>NW_006796728.1:172504-227896 GCF_000442215.2 Lipotes vexillifer | reverse complement strand
AGGGAAAGAAGAATACAACCATGAACTTCTACAGAATAATTATTACTTCAGAGGAGGGCTGTTGAGTACTAGACACTATTGGAAAAGAGCCTTGTGATGCCACATAAAATGAAAAATGGCACAGAACCTCGAAATCAATATATTTCCCAAATTTCAAAAATACCAACTTTAACATAAGATGTGCCAAGTACACTTCATTGGCAGACTTTGGCTGTCAAAGTTTATACATTTTTTATTCATCTACCTTCTCATTTATTCATACAACATATTATGAGCTCTTTTTTTTATGGGCCATCGACTCTTCAAGACACTGAGGATTCAAAGAAAAATAATACAGAAAATCTTCCATGGAGGCCATTGATTTACCCTGCTAGATTGTTATGGAGAACGTGGTAAGTATGGGTTTACAGTTTCAAGTGTTCAAATAATGATATATATCTGGCATCACTGAATATATACTGTTTAGAAAGTAGATAGCAAAATAATTCTTTATACTGAAAATGCTGCAAATATTTTTAAAAGTAAACATTTAATTCCGTTTTTTAGAGGAAATAAAGGATCTATTGGAAGTCATAGAATTTTCTTCAGTAACTTCTAATTAATATTAATAATAAAAATGACAAGTCAAAAATACTGCCACCCATTTTCTCATAAAAAATGAGTGTATATTTTGTGCTAAGCCCTGGGATTGAAAAGTATGAAAATATTATATTCTGTGCCCTTGATAAACTCAGACATTAATGATTTTTCTAAGATATACAAAAATACAAGCAAATAAGATGCTTGTTTCACACTGAGATGTTCAAAGAAAGCTTAGCTGAAAAGTAGGGGAATAAGAATGGAAAAAGAAATCCCAATAGAGAGGCCAGAATATGTAGACAATACTTTCACCATGGCATGCTGGCAAATAATATTTTCCTAAAGAAGGAATATAAATTATTTTCGGGGAGGGTGCTAGAGGTGAGACCTTTTCCCTTTTTATAGGGATACCAGTTATACTGGCTTAGGGCCCACATCTTAACTAATTACATCTGTAATGACCCAATTCCCAAATAAGGTCACATTCTGAGGTACTGTGGTTTAGAACTTCAACATACGAATTTTCAGTTGCAGGGAGAGAGGGAGAGGAGCAAATACACCCATAAAATCTCTAAGATTGTGCTCTATCAGCACTTTTCTATAGCTATAAGTGAGCCACATATGTAATTTTAAAATATTTATAGCCACATTTAAAAAATTAAAAGAAACAGGAAAAACAATTTAAAAACTATATTTAATTTAGCCCTCATTTTGTCAACCTATCAGTAGGGATGCTGTCAGCTAGAAATGCCTGGGGATGCTCATTTGGGCCCTATTCCTTGAGGCAGCCCTCACAGACATTCCCTACTGGTGCCAATGTCCTGGCTGGACCAGCCCTTGTGATTCTTATTATGATTACAAGACACACCGTAGCAACAACCGTCAAAGAAGTCAAAAAACAAAGTTTATTATTCACAAGTGGCCACACAGCGAGGTCCTTGGGAGAGGAGAGAAAGTGCAGGCATGGACCTCAGTCTCTGCCTTTATTGGGGTCGAGGGTGGGGTGTCTGGGGTTTCGAGGCTTCATTCTTTATTGGCAAATTTAAAACATAAGAGTGAGACTTACAGCACAGGAAGAGCAAAGCAGGGTCACTCAAGTGTCAGATACCTAGGTCAACCAGGGGTTTCTCAAAGGGGAATTTCATGGGTGGGGGCTGATCTGGGTTCTTATCTAGTTGATTAGTTAGTAGCTGTGTCATAAAGTTGGCAATTTGTTTATTTGAGTTGGATGTCTTTGAAAGTGGATGCCTACGAAATCAGACGCCTAATGTCAGGCACTTACACTATAGCCCATTATATACAAAATATTATTATTGCAATGTGTAATCAATATAAAAATTACTGAGATGTTTTTCTTTCTTGCTCAAGTCTTTGGTATTGAAAACGAGGGCAGTTAGATCCATTAAACTGTAAGTTGCTTTATAAAAAATGAGCTGCAACCTGCCTTTCCTAATCAAGCTCATTTTAATTGTTTTTACAGAAACTTGCACGTCCTCCAAGCGTCAAGCAGCCTAATCAAGTTGTTTACCATAGTTGTTCTTTCGGGAATTTGGAGTCAGCTCTGTCCAGTTCAGGCTCCAGCCGGTTAGGACTGGTTGGGACCTGACTTCCCCGGTTGTCCAGTGGTTATCACGCTGTGCTTCCAGTGCAGGGGCACGGGTTCAATCTCCGGTAGGGGAAGTCCAGCATGGCATGTGGTGTGGCCAAAATACAAAAAAAAAAAAAAGACTGGTTGGGACCACCAACCATCCAACTGGGCACGTGTGAATGTCCCACTGGTGATCTTTTGACATCAGAGGGCCCCAAACTCCACCCTTAGAACACGCTAAGGCTGCCATTTTCTTAATATACGTCCCATGAAGAAGCCTGTAGCTTAGTTGCACCTGTGCAGGAGGACTCTTACCTTATCCTTTTCTCATCTCCAATCACCTTTCTCCATGCTTTCCACACCTCAGGCAACCCTGATTCTTTATCTCATAAATATCCCAAGTCCCTTGCGCTCAGGAAGATGGATTTGAGAGTTGCTCTCCCATGTCATCACTTGGCTACCTCGTGGATAAATGTTTTCTCTGCTGTAAACCCTGACATCTCAGCAGTTGGCATGCTGTGCATTGGGCAAACAAACCTCATTCAGTAACAATGTCAGGTCTGTATTTCATACTCATAGTAAGTACATCTTGATCCAAACTAACTGTATTTAAAGTGCTCAGTAGCCACCTTTGGCTAGTGGCTACTGCATTGGGTAGAACAACTCCAGAGCACTAGTTCTTAATATTTTTGTTATATTTTGCTTTTCCTTTGAACTCCTTGTTAGTCTTGTAAAACAGGGATTGTATCTTTAAAAATGTGTTATTTATATTTTAAACATTTATCACAGAAACTGGCAAACCAGCTGTGAAGGAGGTAAAACTAGCCTGAGGAAGAGGAGTCAATATGAGATTGCTGAGAGCTGATGGGCCAATGCGAGGTCAGAAAGTAGAAAAAGTGTTTGCAAGCTAATCTAGACTAGCTGTTACTATGATAAAATTGCAAGCATGGGTTTACCTTCCATTTTGTGTAATATGCTGTGTTAGTTTCCTATTGTTGCTGTAACATATGACCACAGTTGAGTGGCTTACAACAACAAAAATGTATAATCTTAAAGTTTTGGAGCTTGGAAATCTAAAATGAGTTTTAAGGGGCCAAATTGATGTTGTTGGTCAGGTCATGCCCCTTCTGGAAGCTTTAGAAAAGAATTAGTTTCCTTACCTTTTCCAGCTTCGAGAACTCTATTCCTTGCATACCTTTCCTCTTGGCACCTTTCTCCATCCTCAAAGTCAGCAGCTGAATGTCTTCAAATCTCTCTCTGCTTCCTTCACTATGTCAGCCTCCATTTCCCTGATCCTGCCCCCTCTTACAAGGATCTTTGTGATTACATCATATTCACTTGGGTAATTCCGGACAACCTCCCCATTTCAACACCCTCGAAACAATCACATATACGGTCTCTTTGCCGCACCACATATACCTATTGATTTGAACATTTATTTACTGAAAAAGCATGTATAAATAATTTTAAAATATCTGTAAAATATAAATATTAATAAATCATTTGTTCATTAATATTAGTATTAATATTCACTAGTATTCATTAGTATTAAGTTCATTAGCATTAAATAGCCATAAGGATTATATGTAGATTTTTTCAAGTTACACAATTATATTTTTTCTAAATATTTTCCAAATATACAGGTAAAATATATATATTTTTTATTGTGATTTGAAAGAAGGAAAAAATAGCACACTCGGAATTGTGTATGTGAAAGACCTCTATTCCTTTATATTAGCATTTAGAGTTAATTTGTGTTTACAGCAGAAAGCTTAATAGTATTTTAATTAAAACTGTACAGATCATAAATTTTAATAATTAATGTAATTTAATTTAATACCAAAAGATATGTGAGTAGCATAGAAATTGTCTTCCTGCTTTTTCTTTTTTTCCAATTGCTATCTCCAGTAAGGGAAAAATTTATCATGTTATTTTTCCTACAAAGCCCTGCCTAATTCTTCCCACCCTCTTCTCACTCCTTCAGTAAGTGGAGACCTAGTAGTCTAAAGCACAATGCCAAAGTATTGTCAATAAGTATCCTTCCTGACATCAAGTATTTTATAACTCAGCAGGAGATAATGGCTAATAAAACCGATAAGACAGAAACGCTTCAAATAATTGTTCACTGTCATAACCCCACTATGCGTTTCTTCTGTGCTGTTTAATAAATCAGCATGATCAAATTTTCCCAGTAATATTTTTCAAAATAACAGACTAGACTTGTCCTTATTTATATAAACACTGCACCTAAGATTTAAATGCTGTTTCGTTATTGAAAATTATACTTTTTAGGTTCTATTGATATGAATTATGAGCAATTCTATAAGTGTAATAAGTTGGCCTGTGAGCGAAAAAAAAGTCTTTTATAATAATATAACAATATCATCGTTATCACCTAAATCATTTCTAACAGCATAACACTACTGCTAAACAACTGGGAGCATTATTTTAAATTACTTCTCTTAAATCTGTAAACAAATATTAAAGAAATGCTTTGAGAACTAGGTTTAAATAACAATAAACAGACCTATATCATTCCTTATAGTATTGATTTATGACTCTTGTTTTATCTAGCTACAATTCACTTAAAACATAATGCCTAGAAAGTTCTCTTTGGATAGCATTTATTATTAATCAATTTGGCTATTTTGACAAAATCCTAACTGTGCTTTACCTGGCTAGAAATTGTCGTAGACATATTTTTTGAGACTACCATTAAATCAATTCCCCTGGTAATAATTTTACTTTTTATAATAGTACAAACTATTATTATTATAATGGAAGTTCTTCAAATTTGCTAAGAGTAGAAAATACTTCTTGCCAATAAGTTGAAAGAAAGGATCCTCATTTGAGAGGCAATATATGACAACGGTTAAGGGCAGCCTAGCTTTGAATTCCGGTTCTACTCATGTGACCTTGGACAGATCCATCAGTTTCCTCACATAAATTGAGAATAATAGTTTCTACCTCATAGTGTTTCTGTGAGGAATAAATGAATTCACAAATGTGTAAGACTTAGACGATTTCACGTGCTCAGAAAATGTTAGCTGATATTAGGTCTTCTGTATTAAAAGACAATGATAGTTGGGGCTTCCCTGGTAGTGTGGTGGCTAAGAATCTGCCTGCCAGTGCAGGGGATACGGGTTCGAGCCCTGGTCCGGGAAGATCCCACCTGCTGTGGAGCAACAAAGGCGGTGCGCCACAACTACTGAAGCCCACCCGCCTAGAGCCCGTGCTCCTCAACAAGAGAAGACACTGCAATGAGAAGCCCGTGCACCGCAACGAAGAGTAGCCCCCACTCGTCTCGACTAGAGAAAAGTCTGCGTGCAGCAACAAAGACCCAACACAGCTAAAAATAAAATAAAATAAATTAATTAAAAAAAGACGATCGTAATTGTGATAAATCACTATATTATTGGTAAAAGAAAGAGAAATTCGATGGCCATTTTGTGTGTGTGTGTGTGTGTGTGTGTGTGTGTGTGGTACACGGGCCTCTCACTGTTGTGGCTTCTCCCGTTGCGGAGCACAGGCTCCGGACGCGCTGGCTCAGCAGCCATGGCTCACGGGCCCAGCCGCTCCGCGGCATGCAGGATCCTCCCGGACCAGGGCACGAACCCGTGTCCCCTGCATCGGCAGGCGGACTCCCAACCACTGTGCCACCAGGGAAGCCCAAGACTGGTATAATCTTGATCCACAACTGATACGGGCAGTGCAAATATTAAAGAGTACAGGACAGTTTGCCTACGAAACTGAGCCAAATTTCTAATTAAACTATTAGTTAAATGTTTCCAATGCTGTATTTAAACAATAAACCATAATTAAAAAGTGTTTATCTTATGAATAAATAGTTTATCATCAGAAAAATCTGTCCCTGTAAGATACCACAAAACTAAATAAACAGGAAAGTTTGACGCAAAGCATTTGATACATTCAACAACTATTTATTTCCTTTTTAGGAAAAAAAGAATAAAGGCAACTTCTTTAATCTAATAGAGGTTATCTATATAAACCTTTTAAAACATATAATTGTACATAATGGAAAAGATTTGAACCATTCAACTTATAATTGGGAAAAAATAAAGTTTTACACTATTTAGGGACAACATTCAAAATATTTAAAAACTTATTCAGAACCAATACCAAACACTGAGATCTGATGCTTTCAAGTCCCCCTGGAGTTTACCAGCAGATTTCCAGCTTTGCTACAAATTGGCTACAAGTATTAGATTTGAGTATCTAGCCAATACAACAAGGTAAAAATGCAGAGTATGATAATTGTACCTAGAAAATCTAACGCAATTCACAAATCATTAGAAACACTGGGTTCAGCAAGATAGTTGGATATATACTCAGTGAAAGAAATAAGCACCATTATTCTCCATTTGTGTTTAGTAGAAACTAAGATAATATTTACCACATCTAGAAAAAATATAAATTAAGCAGTATCTTAAAAATGAACAAAATCCTTATTAAACATTTAAAGATAGAGAATACATAGAAAACAACATAGTAAAGGTATCAATTATCATTGATCTAGACTATAAGGTGAATATAAATTCAACCATAAACTTCGCAGAATTTTGTGGAGAAATGTACAAAATTATTCTGAAATTTATATTAAAGAACAAAAGTTTGTACAGAATTTTTTTGAAAGAAATACAAAGAGCAAAGGAGAGAATTCCCTATTATGGTATACATTGCAAATCCATCATAAATAACACTGATGCCACTAACGCATTCTCAGACAAACAGACGAATAGAACTCAGGAAATAGACCCATATATATTATGGGGACTTGTAAGTGATGGTAGGACTAATCAGTTAGAGAAGAATGGATTGTTTATTGGGGCTGGGAATATTAGTTCACTACTTGGAGAATAATGTATTAAGCCATAAACTTATGTCACAGGAATAAAATATAAGTGAGAAAACTACTATATAGAACATTGAGATGTAAATAAAGAAAAACATCTATATAGGATTAAGGTGGGGGAAAGATGTTATTAAAAAACAAAAATATGCAACAACAAAAGAAAAAATGTGGTTTTAATCACATGGATGTGAATGGGTCATATGCTATAAAAGACACCATAGTAAACAGATAAATGACAAACAAATTTGAAGAAGATAGGTGCAATGACATGGGGTTAAATCTAATACATATTTTTCAATCTATGCAAATTAACATAATTTGATAGGCAATTAACAAAAGAAATAATTTACATGGCTAATATACATAGAAGAGATATCTAAGCTCATTAGTAACTAGAGGAATACATATTAATGCAATAATGAGAAGCACTTTCTTTAACCCACTAGAAAGACAAAAATCTAATTTTATTCTTGTATATTTATACACGGAAAGTCGAATGAAAAATTGAACTATCAGTAAAATGTTAGAGAATTTATTTCTCTTTACTCATAGCCCCTTAAAATATTGACAAGTTTTAGGTAATAGATTTTTGCCTTTCTAGTGGATAATTTTATTATTAAATCAAGTAAAAATTAGGAAAGAAAAGGTAAAAAGAAACGTGTTAACTAGAAAACATGACATATGCTATACACTTTCAAATTTGATAAATTATATAAAATAGGCACAGGGAACTTAATTTTTATATATATGCCATAAGATTTGCATGAAATTAGTATCTTTACAGTAAGGTTATCTGGCATTAAAAAATAAATCAGCATTTTTGGTTCTTTCTTGACATTCTCCCATAAATTTTAAGAATGTATATTACACACAGATAGAAAAGTATTTTCTATTACAATTGGTTAAAATCTCATATATATATATATATATATATATATATATATATATATATATATATATACACATTTAAGCTATGGTCCTACAAAAAGATGGGTATGTAAGCTATAGTTCTGTGAACAAACATATATATATACATATTTAAAATATCTATATAAAGATGTATATAATTTTCATAGAACCATAGCTTTTTTTCCTGAAACTGATGAAGCACTGGTCTCAAATTTTAAAAATAAGATATTCCATATTCAAGGGATGAGAACATGAAAGAGGCATTACTTCATAGGTCATGGGAAACTTCAGTGGGTGGTTGAGACAGCTGACAATCTTCAAGGGAACAAAGGGGATATGAGAGTTTTTCTAGAAAGCTGGAGCTGAGTCATGAAGTGCTATAATTACTAGGTTTAGAAATCAATTCTCCTCATTTTAGGAAGCCAGTATATTCTATCCAAAATTAGAGCTACATGAAATGGTAGCTGTGAGTTAGTTAACCCTCTTTACTGACTTTTCCCTTTAGTAGCTGAACATGTACTGAATGCAGACCAGTTGGTAGCATCTGAAATGGTTAATGTTTGATGGCAACACTCAGTACTAAATGAAAACACTTGAGACTCAATATTGAAAGTTTCATGAGATATCAGAATCTGAAACCGACCATCATTTAAACTTACTCACCTATATTTTAAGTTTTTGTAATGCCCTGAATTAGAGATTATATTTCTGGTGCATATTAATCTTTCAGTATCTACATTTTATTAATCTATATTACTAAAATATACTAAAAACATTTTAAAATGGCATTATGGATATACTTGAATAGCTATAGTTAAAGCTAAAATATAAAGTAAAGCTAAAAAATGTGTGTGAGCATGTATTTTAGTGCACATACACAACTGAAAAGGAAAAAGATGAATTGCTTTTACAGTTTTGTGTCTCAAGTATCTGACAACTTCAACATGTTTTACAACTACTTATAAAATGGAGAAACATTAAAAAAATAAAATTGTCCCTCACTTAGGAGAGTATGTTTCACAGCACAGACCAAAAGGAAATTTCTTCTTTGTGCCCACCCGTTGATGGCACTCTTTGGATCTCTTCCTGGATCGATGTCAAGTCAACAATAATTATTATTCCAAAACAAACTCTGAGAACGGCAAGCCTGGCTCAGTCAGCTTGTGCTCCAGCCAAAAACTGAGGCATAACTGCCAACTCTGTCATTCTTCTGGCTTTCAGAAATGTGAGGGAAAGTGCGGGAAGAGCTGTTTACAAACTCTCCACTATGCCCCTATGGATGACAATTCTGTAAATCATCCATGGAGCACAGAGATGCCAGGAAGTGAGTGCTGATGTGTAAAAGGTGTCTCCACCATTCTGTATCTTGTTCCCAGAAAATTTAAGGAGGACAGACCGAAATTCAGAAAATCAGTACTTATCACAAGAGTTTGTTCAGTATCTTAATTTAGGTTACTAGATCCTAGATCAAAAATTTGAATGCAAGTAGTTTATTTCAATGATTCCAGGAAACTTCCGTAGGGGAGTACAGAAGTGAGACAGAAATGGGAAAATATTCGTTTCCTAGGGTTGTTACGACAAATTGCTACAAACTTGGTTCCTTAAAACAACAGAAATGTACTCTCTTACTCAAGGTGTTGGCAGGGACATACTCACCCCAAAGCCTCTAGGGTTAAATCCTCCCTTGCCTTTTCCAGGCTCTGATGGCTCCTGGCTTCCCTTGGTTTGTGGCAATATATGTTGTCTCTACCACCTTATTCGCAGGGTTTTCTTCTCTCTGTGTCTGCATTTTTTACCTCTTGTAAGAATACTTTCATTGGATTTAAGGCCCACTCTAATCCAGTATGATCTTATCTCAAAATATTTGACTAATTATCTCTGCAAATAGTATAATCTGCAATAATTTCCAAATAAGGTCACATTCTGTGTTTCCAGGATTTGGGCAGGACACTGTTCAAAAGGCAGACAATTAAGTGTGTGCTACTAAACCAGATCTCCCGGGAAGTAGCTGGAACTCAATCTCAGTGGCAAATTCTGGAAACCAATGGAGAACTGGAGCCTCAGAGTTACAAGTCACACCCCGAAAGGGAGGGGATTGACACTAACTCTGTCAATAATTGGCTGAGGCTGTTACACGTGAAGGGGAGGAGTTTACTGGAGATAGGGAGCAGGAGAAGGCAGGGCCTGTTGACCGTATTCAGTGCAGAGTGGGTTTCCTCCACCAAAATAAGCTCCAGAGGAAAGAGATGCAGATGTTAGCCACTGGAAGTCCTCTGGTGAGTGCTACAATGGCGAGACCTGAAGCCATGTAGAGAGGGCTCCAACAGCTTTTGCCGCAGACAGTTAATCACACAAGTATCAATTCCATCCATCAAAACTCATTCTTTCAGGGGAAAATATTTCAACAAATTTCAGTAAATACATTGACTAATTAATGCACAGATGATCTATATGAAATGATAGATAATAGAAAAAAAAGTCAACTTCATCTTTTTTAAGCAACTTGAAAAAATACCCATAGGTAAGATTGGGTAATAGAAGCAGTGAAGCTAAGGAGATTTCTACGCAAAAGATTGAAGGTGTGTTGGGCTTCCCTGGTGGCGCAGTGGTTGAGAAGCTGCCTGCTAATGCAGGGGACACGGGTTCGAGCCCTGAACTGGGAGGATCCCACATGCCACGGAGCAACTAGGCCCGTGAGCCACAACTACTGAGCCTGCACGTCCGGAGCCTGTGTTCCGCAACGAGAGAGGCCGCGATAGTGAGAGGCCCGCGCACCGCGATGAAGAGTGGCCCCCGCTTGCCACAACTAGAGAAAGCCCTCACAGAGAGACGAAGACCCAACACAGCAAAAATAAATAAATTAATTACTAAACTCCTACCCCCAACATCTTCTTTAAAAGAAAAAAAAAAGATTGAAGGTGTGGTGTGCGTGTTCCTGACTGCTTATAGTAAAGTGTGAAAGAAGAGCCATGAATTGAAGAAGGAATAGTTAAGTAAAATGGGACCAGAACATGAAGATTTGGAAAATTCTCAGCCTATCCATACTGCAAAAAAAGGAGAAAGCTTATTCTTAAGAGAACACTGAGGGTATTGCTGCACAGCCATTTGATAAAGAAATTAGTATGGATATGAAGGACAAATTTAATCAGCCACTATGCAGCAGGTGCCAGGATAGAAATGAGATTGTAGCAACAGAAACACTGTCAAAAGGACTAAATGTAAAAGAGAAATGAGATGGAATGAAAGAAGGCTGCTAACAGGTGTTTATCTTTGAAGAAAAGGGAAGGATGACTCCTAAGACAATTCAAGGATTATGAGGGCTGCCACTCCCACCGCAGGCTCAGCTGGTGAAGCTGCTTGCTTTCTCCTTGGTTTCAGTAGGCAGAGCCCTCACAGAAAACTGAGGGAGTCACGCTCCACTGAACTGAAGGGGCAGCTGCCCTGCAGAACCATGGGGCGACACTGCTACTGCAGTGGGTCTGGAAGGCAGAACATCAGGCCAAAGAGAATTACTCTTGAGTCTTCACTTCTAATGAAATTTCCCTTGCTAGGCTTTAGACTTGCTTCAGACTTGCCATCCCTTCCTTTTATCCTATTTCTTCCTTTTAGAACGGGGATGTCTATCCTCTGCCTGTCTATCATTGTATTTTAAAAGCACATAACTTGTCTGGTTTTACAGACTCACAGCTGGAGAAGAATTTTGCCTCAGGATGAATTGTATATCAAGTTTCACCCGTATCTGATTAAATGATATTTATATGAGACTTTGGACTTTAGACTTTACACTTGATGCTGGGATTTGTTAAGACTTTAGGGGTGTTAGGATGAAATGAATGTATTTGCATGTGAGAAAGACATACATTTAGAGAGCTCAGTGGCAGAGTGCAATGGACTGAATGTTTCTGTCCCCGCAAAATTCATGTATTGAAGCCATAACCTCCAATGTGACTATACTTGGAAAAATCGTCTGGGAGGAGGTGATAAATATTAATTGAGGTCATAAGGGTTGTGCCCTAATCTGATAGGGCTGGTGCCCTTATGAGAAGAGAAGGAGACCCCAGAGCTCCCTCTCTGTCTCCACCTCTCCACCATGTGAGGACACAGAGAGAAGGCAGCAGCCTGGAAGCTAGGAAGAGAGCTCCTACCAGAACCTGACCATGCTAGCACCTTGATCTCAAACTTCTAGCCTCCAGAACTGTGAGAAAATAAATTTCTGTTTAAGCCATTCAGTCTATGGTATTTTGTTATGGCAGCCTGAGCAGACTAAGACAGTATCTTTCATGTCACTACTTACAGTCTAGTAATGAAGTAAAATAGAGTTGAAATCCAGAGGAAATAAATCCATCTGTAAGTACATGAGTCTCTGAGTCAACTCAAGACTTACTCCCTGATTGTTCAGATATATGACCAATATATGTATTGATTGTTTGAAACACTTTGAGTTTAATTTTTCAGAACTTGGAAACAAAAGATTACTGGCAGTTTAAAAATTAGCACTCTTCATAAATGTGACTATGCCTGTACTCTCTGTATCTCTAAAGATCAAACTGTTCTAATGGATAATATGCAATAGTACCTCTTTCCTTAATGTCTCAGATGGTTAATATTAAATCAGACTTTTTCTGTGGTGATCCTATTAACTGCATGAGGTTTAAAAAATAGATTTGAAAGTATATAAGTGATGTGTAACTAGTATTGTTGTCTTAGTCAGTTTGGATTGCTATAACAAAAATACTGTAGACTGGGGTGCTTAAATAGCAAACATTTATTTCTCACAGTTCTGGAGGCTGGGAATTCCAAGATGAAGGTGTCAGTAGATTTGGTGTCTGATGTGAGCTTTCTTCCTGGTTTGCAGATGGCCGCCTTCTTGCTATATCCTCACTTGGCTGAGACAGAGATCATCTCTCTGGTGTCTCTTATAATAACACGGGTTCCATTTATGAGGGCTCTACCCTCATGATCTAGTTACTTCCCAATGTCCCCACTCCAAATATAGTCACATAGGAGTTGAGCCCTCAACATTTGAATTCTGGGGGAGACAATTACCATATATGAATATTAGTTTTAAGGGTTAAAACATTTAGTACATTAGCATGTTTTTTCTGGATAAATTATTATATATTTCAATCTCTGTATGTCTGTATCTTTATGTCTCTCTCTGTAGATAGCCATAGAATACATCATTCTATTTATCTATATCTATCTTTTTTCGTATAAAGTAGAATATATACAAGTAAGTCATTAGAACTGAACTCCCAGACTCCCCTGAGAAAAATATATAAATCAGAATATCTTTAGTTATTTTTTTCTTTAGTATTTTGTTTTTCCTATATATTGCCTAGGACCATTTCCTGTGTACTGTTGTTTTGCTATTTTGAATATCACCTATTTCCTGTTATGCTGAGAAACTCTAATCACATATGAAGCTTTTCCTCACATGGTTGCACGTATTATAAATAATAAGTTTCTCTTAGTGGAAAGTCTTTAAGAACTGATAGGTTAAATCTCTAAGGCAGGTCTTTGGGACTATTGGCACTCTTTCATGAAAGTGTATGTTTGTGTATAAGTACATTTTTCTGAAACGTAGATTTATAAATTTCATCAGGTCTTATTAAAGGCTCTTGACAAGTCTAGTTAAAACTCTCTTTTCCAATAGCAAGAAGTGGGCTTTCTGACATGTTACTGGGAGAAAGACAATTGAATGGACAGCTTGTCCTACGCCTAATATCACAATAAAGAGTATTTGTGCCTGTCTGCTCCTTTTAAGGATGGGCCCTTTTTCTATTTTCTGTTTGCTGGTTAAATTACAGAAAAGCCATGAACAAGGTAAAAATAATGCATTTTTATCAAATTCCTATGAAATATAAAGTGTCAGTGATTAGAGAGTTAATTCTTTAAATCAGCATTGAAATGTGGCTCAGAGTCCCAAAGGAATTTAAACTATATTTCCTCTTTAAGCAGCTGTCACAATTTTGCAAAATGCTCGTATGACCTCCCCTTAGACTGCATCTGTTTCTTCAGAAAGGTCCTTGAAGCATTTATATAACTACTGAGAAGTGGAATTATCCTGTTAAATTTGCTTGCTTTTGAATTTATTTTAAGTATGTTCAGAACAAAGGTCAGTGTAAATAGATCATGTGAGGTCAGCCACCTACCCTGGCTCTGACTAAATTACAGAAATTCTTCCTAGAACCATTTTATTAAACGGTATTATTATATTTATTTAAAAGTAAAATTAGAAAAATCATGGCCCAGCCCTCCTTTCTAACCCCAGTGCCTCAGTGTAAATCTATTATATCAGCATATTTCTGGGATTTTATTATCTACAGAAAGAAGGGACTTATTAAATCCTTAAAATACTATGATCATTGTTTCTGACAAATCTGGTGTTGTTATGTTGTTCTTTTTAAAATGCTGAAAAGATACACGGCTTCACACTGGTCCTGGTGCTTCCTAAATATTAGCTCTACCTCTTATTAATTTCTCAAGTAGGTTAATTAATTAACAACAGAGATAATGAGAGAGAGGGAGAAAATAGTAAATACAGTGAGATATATATTAGCTTGCTAGTGTTGCCATAGCAAAGTATCACAAACTGGGTGGCATAAACAACAAACATTTGTAGTCTCACAGTTCTAGAGGCTGGAAGTTCAAAATCAAGGTGTTGGTAGGGTTGATTTCTTCTGAGGCCTCTCTTCTGAGCTTTTAGATGGCTGTAGATTTGTTCTCACATGGTCTTTCCTCTGTGTATGCACATTTACAATATACATGTGTCCAAATTTCTTCTTATAAGGACACCTGTCAGATTGAATCAGAGCCCATTCTAATATCCGCATTTTAACTTACCTCTTTAGAGATTCTAACTCTAAATACAGTCACATTCCAAGATACTGAGGGTTAGAGCTTCAACATATGAATTTTGGGGGGAACACACTTCAGCCCATAAGAACATATACATTATTGTACAAATCAAGATGATTTTGCAAGTAAACGGGAGAACTATTGACAATTACACAGTAACAATATTGATTAAACAGAACTGTCCAAGGCTAACAGTCTGGTCATCCTTGCATTTAGGAACTATTTATGAAATGACTTCACAATCCAGAATTTAATTTATTCAGTGTACCTCCCTATTGCCTCCATTGTGACTGGAGAAATTTGTTGATTTCAGTAGCCCTCAGGTAGTGAATTATCCACTTTGGCTGAGAGGCCCAGAACCTCAGAGTTCCTGCCTTTTCTATCATTTCAGGCTGAGTGTAGGAAGCATATCAGTTCTCAGAGATTGGCCCTGAGTCATTTCTTGCTTTTTTTTTGTTATTACATACTGAAGTGTGCAATATCTTCCTATGTCATTGGTCCTATAGGAAGTTGCACTAAGTCTTATTACAGCCACATTTGCAAACTGCTGTTATGTGTTTTCCAAGGAGCTATGCTCTATCAAATGCTTGAAAGGAAAAATGTCCAATATAATTAATTTTTTTTAAGCTGCCACAGTCCCAGATGGGTTTTGGAATAGATAACTTTCCAAAGTTTAAAAATATAAAAGCACATTTATATCATATTTTATGTAGCACCACCAATATAGTATTAGGAGTACTCCATAATAAAAATACATTACATTTATGAAGCAAAATGTACATTCTCCTTCAGTAAAAAATAAAAATTATATGAATTCACACATACACATGTATACATATGGCATATACATATATATAGTGCACACACACACACACACACAAATGTATACATGTAGGTCAGTTCAGGTCAAGTTCTGCTACCAAAACAATTTGACACACACACAGACTATGTATTACTTGATTGGTCCTAGGAAATCCTGTAAATTTACCTTTTTGGGGAATGTCGCACATGAAATAGGACTTAGTTTCTCAAATTTGTGTTTTCCCCTCCTTTTCCTTTGCTCGCCAAATTCTCTAAGGAAGTTTTCTATATAAGATATCTGCTCTTCTTTATTTTTCATTCCTTCACTCTTAAACCCAGTTTCTTCTGTCTACTCTCTCCTTTGCCTAATCCCTACAGAACAACGAGGCATCATTATCCTGTGGGCGAAGATCAGGAATCTTAACCTTATTTATTTATTTAGCCATGTGACTTGCAGGATCTTAGTTCCCCGACCAGGGATTGAACCTGGGCTACTGCAGTGAAAGTGCTGAGTCCTAACCACTGGACTGCCAAGGAATTCCCAGTATCAGGAATCTTGAAGGTGGGGAAACTCTTCTTCAGATTCAAAATATCAGGATTTATTTATTTATGTAATTATTGGTTAAAGGCCTCTATTAGACTGAATATTCTATGAAGTCTGAGATTACATTTGTCTCTCAGAGTACTGTGTCTCTGTCACCTATTACAATGATTAGAACATAATAGTGTTAATGTGAAACAAATAGACTGCCAGATGTTTCTCCAGCAAAGATGGGTTCAGCAGAGAATTGCACTTTGGGGTCTGCAACCGTGCCAAGTGTAAGCATCTGAATGGCAAGGGAAAGGGAATCTCTTATACGGGGGGGAAAGGAAGTTTGGAGGGCTATAGTAAGCAAAGAGTCATGGCTTTTCACTGGCTGTGTCCTTGACAGGAAAGGGGTCTTTCTTCTTTCTCTTGGGCTCCGCTGTTGGGACAGGTCATGAGCTCTTCCCCTTCAGGTCTCCCAACTCTATTTAATGGAGGTTTCTGTTTACTAATGTTTTACATTAGGAAGCAAAACAAACAAACAAAAAAACTTGTAAAAGGGAGCAAGTACAGATGGATAGAAGATAGAATTAAGTGATGAAATAAAGGAGGAGCCAAAGTATCTCTAAACCTTTAAGGCTTTTCCCTAACAGATAGAAAAACAAAGAAACAGTCAAGAAAGAATGATAAAGTGCATTCAAATACATCACATTTGAGATTATTATAGCAGAAAATGTAAAACGATATGTGTATTCATTTCCTAGGGCTGCCATAATAAATTACCACAAACTTAGTGCCTTAAAATAGCACAAATTTATTTTCTTACACTTCAGGAGGCCAGAAATCCTAAATCAAGTTGCTGTGCTCCCCTTAGAGATTTTAGTGGAGAATCGATCTTTGCCTTTGCTAGCTTCTGGTGGCTGCGGGAGTTCCTTGGCTTGTGGCTACATAACTTCAATATCTGCCAGCATTTTCTCATGACCTTCTCTTCCATTTGTCTCTTTTCCACTTGTCTCTCATAAGGAAACTTGTCATTGGATTCAGGGTCTGCCTTGATAATCCAAGATGCATGTCATCTCTAAATCTTTAATTACGCCTACAAATTACACCTATACACCTCTTTTTCCAAATAATGTCATATTTATAGACTCTGGGTTTTAGGATGTGGGCATATCTTTTGGTGGGGAGCAGGGTGGGGTCATCATTTAGTCCACTCTAATTTGTCTAATAGGAAATTAGATCTAAAATTTAGGGAATAGTTCAGGACTTGGGTTATCAATTTTGGATTTATATGCATATGATTTTTAGCTTATTCTCCTCTAAGTATTAAAATGCAGAATTAACTCTTAATATTTATTTCTGAAATCCTTTATAATAAAACTAAGTGCTGACCTAAGGTAAGTAAGTGTCCAGATTTAGAACATACATTTAATCCAAGCCTTACTTGATTGGATTACTTTTAGCACAGTACCATGGGTGTTGGTTTTATATCTAAGCTGGTACCTTGATGATTTGGATCCTTTAGGTAGTCATTTGGGAACACAAAATCTAGGGATCTTTAGGAATCTGTCACTAGCAGATTTGGAAAACACCTTTAGCAACCAACTGAATAATAAAATTACAGTGTATACCATTGCAGCAGAAGATATGGTGGGTAAAAATATGAATTTGCAGGCAAACAGGTCTGGGTTTGAACCTAGTCTCTAGCGTTATCACATTTCACACCTTGATAAGTCAATAAATACTCTTGAGTTTCCCTCCTATCAAACTGTAATACCCATATCTCATGAGATTGTTATAAATTTTAAATGATTAAGATATATTAACATACTTTTTTGCATCTTGTATATATTCAATTTTCCATGAGAATTCTAATGGCTATATAAAAAGGACACAAACACAATTAGCAAAATATATAAGTGCATCCTAGAAAAGTGTGTGGTGAATGGATGTGTTTTTTAAAAGTCCTTAACAAAATTGTGAAGGAAGTGAAATGGGTCTTCATTGACCTAATTCAATAATTCCACTTTCCATCACATTCCCTCTGCTCTCGGGGTCTCTCTAGACCAGTCTATCAAACCAAACCCCAACCAGTCGTATAAATCCATGTGAAGGTATAGCAGTACTATTTGTAAAAACCTTACAAGCGATGCTTTGGAGGGAGCAATCCTGAAACTGAAAGAATGAAGATAAAATGAAAGAAATTTAGTCACTAACTAAGGGTATGTGGGTATAATATTTTCAAAGGTGGTGACATTCTGCGTAACCTGTACTGTGTTACATCATATGGTTAACTGCCTACTTTTAGGTATAATGTTAATTTCCATACAAACAAACTTCTTGTTCATCAACAGAACCTAATGTTTCTGCTTTAAGAGAACAGAAAGAAGACTGCATAAAAGAATATTAGGTAGCTCACTAAATCTCTTGGGTATATAGAGTCAAGCATAGCACTTATACAGCCAGGATCAATATCCAAACCACCCCCAAATGACTACAGCTAAGTAACTACTAATCATATTCCTTAGCATGGATGCCATGTGTCTCCCTTGACTCTTGGTCCACTAACAGCATAGTCTCTGAAAGTTGAGCCTCCCCCAGCATTTCTAGAAGAAAATTTCCACACATTATCCACTTCCTGCATTATTCTTCTGAAAAACAGGCTAGTGTGGATGCATGAGGTCCTAAGTCACATGCCTATACCTGGATCACAAAGAAGATTGAGATAGAACAGAAATTCATAAATATAAATGAGTGTAATTAAAATGGGAGTTGTTCTAGGTTTGCCATCTCCAAATAGACAGATATTTTGCTCAGCAAAATCCTGAACAGGGCCTGAATTGTCGAGAACTTTACTTTCTTATCATTAGTATTAACCAAATATGAAGTGGAAAATATATTATGATTAAGGGGTTTAAAAAAAAGAAAGAAAAAACCCCATTTATTACTCCTAACAATATTATCTATATTTTAAGAATTTCTTTGTAACAAAATGGAATTTTTCTAGATTCTATATTTTACCTTAGTAAAACTTTGTGTATTTAAATAATAAAATTAAAATCAACATAGGGATATATTTTACTCTTGAGCTTCTGTGTAAGTTATAAACTGCCAATGTGGCCTGCTCAAATAAACATATATATCTAAATAATCAATGGTCAGTGCTGAAAAAAAAATCTGTTTATATTACCTAATAACTTCACGATGCCTCATAGTTACTTATTATAATTTTAATTGTCATTGGAAGAGATGTAATCTATTGAGATCACTAGAAACAGCTCCAGGGCTTCTGATAAGAGCACTTAAATGGAGTATCCATTATACATTAGCTCAAATAATTTATCTAGTAGGGATCATCAAAATGTCTTTTAGGGTAAATTTCCTCCAGATTAATTTAAAAAATTTTAAACTCTGTTTTATTTTTCTGAACCGTGTTAGAATTTGATTTTATCATGTTCTCTTCCCAATAAAATATATAATAATTGACAATTTCCCATATCAGAATTGAAAC
The DNA here is from genome assembly GCF_000442215.2 of Lipotes vexillifer. Lineage (NCBI taxonomy): Eukaryota > Metazoa > Chordata > Mammalia > Artiodactyla > Lipotidae > Lipotes > Lipotes vexillifer. Next base: position 208,248 of record NW_006796728.1, on the reverse strand, counting down.
CTATGCTCCCACAGCATTTCTTGGAAGTCTCTAAAAACTGACCAATAATCCTCCCGCAGCATAATTGTAGAACACGCATTTACTTATAGAAAACAGCAAGAAATGGTAGTTAATAGAGTATACTGATTAAGAAAATGCAGACTGTAATAAATGAATATTCAGTCTTATAGTTTAATGTGATAAAAGTCATAAATACTTATGATGACAATTTCAAAAGTTTTAAAATTAAATTATATGTCTCCAAAAATAAGAGAAAAATATATGCACATAGTTTGATGCAAGTTTACATTCTTTGGACATTTTCCAGGCACAGTTTTCCATTTGTACTAATAATCTGCCTGACATTAAAATGCTCGCTGAGCCGCAAATTTTTACAAGCGATTGGTAATTAAACAGGAATCATTCCTTGTGATGTGGGACTCCGAATGTGTTTAAGATGCAAGGGAAAGCCTTTAATTAACTCCTTATAAATTTATGATGTGACAAGATATTGTCTGTTTCGTTTTCGCAGGAGACCTCCCAGAGCCATGAGAGGCCCAGCTCGAGCTATTAGTTACCTTTCAGTGGCAGCAGAACTACCGGAGAGTTGAATGGAACCACAGCATCATGCTGCACATAAGAACAACTGCATAAAATATTAATCACTCCAGCTCCACATGTGAAATGTTACAAAAGAGAAAGTCAAAGAGTAAAGGGGAAAAAAATCACCACAGGGTGCCATATATTAGCATCAACAAACCACTAGTAATGGCTAAAGCAAAATGTGGTGGCCCGAGTCCCACATGCTAATAATTTTCAAACTTTTGTCATGGTTAAATAATGACCTAGCCACAGTGGGATGCCCTGATATAAAGGAAGGGGCTCTGTCCTAATGAAAACAGCCCTGGTGCCAATATAACAATTGAAACAATTCATCAAAAATGAAGCAAAATGCTAAGTTGAGCATGGTGCCTTCCTAAAGCTAGTATGGAAGAGAGTACTTTTTTTGACTGTAGTAACGATGCTAGCTATTATCATTTTTAACAAATTTATCTCATGTAATCCATATAACAAGCCAAAAAGGTTGATATTACTATCCCCAATTTTCAGTTGAATAAACTTGCCAAAGGTTTATAAGTGAGAATTCTGTGATTCAAACACAGGTTTATCCAACTCTAACCCATAAGCTTTTAGCCACTTAATAGAAGATTTAGCTAAATCTTACCTCCCTTTTCTCTTCAAGGAGGTTTAATATAATTTTCACCTTATGAAAATTATGACTTCTTTAAATGCAATACTCATAATGAATATTATTACAAAGGGCCCACAAGCACTTCTGAAGGGATGGTTAGTTAAATTACATTCCAACACTGCTATATGATAATAATGTACAGAAGAAAAAGAAAAAAATATAGATTTTTAATAAAGTTTAAACCTGGTTTAAAAGTAAATTTGTTAGTATCAAATTTATATATTATAAATACATCAATATATAATATATGTTTCAAATATATATTACATTATATATTTTTAGGTTCCAAAATATTTATACACGAAAACTTTCTAATGTGAGCCAAAAATGACCATTAAAATAAAAGAAATAAAAACGTTTAAATCAATAATCAGTCTACAAAATATATTGAGGATATGTACCTGTTCAGAACTACCATCCTAACCTCTGCATGAAGTTGCAGAGAGCAAACAGATTGGTAAATAGAGAGAATACCACATGTAGAAAGACCCCTTCGTAGGCACATGAATGTAAGCAAAAGTGAATTGAGGTTGGAAAGATAAGAGGGGTTGCAGTGGGGGTGGTGGTAAGGAGAAGGGATGTTACTGGGAGTGTTTAAGAATCAGGTTAGTGCCTGACAGCTGATGGGCTTGCTTTAGCAAGGCTTAATGGAATAAGGAAGAAGAGTTCCTTCAGGTCACAAAGCTATCAAACCCGAAACTCCCTTCCTGGAGTTTAAGCATCTTCTCTTCTGAGAATACAAGTCAGCTAGATTGTTGACTCAGTCTACTTAGAACCTAAAAAAAGATCTTTAACTAAAAGCTTTTCTTTATCAAGTCAAAGGTCATATTTGGATGAATTGAAGCAAATCCTGTTTGACTTATTGGGAATTAAGAAAAGAGATCCAGAGTTCTACAAATCAATCAGATGATATTCAACTAGCCAAAGCATATCTATTGGTATAATAACAATAACATAACTCAACATTTAAGTATTTGTTATTTGGAAAACACTGTCCTAAGCACTTTACTGGAATTAGCTCATTTAAATACTCATGTTATTTTTACTTTTTTGATAAAGTTAAATAATCTACCTGAGGTCAAAATGTCAATGTAGAGAGATAACCAGAATTCAAGTTCAGGCAATCTGAACTTGATTGTACTTAGACTGTATTTTTAACGACTGTACTGTACAGACTTCCTTGGCAATACCTTTTATAATTAGGAGTATTTCCTTCTCTCAGGCTACCTTACCAACTATAAAGAAGACAGAATGACAACCCATAAATATATCCAGGTATCTTAAAAATAAAATAATTATAATTACTTTATGTTGGCAGAAGAAAGAATGGGTTAGGAGAAATAGTGTTTCCGATAAGAGAAAAGATTAAGATGGAGTCTGAATTTGTAGGTCTGAAATTATGACTGAGTGAGACAAAGAGAAAATTCAATCTATATTAAAAGAAATTCATTTCTTTATAATTGTTAGATACCAATTCAAAGTTAGGGAGAAGGCATCAAGGAAAGGGAAGATTTCCTGTGATGAGAAAAAAAAATCTATCAATACTGTGGTATATATGGTGAGTTATAATTGAAGGAAAATTCCATTTTGACTCAGTGTGACACTGTTTATGAGGTTGGAGACTGTTAGGTCTCTAAGAGAAAAATTAAGATTACACGAACACATTTTTACACAGTGATTTTTGAATTGAAAAACATAGTAAATGTCTTTAAGGAAAAGGAATCCTATGTTAGAGGTTCTGGAATTAAAACTGTTGAAATCCCAATTGAAATTTGTTAATATTCTACAATACAGAAAGTTGAATTTGAAATTTGGTACTTGCTTTCCATATTGGTATCAAAATGTACTTTATATAAAATTAAATATAAGTTTGGATCATATGAAATTACCTATATTCAACCAATTTGGTCTACAAAAAATGGTCATTTCCTGTATTTCAATTTAATAGATGTCACAATACACTTGTCAAACCTTGTAATAGAGACACATTTGAACATATGAATTAGATTCAAGTAAGAATGTGTTTGGCTTGGTTTTACTAATTTCTTGATAACAAGCTAATTTTCAAAAAAGACTAATAGTTAAACCATGAGGTTATAGGCTCACCATGTTCGAATTATTTTAGCTTTTGTCACCCAATAAACCCTGTGTTTATTGACTTAACCATAATGGAACTTTACTTCTTGATACAGAGCATGCAGGGTGTTGGTTTGTGGGTAATTTTCTGTCACTTAAATATTCATGTATTCAGTCAAGTTCATATTTGATTCTGCTACCACCCAGGCTCATCATCATCTGGCCACCTCTTCCCAGAAGAGTATAAAGATTATAGTATAACACACTTTTCTAAAGCACTGTCTTGGACATGATCCATATCACAGTGCTCACATTCTATTCATGAGAAATAGACACAAAGCCGCACTTAAATGCTAAGGAAACTGGGATATGCGATCTAGCTGAGTGCCTCGGAAGAGAAACTAGACCTTTGAGAGAGGCTAGGAGGACCTGCCACATCATGATGTAGAAAAATTACATATCTTATATATAATATATCATATCTTTCTTAAAGCATTTCCAAAAGTAATGAAATGGTTTTTATTGAGAATTATTAGAGGTTTCTTGTTCACACTGTCATTTAATCTAACTCTTAATTCACTAATGAAACTAGTTCTCTCTTCAACAATGTGTATGATGGAGAATTATTGCTATTACCTTTCACTAGTGACTTTCATTGACCAAACTGTGGTGTGTAAACATTTCTTAAATCTGATATGCAAAATATGAAATTCATACTTTTTCATTTTATAAAGAAAGTGAATTTGAGAACATATACTTAAGCTAGTACTTTAAAAATAGTGTTGTTAGTTATTTATAAGCATCATTTCATACTAAGTAGATTCAGATTCTTAGTGGAATATGTAACATGTAGTAATCAACTTAATTAATTAATTTATTTTTTGGTCATGCCTCGAGGCATGTGGGATCTTAGTTCTTCGACCAGGGATCGAACCTGCACCCCCTGCAGTGGAAGCAAGGAGTCTTAACCACCGGACTGCCAGGGAAGTTACAGTAATCAACTTAATTTAGAGGGTAAATTAAGAATAGTAAATGATAAAAATTGAATGATAGAATGTCTTTCAACAGAAAAAAATTCATATGTATAGCCACTATCTTTAAATCAAAAACTCTTTTTAGTCCTCACTCTATCTGCCTCTTATACATTAAAGTGTGAAAACTTCATCCTCATTTAGTACACTAACAATTCTGAATTTTTTTTTTAAATTTCCATTTCCATTTACCCAGTTCTTCAAATTAGTCTAAATAATCTAAACCCCAGAGAATACTTATCTTACAGAAACAAGTTACTTGCTTTTTAAATTATATATATTTATGTATTATATATTACCTATATATTCTCATGTATATTATATATTTCTCTTCTTACATATTCATATATATATATTCTTTCATTAAGGTCAATTCCTGTTCTTCAGTCCTACACATTTTTTGTTGTGTTTGCTCTTTTTTGTTTTTAATTTTTGTTTTCTTTTGCTTTGTACCAGAACCATTTATTTTAACCTCTGTGGTCAGGTTCTTTCTCATCTACTCACCTACCCTCTCTTTTTCAACATTTAATGGAGAAAAACAGATAAACAGCAGATACCATTACCATTTATACATAGCATCTGATATACCTTAGGTGTTTCATTTTCTGGCTCATCAACACTTGCCTTTCCCTCTGTGGTCTTCCTGGAGAAGAACTGGCAATCAGGAAAGTAGGTAGCTAAAGGTAGAGCAAAGAAATGTACAGAACTCACAAAAAGTCATTGGTAATTCATAAATCCTGTTCTAAACTGTGAGTACTTTGGAGAGGCAAAAGCTTAGTCAGCTTTTTCCTGTGGACCCAGCATGTTGATTAGTACTTAGTAAGTAACATAATAAATGTATATTGGAGAAATAAATGAACAATTTGACTCTGAATAATTAGTATTTAAGTGATAACAGAATACTGGGGAAAAAATGACTCATGTAGAAATACTTTATTTTACTTAACTCTCTTCTATCAGATAATCATACTGATTTACATCACTGTAAAATATAATGTATAAAGAAATATCTGTCTTTTTTACCTTTGAAAATTATTATGATAAAGATTTTAAATCCTCTAAGAGGCTATACATTAAATTTAATGAATTTTGTAAATGTAAGTTACTTAGCTAGAATATACAGGACTGATTTTGCTAGAAGGTTCTAACTATATATATTTCCTTAAAAAATGCTTTCTTAATCCAATAGTACTTTTCCATAAATGTATAAATTAAGGCAGCCATTGTTCATGTTTTTGGAGAAAGTAAAAGATATATTTTTAGGAGTTTTAATAATTATAAAGACTGTTGTCAATTAGAATTTAAGCACAAAAAAATCACCCAAGATGTTGACATTGACCTTTATAAAAAGAAACCTAACTAGGTCATAGTTATGGAAGTGTGTGTGTGTGTGTGTGTGTGTGTGTGTGTGTGTGTGTTTTATTTGGTTACTATCTTAATGACTTTAAACTACTTATTCTCTCACTATCATAGGGGTTCTCCTACATCCTAGTTCTCCCTCTAATTTTCTTCAGGTGTGCTTAGCACTCTTTGTCACACTGAAAGATCTCCATAGATAAATGAAAATATTAGAAAGGTCCTCTTGAATAGTGTTATATGAATCAAATATTTTCATTAAGAACTATTATTATTAGCAAGAAAAGTTCTCCTATTTCCTGTCACTTGAAAGAATTTCATTCTTTCCTTCATTGTCTTCATCAATCTCTAATCAATGATGGAATTAAAGATTACTTTCCCCATAAACTGTAATCATATGTGATGAAATGATTAGTATTCAGTCAAAAATAAAATAAATTAAGAAAGAATATGCATATACATTACTACATATGTGTACATATAAATATATATAGGAGAGAATATACACTTTAAATGCACTCTCAATATTAACTTCTTATTCCCTCTTCACCTTTAAATCAATCATTTTGAAATCTTTAATATTCTAGTGTTCCCTTCCCAAATTATTTGAATTAGTCTAAATTACCTCACCCATAGAAAACAGTCACCATATGAAAACAAGTTGTTGCAGGATATATATTATTTTGTTAAAATCAATTCCTTGCCTTCTCTCATAGCACTTTTTGTTTGTTTGTTTAGTTTTGCTATTCATCTTAATAAAGAACAGTCATCTAGTGAAAAGAGCCTTGTGATTTTAGTAGAAATTAATTTCACAACTGAAAATAAATCTTTTTTTCACTGCAAGCAGGTGAATGACCAGAATTTTTTTCAGTGGAATGAATGAACTATATCGGATACACAATGCATTTATTCCTGCCTCAGCAGACTGGGATTTTTCTTTCTTTTCTATTTCTCTGTATGAAATGTAGATAAGGACGGGTGTAATAGGGCCTGGGCAAAAATTCAAGGTAGTTGCCAAAAACACATGTCTGTCTAACACACGAGGGAGACGATAACCTTTATCTTTAAAGTCCAAAAATTGCCAGTGTTTTATTACAATCTTATTTCATCCTTATTCAATTATAATTGCATATTTTTAAAAATAATGAACTATATACCCACTGCCAGGCAATTATGCTTATTTCACATGGTTCTCAGCCCTAATTTGATCTAGCCAAAGAATGGTTGTAAGGTTTTATTTGATTTAGCTTTGTCTTGTATTCTTTTGTAAAACAGATTAAACAATACACTCCCAAAGCTTGATTTAATTATTTGCAAAAAGCAATCTCTCCAGCTAATGATAGTCTTGGAAGGAGGTTTATAATTTTTGGCTGGGCTATAATTTTTTTTCCTCTACAATTCTTTGAGGAAGATGCTTCCAGTTCTGGACTTTAGATTCTTGAAACTGAAGTAGAACAATTTTTTCCACAGGATTCGCAATGAAAGGCAAAAATCTGGAAACTAAATTAGAAAGAAAATAATCCCACTACTTAAATATCATAGGTAGGTAATTCATATTCATTATGAATTAATAAGCAAAATTAAAGTATAAATGTAGGCATGCTACAATTACTTTTGTCAAATTAACCAAGAGAAGACCAAACATATAAACTATCTAGTATAAATGATAGTGATAATAATAATAAAACTTTTAAATAGTCACTATGGGAAAGGCACTATCCTCTATCCATATTTAATGCATTTAATCTCAAAAGCAACTTTATGAGGTAGATACAACTATTATCTTCACGGGGAAAGCAGGGACAGAGGGTTTAAGTAACAGCGCTAAGGTCTTGGCTTTTCATAAATTTGAACTAGGTAGTTTGACTAAACTTAACTTTTAGCCACATTTCGAATGTTTCCACATTGAACCTAATGCAAGTAAACTTGTTCAAGTTGTGATTAACTAAAATTTAATGCAGGCAATGGCATGAGATGTTAACTTGATCTAGCAAATTTGTGGAGGTGTGAGGAATTTCTTCATGGATGCAGAGACTGTCTCTCTTAGCTAAATATATAGTTGTGGGGAGAAGACAAAGTCACTTAACACTAAGAACAGAGTTGGTCTATTCAGAGAAGGTCTGTGGATACACCTATCACTTTTCAACTTTCTTTTCTATCTGGTACTAGCGTAGGTATTGATGTGTATGGAAACAATATGAGGTTATTGATATCCACATAACTGTAGAGATATTTGCTAGTAACTGCAGAGGGCATTTTATTTCGGTGATAGGAAATTTTCCAGATACTGTTTTAGAGGGCACTTATACAAACAATGTAGATTACCAATCTGTGGTATGTGCTGGAATGCATTAGGCTTCTACCAGGATCATATAAACCTTACATGGCCACTTTAATGACTCCTAAATTCTCCTAAGAGAAGGAGCTGATTCATGCCCACTCAAGTCCTTAGAAGTAGTGAAGAACCATTAGAAAGTGACAACTGTTAAAATCATCTCTGTGTATTGGCTAGATCCCTATATGTAAGAATAACCATTCCAGGGTGTTCACAAAACAAATTGGCAGGAATGTCAGGCTTTCATACATATATATCTTAATTGTATTATGAACTACTGTCACTGGATATCTTACCTTATAGGTGATATGCAGTCACTGGGAAACAGATATTAGCTGAAAAGTCTATCATACCCAAAGCTTTTAGGGCACTAACTTCTTTATGAAATGAAACTGCTATGATAGATGGTTAGCAAAATTTATAACTATGTGTAAACCTTCTATAGCCTTCTGCTATAGAAGCCTTCTGCTCTTCTGTTCTAATTTCAGAATGTCCTTTCTATCTATAAAATGTAATTTTAAAAGTTGTTGATAAGTCGTGGATTTTATCATCTCAGCCCTCATGCCAATTCCATAACAACATTACAGTGTTGTTTGCCTTTTCCGTCATGTTAGTATTTGCACTAAAGGTGGTAAAAGATTGGGCACAGGGAGGGGGAAGGGTAAACTGGGACGAAGTGAGAGAGTGTCATGGACATATATACACCTAGTGGGAAGCAGCTGCATAGCACAGGGAGATCAACTCCGTGCTTTATGACCACCTAGAGCAGTGGGATAGGGAGGGTAGGAGGGAGACCCAAGAGGGAGGGGATATGGGGATATATGTATATGTATAGCTGATTTACTTTGTTATGAAGCAGAAACTAACCCACCATTGTAAAGCAATTATATTCCAATAAAGATGTTAAAAAACATTAATTAATTAATTTTTTTAAAAAGGAGAGTGGGCACTTTAGCAGGAATCAAGGCAGCAGTACCAAATTGTACTAAGGCATTGAATTCTTCACCAAACACACACACTAAAAAACAAAATTTCAGTTTCACTTAAAAGTGTTCTTGATGAAGCAGTAGAAATTATTTAAATATTGACTTTTGAGTAAGCATATTTTTAATATTTTGTGTGATAAAAAAGGAAACGCACACAAAGCATTTCTGATGCATACTAAAGCAAAACGATTGTCTCAAGGAATACAATTTGGACAACTGTTTGAATTGTGAACTAAACTAGCTGCTCCTCTCCCACCCCATGGAATAACAGTTTACTTGTGAGAACATCTGTAAAACTATGAGTATTTGGACTTGACAACTACTTTCTCAAAAAGAACAGATTGAATCAGCCTATCACTTTAAAGAAAAAAAAAAACCTAGCATATTGATTTCATGCATTTGGAATTTGTGGAATTTAGAATTTTCTTGACATTGAGTTTCCCATTATTTAAGGAATTTTACTATGAGTCTGGTGGTTATAATAACAAAGGTAATTTCATTTGATATTTATAATGAAATGTGCCAAAACTATAACTCAGTTAATTATTATTTTCCAAATGACCAATACATGATGTTATACAGTTATATATGGATAAAATATTTATTCAAAAAACATAATATAGCAATGGATTTTATTGGAACAGAATATGAGAAGTTCATTTATGTGGTTTCAGATTCCACATTGAAATAAACCTTTAAGAAACTACTGTTTGTAGAGTTTTAGTATAGTATTAACAGCAAAAATATTCATAATTATCTGAAAATATTATGAAAATATTATTCACCTTTCCAATTACATATCTGCATGAGGCTGTATTTTCTTCATGTATTTCAGTCTAAACAATACATTGTAATGCATTGGCTGTGGAAACAAATTTGAGAGCCCAGATAGGATCTACTAAGACTGAAATTAAAGAAATTTGCAAAAATGTAAAACACCTTGTCATCAGTTTTTTTTTGGTTTGCAAAATATAGTTATGTTAACACATTATGGGTTCCTTCTTTAAACATATTTATTGGAGTATAATTGCTTTACAACTGTGTGTTAGTTTCTGCTGTATAACAAAGTGAATCAGCTATACGTATACATATATCCCCATATCCCCTCCCTCTTGCGTCTCCCTCCCACCCTCCCTATCCCACCCCTCTAGGTGGTCACAAAACATCGAGCTGATCTCCCTGTGCTATGTGGTTGCTTCCCACTAGCTATATATTTTACATTTTGTAGTGTATATATGTACATGCCACTCTCTCACTTCGTCCCATCTTACCCTTCCCCCCTCCCCGTATCCTCAAGTACATTCTCTAGTCTGCGTCTTTATCCCTGTCCTACCCCTAGCTTCTTCAAAACCTTTTTTTTTTTTTTTTAGATTCCATATATTTGTGTTAGCTGGGTTCTTACTGTTATTTTTAAATGAATTAATAGATATTTTAGAATATTAGTTTTCATTCTTAATCAGATATATAGAGATGATACAGACACATATATACAGATACAAATATACATATAGGTGTAGATATAAATGCAAATAGAGACATAGACATAAGCTAGAAATAGACATGACTCACACAGAAGTTCTTTGAGAGTCCCAGTAATTTTAAGTGGGAAGGGGACCTGAGAGCAATGTGTTGGAGAAATGTAACATGTGCTTATTCCTCCATACGTGGTGTCATAGTTGCCTCCCACAGTAGATTTATATTTCTGTTCAAAATTAACCGACTGAGAGAGGCTTCCTAACACAACAACAACATCACATTACATCTCCTTGTTCTTATTTTATTATTCACCATAGCATCCAACATTATTCAGGATCTTCTATTTACGTTTATGTTTATTTGTTTATTTTCTGTATCTTCCACTGAAATGTAAACTCCATATGGGTGAGAATTTTATTTGTTTGTTCACCACTGTATCTGCAGTGTCCAGAACAGTGCTCAATAAATAACTGTTGCATAAATTAAGGAATAAATAAAAATTAACAAAATGGCAACATTCTCTCAAATCTTATCTTACTACACTCAACATATTTTTCCCAGTTATGCATTTGATCATGTCATTCAAAAACTTAAAATATTTCATTGCTTTTCTATCAAACTTCTTAACAAGACATTCAAAGCCCTCCATGGTCCATATGAAATCAATTTAAATCTCCAGATTTACATCTCCATACTCACTGCCTTATAATGTATGATCTGGTAACTTTTAATTATATGTAGTAACCCACATATCATATGGCTACTGGCTACACTTTCTAATGTTTATATAGCTCCTTTAATTATCCCCAAACCAAAAATGAACAAATGTGTCACTAGCTTTTAATAATGATGATTTTTAAAATCTCAGTTCAAGAAGTCAAATAAAAGTACAGTTAGTAAAAATTTCTTTGAAAACAATAAAGCAGAGTGCTGTGGGTATGGGTAGGTATGTGTGTAACTTGGGTAAGGAGGCTACTTCCTGTAGCATAATGAGGAAAGCTCCCCTTCCCTGAGACAATATGTCAGTTGAGTGACAAATTACAAGAAAGAATCAAACATTTGAAGATCTAAGGGAGAATAAAGCAAAGTCATTGATGTGGGGGAAGGCTTGGTGTACATATCCTCATAACAGAAAATGTTCAGGGTGGCTGGAGCCAGTGAGGAAAGAGGAGCATGGTTTGAATTAAGGTAAAAAAACCGGGTCAGGACAAGATGATGTAGTTGGATACAGACTTTGGGAAAGGATTTTATTTCTATTCTAAGCACTGGAGAGGTTTCAGCAGAGAAAGACATGGTATTATTTGCATATTAAAAAGTTGAAGGATTGGATGAGAGAAATGTGTTAACTGTGTTACTCTGGATAATGTAGCTGTTCATACTGAACAAAAGGATAAGGCCAGAATTGCTCATTTCTCTTTCTGCTTATTGAAGTATAATAGAATATGTATTATGAGCATTCAGAGTTGAGGTGTTTGATGTGAATTATATTCGTTTAGGAGAACAGAGATTCACAGATAAGTCTGTTAAATCGCTTCTGAAAATATCTCACCCATGTATTCAATACACACTGCTAATTTGTTATATATGTGAAATAGTTTATATATAATATATATTATATATGTTAATTATATATATGAAAACATGCAAGAGAAAGAGGATAAAGTTGCTTATAAGATAAACAATTTAGATAAATTTTATTTTGCTTTTCAGTGATACATACTATACCTACTTTTAAGGTGTGTATGAGGCAGTTTTTAGAATAATTTTTGTAGTTTTAGACCTACAAATATTTATACTTAGAGATTCTAATAATATTGTTTTCCCCAACTCACAGGCATTTAAATGAGAAATATGTGTGCTGTCATACATAAGGAGACATCCCTGGTCCCCACAGAGTCATACTCTTACATCTCACTTCTCACTGACATTTACTATTATATTATTGAACCAAAAGTGTCTTTCAGGAACACATCGAGAGGAACACATGTGCTAAGTACTCCCTGATAAGAGCCCCAAGGTCCCTTTTGATCTGCTGTCATTTTCAACCTCTCACACTTTAGACTGGATGCGGGGACTCTTTCAAGCTCCATCTGAAATGAAGGTTTTCTATGAGACATACTTGAGACACGCTTGCATGTTATTCTACCTTGAGAAATCAGACTGGTCACATCTACTGTGGAGTTTTTACTCATGGGTTTTCTCTCTCACTTCTCCACCCTTAATTTGAGGAGATTTTAGATACTTATTTTCTTTATGTTAGGGAAATTAGAAATTCCATTAGAATGGAATTGGCTTTGAACTAACAGACTCTGAAATTTTCTTGGGGATGCACAGGGATTGCATAGTTCTTGAGAACCACTGGCACACGTTTCACAAAACATTGTGAAATTTAATGTTATTTTTTATTCTGTATAGATCCATTTTCTTGGTAAAAGAATGAAGGCCAATGACTCAATGGGTGGAGTGTCTTAAGCAACTAGGAATAAGAGTTACTGAGAATAAAATATATTTATTAATATATAAAAATAAAAGCATGCATTTACAAGGGAAAACTTTAAATCTAGAATAAGAAACAGAATATCTAAAAATATGACAATCTTATAAAGAACACCTTTTAATATTTGAAAATAATATGGAGATACAATGAAGAAAACTATTGAATGTAATGTAAATTTTTACCAAATTAACAACTTCACATCTAAGTAAAATAACAAAATGTTGTAGAAATTTATATTTGGTGGAGATTTTTTTAAATCTTCGACATTTTACATTAGAAAACATAATGATTATTATAAACCTCCAGTGAAACTGATGGGAATCCATGTTTCAGGATTCCCTTTTTATTAAAAAGAGAAAATCTCAAGCTTAATAATTTAATACAATTTTAAATATACACAATCACTTTTATAGTAGAATAAAAATACAAAGAAAGAAAACATATGAATAAAAATAATAATGAGCACTATAGCTTCCTATAATGCAACAAAGTGTGATAAATCTTTTTATCATCAAAATTTTATATATTGCTAACTGCTTTATAGCTAGTAAGAGATTACCATTATGAACAGTTATAAAATTTGTCACTTTGTAAGGCAGACAGTTCATTTTTACAGAAGCATCCATCAAATTTCTTGTTCTTCATAAAACTTTTTCCTTGCCTTATGAATATTTCAGTTTTCATGAACATTTATATACTAATTATAAATGTAAATGCTTTAGAAAGAGAATATTATATAAAATGACACCCTATTAAAATGTCATATTTCTTTAAGAGGTCTTAGCATGCAATACCGATAGCACAAATTGTTTATAAATTCACTGTCACTAATATGTCATCTATCATTTATTTGTATACTTGGACATAGAGTCTATATATTTTCTCAGTCATGTACTATATATAGCATTATTTCTCTATTTGGAAATGTGTTTTTTTAAGCAAAAAATAATTTAACCACCTTTACACGTACATATACTAAGATATCATTTATGTTGCCCCCAGGATTAAATAGAAATAGCTCAATCTGTTTTCCTGCATTATTTTTTTAAAACATGTATTTGATCCTCTTGGCAGTAGTGTTTCTCAAAGAAAATTTATCACCAGTTACGTGGAATGTTTGTTAAAAGCAATGGATTCTTTGTTCTATCTTAGATTTACTAAATAAGAATCTTTAATGGAAAAATCAGAATCTGAGAATGTATATTTTATAGTAACTTTATTCTTTCTTACATTGAACAAGGTTGAGTACCATTACTCTGGAGGATAAGATACATACTCCTTAGTATAGTAAACAAATCCTTTTATTCAGCCTCCAGCCTAGTTTCAGCAAAGCAATCTCATATCCCCAAGTACCACCTACCCAACCTTACACAAGCTATAACGTTCCATAACTGTCAACTTTCAACAGCTGTTCATGTTTTGTCGAAACCATTCATGTTTCTTTGGAAAGGTAAGTGACTAAACAATGTTCTTAGCAACAAAGTGAAGACAAGAATCTTTGTCTCCTAATTAAGTGCTCTGTAGTATATTCACCCTCCAGTTTATTCAAAATATATAATAAAAAATGATGGCAAATGTGCACAGCATTGGAGGAAATTCAGAGAAAACCTCTTTCCAGACTTTTGAGAAATTATGTTTCAGACCTGATTACAAACTGGAAAGCTTTCATTTATTGCATTTAAGGAGAGTTTTCTGAAATACATTAAACTAGATGTTAGTTTTACTTGTGAATATGCTATTTCTCTAAGTATTAAACCATAACCCAACATTTGTTTATAAACCTTTACTTTATGCTGATTTTACACTTTTTTGTTGCTCCACATTCATTAACCCTGGAATACATTATTTAATTTTCAAATATGTTTGAGAATATTTGGTTGAACAGACTCAATACAATTTTTAAAAGTTACAAATTGTAAATGGAAACTTCATAAAATTAGGGTGTTATTAATTAATTATATAAACAGGAAATAAAATCTGATTAATTTTCAGTGGAGTAATTTTCAATCTCTACTTTTAAGAGGTTTCTTGACATTGAGTATTTGAATTTTCTACAAGAATTTTGGTTATAATCTTTCACTGCTATGCAAAATACTGTCATGTCAAAAAATTTTTTTTCAACATTTTCTACACTTATTTCAAGGTAAAAAAATTTATATGGCAGTAAGTGATTGCATGCATGGCAAGTGTTCACGTTTACAAAGAAAATTCCATGAACCCAACGAATCTCCATTGCTGGAATGCTCTAGAATGTGTAATTCCACAGTAAGAATTTGTCATTTTGACCTAAGTAATGCCAGTGCCCTGTTGACATTTTCAAAAATACATTAACATGTGAGAACAAAAATCTTATTATTAATAATTTTTACTTATGGGGTTGGACAAAAGAGTTTGAAGGAAGAATTTGGGGACATGGAGTAGAGGATCAGTAATTTGGAGAATGATGAAAGTGATCAGGGCATGAAAAATAAAGGCACTAAATAAAGGCACTTGCAGAGGTTCAATCTGGGGATACAGGAAACACCAAAAAGAAGCTTCAAAATCTTCTAGATTTTTGGTTAATATTAGCCTAGATTGTAGACAGGGACATATATCTGCCATATTATGGAACTGTTTTTACATTTAGAGGAATAGAAAGCCACTGACAGTTTGTAAGCAAATGGGTAATTCTACCGGATTTGTATTTTTAAATCAGCAATCTGGTTTCAACGAGAAAAACTTTCTGAATATGTTTCAGAGTGTTGTGGTTAGCTCATTTAGCGAAATCCGGAAGTGATTCTGATGAGAGATGCTATTTTTGAACTAATAGGGTGAATAATGATAAAGAGTACTAGAAAGAGAAGAGCCAAAATATAAAAAAGACTTGATTATGTTCCTGAAGTGGAACAAAGAGGATTCAACAGGCTGAATAAGAGTCTATCCAGAGTGCCCAGTTTTACTAGAAAAATTCATATAAAAGCAATATGTCGGGCTTCCCTGGTGGCGCAGTGGTTGAGAGGCCGCCTGCCGATGCAGGGGACACGGGTTCGAGCCCCGGTCTGGGAAAATCCCACATGCCGCGGAGCGGCTGGGCCCATGAGCCATGGCTGCTGAGCCTGCACGTCCGGAGCCTGTGCTCCGCAACAGGAGAGGCCACAACAGTGAGAGGCCCGCGTACCCCAAAAAAAAAAAAAAAAAAAAAAGCAGTATGTCTTCTCATGATACACTATGTATTTGTGAAAAGAGTTATTTTCCTGGAACGAAATTACCATATTGACTTTCCTTCTGGATAGCTTAAGCCTACTGAATGATTAAACCATTCTAAAGTCATTGAATGTATCACAAGCTATCTGGAAAAATATTTTTTAAAAAGACACAAAAACTAACGGCACAATCAAGTTAGGGCTACTTATTTCCTGATAGTGCTCTAACTAATCATTAAAAAAAGAGGGTTCTGACCAAACCTCTCAACATTTATTTTTCCCATGTGATTATTAAGTGCAGCCAAAGCTGTTATCCATTGCTTTATAAAATAAAACACATTTAATAAAAAATCATTTCCTACAAACTATATATCTATATGTATGTAGATAGATATTACAGAGGGTTAAAAAAGAAGAGTCTGGTAGAATAGAGCATAAAAAAGGAATCAAGAAAAGAAACAGATTCCAATGTGACGTATATCCTTATTTCTTTGTAGATCCACAGTTACTGGGGGGGATAATCTCCTTAAAATTAATATAGAAGTAGACTGGAGCAGACGAAAGACACATAGTTTTTTAAATTATCTAAGTTTTCATACATCACCAGGGAAATCAAATGTGCAAAAAGTCCTAAGAGTTCAACAAGATAGGAAATTTTTAAGGAAAAGCATTTGTTTTTTAAAATCTATATAACATAATTTTCTGTGAGGTTAAAAATGCCATAGCATATAGGACTTCTAGGTAAAGTGGGTAATTTGACTTAACTTCTATTTATACTTTAAACCTGCAAATATGGTTATAATTTTGAGTAATCTTTATTCAGCTGTTATGAGTTGAATAGTATCTGCCAAAGAAATATGCTGAAGTCCTAATCTGCAGTACCTCAGAACCTGACTTTATTTGGAAATAGGGCCTTTACAAAGGTAATCAAGTTAAAATAAGATAATTAGGGTAAACCTTAAGCCAATATAACAGGTGTCCTTATAAACAAGGAAAATTTGGACCCAAAGATAGACCTGCACAAAGGGAAGGCTATGTGAAGAGATATGGGTAAATATTATGTGAAAATGGAGGCAGAGACTGGGGAAATGAATCTACAAAACAAGGAATGCCAAATATTGCTGCAAACCACCAGACGCTAGGAGAGAAGCATGGAACAGATATCTGTTATTTTTAAGCCACACACAATTTTATTTATTTATTTATTTGGCTGCATTGGGTCTTCGTTGCTGTGCACGGGCTTTCGCTAGTTGCAGCGAGCAGGGGTTACTCTTCGTTGTGGTGCGCGGGCTTCTCATTGCGGTGGCTTCTCTTGTTGTGGAGCACAGGCTCTAGGCTCGCGGGCTTCAGTAGTTGTGGTGCGTGGGTTCTAGAGCGCAGGCTCAGTAGTTGTGGCGCACAGGCTTAGTTGTTCCACAGCATGTGGGATCTTCCCAGGCCAGGGCTTGGAATTGTGTCCCCTGCATTGGCAGACGGTTTCCCAACAAGTGCACCACCAGGGAAGCCCCACACCATGAACTTTTTGGTATTTTATTACAGAAACCCTAGGAAACTAACACATTTACTCAGATGAATATATTTTCTTCAGAATATTGACAGTTGATGAAACACTTCCCTAATACCTTTGTGATATTTCATACTAATTGAACATTATTATTTAAAATACTATTAATTATAGAAAATATTAATATAAAATATAGCCACCCCAGCCACCATTGAAAGCTTTGATCATATAAGTACTTAGCATACTGGAAAAAGTATTATAATTTGAATTTACTTAATACTAGAAAATTATGTTACAGTCAATCTTGTTCAAGCAAGCATATACACTTTAAACTCCTTGAATTTGAGATCTCTGAGTCATTTTGGAATCTTTGTCCAAATGTAGCACTGCATCTCATATAATATTTAACAAATAGTTGTTTAATGTATCAATGTAGAGATACAAACATAGATAAAAATATGTTATCCTTAAGTTTTGAAAAGTAGACTAAAATACAGTTAAATATATCTTTATTTTTTTTATTGAAGTATAGTTGATTTACAGTGTTGTGATACTTTCTGGTATACAGCAAAGTGATTCAGTTATACATATATATACATATTCTCTTCCATTTTGATTTATTACAGGATATTGAATATAATTCCCTGTGCTATACAATAAGACCTTATTGTTTACCTATTTTATATATAGTAGTTTGCATCTGCTAATCCCAAACTCCTAATTTGTCCATCATCCATATCTCTACTTTTAATTATATAAGAAACAGATACATAAAGCAGATCTAGTAAGTTACTGTTTCTGTAACTTGTAGTTCTGGTCTTAGAAAACATGTGTACAGTGGTATATTTTGTGGTAAAATCTGACATTTTCCCTTTGTTCTGAGAGATTTTAATCAGTGCATCTTATGCAATAGAAATATTTTTATAGTGAACACATATTTATATGATCTTATATTTGGATCTCAAAATCCATTCCTTTCAAAATAAAAAAAAGACAAACAAAAAAAACGGCTGGCTTTTCTCTAAGGTTTAAATGCCACATTTTTTTTCACCCTTACCATGGGGAAGGGCTCTCATGAATTAGTATAAATAGCATAGACATAAGCAAGTTCTTCCCTAGGATTTTCTCTTCCCCAGTGTATTTTCTCTGAGGGTCCTTGAATTCTTTTGAAAATTAGCAGTCCCAAACGTCTTGTCTCAGTTGAAAAAAAAAAAAAGGCAAGAAAACGAATATGTCTTACATTACAAAAAGTTTAGTACTGAAAAAAGTACAAGCCAAAGAAAAAAAGAAAAAGCAGTCAAAGCAAATATGCATTAGCATGAACTGTGCTGATAAATAGTCCATGTCAAACAATTACTGAAATTAATTAGTAATGAAAAACTAACCTACTGAAATTAATTAGTAATGAAAAACTAACACTTGTTTCAATTTAAAACCAAGACCAACTCAAGGCCTTTCTGAACTGACTCAGACTACAATTATGATAATTCCTACTGCATGCATGGGGAGATTTTAGTTGGGTAGGATTTTGAATGAGGGTTCTAGGTTGGGGAGATATGAGTGATGGACACATGGTAGGATGTGGCAGATACTGTGATATGCTGCGAGGTCACCTTTCATGGATGGATTTGTTGTCTCCGCTGTGGGAAGTGCTGTCAGCCTTCTCAGATAATGTCCAGAGGCAAGAGTTGCCTTGTCCAAAACCATGCCCCTTCCCAGGACAGTCACACCTGATAGCCACAAGTCTGACTAATGCAGGTGTTTTAAAAGCCTGGTCATTTCAGCCTAATTCTTGCTTCAAAGTTCCTGTATGGGGCTTCCCTGGTGGAGCAGTGGTTGAGAGTCCGCCTGCCGATGCAGGGGACACGGGTTCGTGCCCCGGTCCGGGAAGATCCCACATGCCGTGGAGCAGCTAGGCCCGTGAGCCATGGCTGCTGAGCCTGTGCATCCAGAGCCTGTACTCCACAACGGGAGAGGACACAACAGTGAGAGGCCCACGTACCGCAAAAAAAAAAAAAAAAAAAAAAAAAAAGTATAAAAATAGAGACAGTGTAAAGTCGCTTTGGTGGATGTGGCTGGGAACAGGTGGAAATCTGCCTGGATGGAGGCACATTTATTTTGCATTTTTATATGGTATATATTGCCTTTTTATATCATTCACATTCTAAAAAACATGATTAATGTATATTTATGGCTAATAAAACTTTTACTTTAATGTTCAAAGTAATTTTATTGATAGGAAGAAAAGAGAGAGAAAAGAGGAATAACTCCTTTACATTTTTCTTTCCAATGTCACTGCTCATTTGGCCACCAGCTCATAATTTTATATGCACAAAACTATGTTTTCTGTTGCAGGGAATAAATAAGCCGACTCAGAATCCAATGTTTCTTTTTTTATCCCAGGGAAACTAAATAAAAAAGAGATGAAAAACATATTCACTATATCATCTTTCTGCTGAGTTTCTTTACCTACAACTAATATTTGAATTCCACTGGAAATCGTGTGTTTTTATCTGTTAGAGGAATGTGGGCTTCTCAACATAAAATTCTAACAGAATTGTTCAAATTCATAACAACTATTCTGTGCATACCTGTTAGCAATCACTTTACCTGATAAATTATACAAGGCAATCAATGACTGACAATTTTAGCCCCGAAATATTAGTAACAATGACATTGTTCTCATATTCATTTTTAAGAAAATGCACTTAAAAATTTTGCCTTTCTAAAATTTATCATACAAGTAGGAATGAAACAGCACATTATTTGTTCTCACAAGTTTTAATGGCTCATCTCAGTAGCTGGACTTTGAGAGAGCAGTTCAGTGACAAATCCCAGAAGCTTTGAGAAATAAAATACTTAAATCTTATTTATAGGTTTATGCAATTTTTATAACAGAAGTTGATCAATATGTTAATTGAGCTTGATCACTATCTTTTGCTTATTTTAGACAGCTCTGACTACTAAATTTATGTCATAGCTGAAATGTTATGCTTTAGCTGGTTTAACTTATAAAAACCTGGGAAATACTGCAGATGTCTAGGATTGCAAATCATTCTAGTAGAATGAATACATATGGAGTATTATATTCAGTTCTTCAGTCAGAAGGCAAATGAATGAATAGTGTTCAGTAAAATGGTTCATGGCAGCAGTGTGCGTGTGGCATGCAGGCATGTAAGTGTGTAATGTCTTGAAGGGATAAAAAAAATGATGAAGAGGAAGTGTCACTGGGAGAACACTGGGGGATTTTACTAAAATCAGAATAAATTGAATACCATAAAATGCTTACCAGCAGCAAAACTTCTCTCAGATATGACATTTGCAGTTGGAAATTTTGAAATTTGTATAATCGCAAATTCTTTGAAGTTATGGTACCAATTTCATCACTTGGTTCATGAAAAAACTGAATAAAAGGACAGTGGATACTATAGTTTTAAAATATAAAGTATATATTTTACATATAAGATATATAAATACAAATTATAAAATGCTGTATTCTTGCTGATAGATAATAGGTCAAATAAACTTCTCATTCTTTATTTGTTAGCATCCTATGTTCTCTTCCAGGCATTATGTTTAGCATCCATGGAAAATTTAACATACATAACAGTCACACAAATACAGAATCTTTGGCTCTGTGGGGTGAGTTTAAGATTCAGTAGATAGCCATTTTTACCCGATTTCCTGCAACTAGGTTTCTCTCAAAACTTAAAGTATATACGATACTAAATCAGTAGGAATAGCAGGTTTGGGAGAAAATGTGATGAATTTGATCTTAGAAATTATTAATCTGCAATGCTTATAGAAATGGAACGGGAGCTTGGAAGGAGAATTTACACACTTAGACTAGACTGTTAATGACTTTACAAACTCTTCTATGGAAGAATGACCAAAGGTGTCTCTGTAAAGAAGAGGATAAGGATTAATATCTGTGAAGATATTTTCATTCAGAAGGTGAACAGAGAAAAAAGAGCCAAAATTAGTGACGACAGAGGTAGGAAGGCAAACAGAACGTAAGTTCTATGAGGTAACATAGAAGCCAAGGGAAGAAAGTATCTAGGATGAATTGGACAATGTAAACAAAATGATGAAAATTGTGAAGGAGGCAGACTAAAAAGGCCACTGGATTCACCAACATGATAGTTATTGGTTACTCCCCTTGAAAATATATTCAGTGAAGTGGTAAGAGGAATACTCATGTTCCAAGGTGTTCAGAAGTGTCTCACTGATGGACAAAAAGTAGAGATAAACATTGTACAATTAAAAATGTTATTGATGAGAGAGTAGTACAATGGTAGATCAAGAAATAAGGTACTACAGGACAGATATGAGTTTGTTTACCATTATAAAAGAAATAGTCCCTAGAGAGTGAGAATTTTAAATGAAATTGCAAAAGTTGGTCTATGTGGCATATATATTCCATATGAATGGAATATGATTTGGCCAGAAACATCAAATCAGGTAATAATAAGCAATGCAACGACTATTATTATATTTTTATTAATACATGGTTCAAAAACCAATGGTTAATTAGGTCACTTAGCTAAACCATCAACATGGGTTTAATCTTTAGAAAAATCAGATTGCAACAGTAATTCAATTCAGTTACATACATTTGACGGTAAGAAGAACCATAGAGGGCTTCCCTGGTGGTGCAGTGGTTGAGAGTCCACCTGCCGATGCAGGGGACACGGGTTCGTGCCCCGGTCCGGGAGGATCCCACATGCCGCGGAGCGGCTGGGCCCGTGAGCCATGGCCGCTGAGCCTGCATGTCGGAAGCCTGTGCTCCGCAACGGTAGAGGCCGCAACAGTGAGAGGCCCGAAGACTTCTCCATGTATAAGCCCTTTTGCATCAAGAATAGTCACGTCCAAGGGTGTTTTAGTTCTAGTATTTATTTCTTTGCTTCAAAACCCATTTGCCATTCTTTGTCCATTCAACATTGGAATCTCCATACTATGAAGACTCCCCCAGCTAATGAGGCATATCTAGAATATACTGGATGCTTACTTTCCCAGTTCTTTACAGTTAAAGTACAAACACCTGACTAAGGTTCTGCCAATCGAACATTGACTCTGAAACAGAAGCTAGTGACCTAAAGAAGAATGGGCATGACAAAATGCTTTCTGGTGACGGGTCTGGAGTGATGGCCACTAAATCTAGAGGCCAATCTCGGCATGGCTGCATCACTAGAGGCAGTTCCTATGACTCTGTCTCATGAGGCATCATCTGGTTTCCAGAGATAAGGACAGTTACGTCTTTGGTTGGCCAGATCTACATAAGGATTTGGTAATTGTTTCTGGTTTCGTGGCCTCTAAACCTGGTTCTCTGGATATGTGGAGATACTACGGGCTGTCCAATACCATTCTAATGAATTCACTTTCTAGAATCATTTATCAAGAATCAGCTGCTCTTTTTTTGTTACTATGATTTCTTGCAATCAACTCTACCTGAGTCATCAATTGGGGCTTTAATATTTTACAGTATTTATAAATTAATTTATTCATTTATAGTGTAATAAATGTATGTTATCTGCATACCTGTTCAAACTGAAATGCATTATTTATTTTGCTTATTTTGTGTGACTTCCTCCCCATTCACCAATTTTTGTTCCGTAATACTCCACAGCTGGGGGAAAAGAAAACAGCTATAGTTACATGGTGTCTTTTCATTCTCTCTTGCTGTATTCACTTCACAGGCATCCTTTGCTACTCTAATTCTCATCCTGTGTTCATTAGTCATCATTATTGACTCAGAACAGGGCTGTGCTGTGTAATACATTTTCTGCTACAAAAATCATTCTTCTTCGTTAAATCCTTTTCACTCGCAGCTGCCTGCTGAGCTTCACTCTCTGCCAAGTCGCAGATGCTGCATTTTCTCTGATTGTATTTGTGGCACATTCATGAATGCTTCTTGGGTAAAAAATCATTCCAAACCACTAAATCAAATCAGTAAATAAGTCAATACATCTCTTTTGCTCTACAAACATCATCACTCTCTAGCAGAATGAATCACTAGTTCTTGTCCCTACATTTTGGACTCTGAAACTATTTCATTTACTATTAGAAGCTCTTTTGCTCCTGTGTTAACACTCACATAACGCACTTGACCTTATACAAGATCCAAAGACATTTGACCCTAGGAGTCAATTTCAGTGAACTCTGTTTTTTCTAAGTGATTTCCCATTGGGAATAGAATATATTGAAGAAACAAAATCGTATATATGTATATGTATGTGTGTGTGTATATATATATATATATATATATATATATATATATATATATATAATGTAATTTAATTCTTGGGATATTGGCATTGTATATAATATGTATGTGCATAAATATATGTATTCTATATATTACACCTGAGAATGAAATTGGGATGTTATAGATATTTAATTTTTAGAATATTAATTTCCAAAGAATTAAATTTCATATTTTATGCCTATGATAAAATGTATGGTTAAGCCCATTCTTTTTGGAATTGTATTAAATTAATACAATAGAGTGGAAGTCAATATAAAGCTTTCCTTCTTATATATTAATCAAAAAGTTTAATGACTCAACCACTTAATGGTTCCAAAAGATTATTCTATTTGGACTGGATACCTCTATTCCCACCTCTAATTTGCCACTCCCTACACATACATACTCTCATTCCTTACATCCTCTGCCTTGTTTATCACTCTAAGAGATGGATTCTTGCAAGTTACATCACCCAGCCTCTCCTGTCCTCTGGATTCCAAGTGGATTTGACAAAGGGGAGGCTCAGACAAAAGATCTGAGGGTTTGAGGACAGAGTTCAGGATATTTCATCCCCATTTCCTCCCTGTTTGTTCTAACAGTGGTTGATCCCTCTAGGTTGCACAAAAGCTCCTGTGAAAGTGCTTCATTTCAGTGGTCTGGCTCTCAACTAGCTCTGGTGACATAGTTTTCTCTCCTTGTACCTTCAGGGATATGGGTGGCTTCCTGCTGCTACTAGTGCCTGGAGGATTGTTGCTGTGTGTGAGTGTGTGTGTATGCTTATATTACACACACACACACACACACACACACATTAGCTTCTCTTCAAAATTCCAGTTAAGCATGGTTTCTGTTTCCTGCCAGGACTTTCACTGATGCAGACTGTACTTATTTTAAGAACGAGAAACAAGGATTAAAAAAAATTTGTCAGTGGTTTAAAATTTGATCATGCTTTCAAGGTCTCAATGACCATTAATTCAGCTCCCAGCAATTCCTGACTGGCTGAATAATTCACCTCTTCCACCATGACTGTGTGTAATCAACTAATTATTTCTGAGAATCCCCTCATTCTTCTGCTTTTAATTTAGTGTCTGTGGTTTTCCTTTCCTTCTCTGTGACCTGCTTCTGATTTCCCAAATGTCTCTGAATGCCAAGTGCACTCTAAATTTCTCCATTCTAAGAGGTATTGATTGGCTCCTGCCTCACAGACTGTAATTTCTCTAGCAAGCGGCATTTTCCAGCTCTCCCAGTAAAGTCCAAAAGCACTATCCACTAAGTTATGAGCTTTTCTTTTCTATAGCTTTTACCTTGCTCAGTTGGATGCAAGAATTTTAACTTATCTACCTTATCATGCCTTATCATAAAGTCTATCTGCCTCAAACGTTGCTATAGTTCTAGAATAACCCTTAACAATGCAAGATTCTGTAACAATATGACCAAAGACACCTCATCAAAGATAGTTTTGCAGAGAATGTAGTCTTGTAGCTTGAACTCAAAAGGCAGGATGTGACTACAGTGGTATTCTTGATACCAACAATAATTTTCTTGTATACATAGGAGACATATAGTTTTTAAATCGCCCAATCAAGAAACTGAGGCCTACAGAGGCAAATCTGTTTGTTACTCAGTTAGGCAGACAGAAAGCTGAGACTAGATGTGATGTGTCCCAAGTTCTTATTCTACAAAACTGCATTATAAGAAATACATATTTTAACTAACAGTAAATTAACAAATGTGTGTTATTCCAAAATTAATAAACATTTGAGACTTACAAATGCATTTTTCTCAATGAGGTTTTTCTAAATGTTTTTGTTTGAATATTTTATAACTTAATGTGAGCAAAGTTCATGTAATTTCTCAATAAAGTAGCAAGTACTATATATATGTATATAAATAATTCCCCTATATACGTATTTTAAATATATCAAATTTTATGCATTCAAGAACTAGTAGGCTTGCTCAAATTATACTTACTATTCCATATTACATGTTTTAATTTTGTTATATACAAATTTGCCCAATGCCCCAAAAATATATATTTATTAAATGTAGTTGCTAGCATGGCTATTCATTTCATATCCTTATAGTTTTATCCATTTCAGTATGAACAAATGATATTTGAAATAGCAATAAATGAACAGATGCAAATTAAAATATCTTTAATTTTTCATTTTTTGCATATGAAAAGTTAATGGAAATTTCAGAAGTCATAAGAAAAAGGAGACTCATGTTCTATTTTGTGGTGTTACAGCTCTGGGATAGTTAAAATCCTTGGGCAGTTCTGCTTGTGCAAACGTTAACACAGTTTTTAATCTGGTATTGCTGCTGTGGGTTTATCAAGTATTCATGATGTTCACAGATATGGTGGATTGACTTGTGTCCAGGGACTGAGCATAAACCTGTGTGCATAGCTAGAAGTTAACAGTGAGCGATTTTGTTACATTGTTTAATTTTAGTTCTCTCTCTCTTTCTCTCCAATGTCTTAGCTGTTTTTACAGCTGAGATGTCCTAAAGAAATCATGTTTTAATTAGTTTTATAATTTTTTCCCTTCTGGTAACATATTCTGCTGCTTTTTGTAAGAAAACTTGTAAAGAAATCCAATAGTAAAAAAAAAAAAAATAGAGATTTAGAAAAGGATGTACAATATCAAACACTATATCATGAATATGTTTCCTTTGAATGACACTTGGAGTCTGGGACTCAAGCCAGGAGGTAAAAGCATTTTGGCTGTATGGTTTCAAGATCAAAAGATCAAATGTTTTTCATAATCTATCATGCAAAAGTTATTTGTTTGATTTATAGTCTGTTTCCTCCGTTCTCAGAGGGGGAAACGATGATATAAAGACACAAAATATATTAAGGGAAATGACTTGGTTGCATATGGAAGTATCAGGATTTGGCGCTCATTTGGATAGCTTGATATCTCTGAAATTATGACGTATATGTGGTGCTTTGTCTTTAATCTGTACTCTTAATAATGCCCATAATTACAATATGTAGACAGGTAGGCAAAAAAAAGAATTCTATTCTATTCTAAATACATTTTAGTGTATTTTACATCCTTTAAAATCAACACAGACCTGGCATTAAATATTTTTTCATGGATTTTTTAATGTAAAAATAGAATAAAATTTAAGACTTTATTTACAAATTTTAAAATTTTTAAGGTTCATTTCAAGATTATGAAGAAAACCATCACAATGGAAAAAAATAAATTGAGGATTAAAGATTACTAAAATAAACTATTGCATTTTGCTGCTGTTTATATCCGGGCTTCTCCCATTTCCACAGCTTATTCTTTAATAAACATCTTTTTTAAAAAAACCTCACTTTAAAGCTGGTATATGGATAAAGACTTGACAGTTTTCTATGAAAAAATTGTATATTTAATAGCATACTATAAACAGCAAAGATTTCTTCAACTTTTATAGGTCTTACTCACATGGCACACTTTTACTTACATGACTAAGTAACTGAAAAATTTCAGTAAGGGAGTAAGAAAATCCATCATGTCCTTCACTGATGTAACTACATAACTTGTCAGATTCTAAAACTGTCTGTTTAGAATAACAATAATTTTCCCAGAATATAGATGTGCACTGACATCATCTAGAATGATGATATTTTCTCTTGTCAACTTAACTACAGTCCCAATTTACCAGAATAGATTATGGTTTGACCATGCAGCTATATCTTTTCAATAGCTATCATTCAGTAAATACTGAACGGATATGACTGAATATGGTTAAATGCAGTTAAATGGGTATGAAAAAAGTTATTTAATTTTATTATAATTAAAAGTGAAATACTACTAGAAATTTTTTTAGAAGCAATTGACTTGAGAATTTTACGTGGGATTCAGTGTTTAGTAACAAACAGTATGGGACATTAGGGTCCTGCCTTGAATCTAGTTAAGTAGAATTAAATTTATTAAATGATTTCATTGATGTAATTAAAACAAAAACAATAGATATTATCAGTGTATTAATGCAGTCACACTATTGTTTTTATTATAACTACTTCAAGTGTTAAGGAAACTGTCCCCAAAGTTTTGCTAAAGGAATTTTAGACTTGAATGCTTACTATGCTGGGCACTGGTAAAAGTACTTTATATGCCTTAATTCATTTAGGCTTCACAACAGCTCTGATTAATACTATTATTACATCTATTTCACAGATGGAAAAATTGAGACAAGTAGCTTTCCAAGGTCATACACCTAGTGAGTAACGATTTTCAGAAGAGTTCTTTTCTACAAGAAAACTCTGGGAAGTTTAGAATGTTATAAAATGAATTTCATAAACAAATCTCTGTTGGCAGTGTCATCCTTGAATCCATACCCCTTACCATTTGGCTTTCAAACTTTCTATGGTTGAACTCATAAATTATTTACTTGGTTAGAGCACCTTTGGTTGCCCACAAGTAACATTAATCCCAGTAAAAAAGGGTGGTGTGTTTTAAAGAGGCATCAGTGTCTCACAGAGCACAGTAGCAAGAAGACAGCTCAGTCGCACAGACTAAACCCAGGAGGTGAAAATCATAGGGACCCCAAAGAGATGTTTCCCTCTCTTTCTCATTTCTTCCTCCTTCTGCATGTCTGATTCCTTTTGTATCTCTAGATAGATAGCTTCCACCTCTCTCAGGAACAGTTAAAAACAGTGGCAGGATGTCAATGACGTGTATACGAGGAACCCTATGGACTTGTTGCCCTGGGAAACAACCATTACTGGTGAAAATTATAAAAATAACCAACACTTAAAGTCTCCGGAAGTTGTCTTAAGGGCATACAGCAAATGAAGAAACATTTGTTTAAGAAAATCTACTAAATCTCAGTAAGAACAGCAAGAGTCTATGGAATATGAAACACAACCCATCCCCTCACTCCTCCCACACCAGCTCCTCACAGGAGTTTCACATTGAGTCAGTGTTGCCAAGATGGCTGTTCTTCTAAGAAGGAGAAGCAATCACACTCAAATACATCACATTAAAAATGCTGAAATTCAAAGACAAACAAAACAAAACAAAATAAAAACAACTTTTGAAAGTAGCAAGAGAAAAATGATTCATCACATAAAAGAATTCTGATTTTTAAAAAATAACTATTTTTATCAGAAGCGATAGAGACAAAAAGTCAAAGAGATTTCCTGATAAATAAAAGCTGAAAGAATTTGTTGCTTGAATATCCACCTTACAAGAAGTACTAAAGGAATTTCTTCAGGCTGATAGCAAGTCATCTCTGAAAACCAACCCCCAAAACAAAACGACAGCACCAGGAAAGATAATCATGTGATTATAAAAGACAGAAGAAATGCATATTTCTTCTCCTTTCTTTTCTGAACTGATTTTACAAGCAATTGTATAAACAATATGTATATAATTGTAATGTTAGGCCTAAAACATAGAGAAATGTAATGTATTTGGTAACAGAAATATAACACAGTTGGATGGGATCAAAACTGTATTGGGATAAGGAAATGACACCAGGTGGTGATTTAAATCTATAGTAAAAATAAAAAGAACCAGATATGGTAAATAAGAAGGTTAGGGCTTCCCTGGTGGCACAGTGGTTGAGAGTCCGCCTGCCGATGCAGGGGACACGGGTTTGTGACCCGGTCCGGGAAGATCCCACATGCCACGGAGTGGCTGGGCCCATGAGCCATGGCAAAAACAAAAAAAAAAAAAAAAAAAAAAAAGAAAAGAAAAAGAAGGTAAATATAGCATACTCTGTAAATATACATTTGTTCTTCTCTCCTTAAGAAAAAAAAACTTAAAAAAAAACCAAAACATAGTAGCCCAAATCTCCTGAGTTTATAGGTTAGATGTACAGGCCAAAACAGATAACAACAACAAAAAATTACTGATCATAATTTCTCTGTATCCCCATTCCCCATTCATGAAGAAGGGATTTATTGACTTGGCTAATTCCAGATTCAACCCCACCTCTTCTACCAGCCAAAGCAAGACTGACTCTGGAGGTTGGCTCATGTTTTCTGTAAGGAATTTGATTGAAGCAAAAGCCACTGGAGTCAAGGAAGAAACATCTTACCCAGGGATAGGGCTATTCTGAGGAACTGAGATGCCCAGAAATATGAAGACAGCCTTGAGCTTTATGAATAATGTAAGATTTCTTCTGGCAAACTATTTTCACACCTCAAACCCCAGTGGGTGCTTCTGTGAACACAGAGCAAGGGCAACTAACTCTGTCTGGATGAGGACTGGCAGGCTTCCCAGACAAAATGACACATGAGTTAAGTGTTGAAGGATGCACAAGAGCCAAGCAGGATGGAGATACTTTTTCTAGGAATGGGGAGCAGAATAGGCAAAACATCGGAGAAGACATGAATGAACATGTGCAAAAGGCAAGATATGCAATTGACTAGCTTGTTTCTGTATGTTCCTCAGATTAGACTATCAATCCCAACTCAATGGTACTTTAAGCTAGAGACTGACATTAACAGATTTAAATTGTAGAAGATCACCCAAGCAGCATTATGGGGTATAAAATGGAAGATGACAGAGAAATCATTCTGGGGGCTGTGACAGTGATCCCACTGCTGTGAGATCATGCTCCCAAATCTCCATATTATGTGCCAGGAGAAGCCTGTGACTGTTTCCTAAGAGCCCACTGTCTCTAGTAACTAAGAACCACACTAGGATGGATAACTTGGGAAATGAAAATAAATATTCATTTCATTAAGTTTGTATATCCTATGTCATATAAGTTATACATTACTCTTGCTGAAAGTTTAATACTGCAAGAAAAATTAAATATAATTTTATATTTTAACTACTGATTATTAATCGAGTTCAGCATTTTTAACACTTAATTTAGACCAATTAAAAAGAACTATGAGAGGCTAGGTAGAAAAATACACCTACCACAATTAGAGGAGAACAAATATTTATCTTGAAAAGTAATTTTAGTAATCTATATAGAAAATAGCTTCAGGCTTACAAGAAAATTTTTACATGGTTGAGTTCTTTATGTAACTCACCTTCCAGCTTATCTACTGAGAATTATGTGAACAATTCTTACCAATTGATGGAGTAATTTCAGCCAAAATAAATTCAGATATAGAAATAGAAAATGGCCTTACAATTTTCTTTTATTTCCTGTCTATACACAAAACAAAAAGAACAGCTGCAAATAAAGAAATGTTCAAATTTTTGTTTAGAAATATTTGTAGTACTAAGCAGAAATTCATTTCAAATAATACTGGAAATACAGTTGTTATATATAACAAAGAGTAAGATCAATTATTACACTAAAATATTATGTTTTATAACATTTAAAGGATTTCTGCTTGATGTTTTTTTCCAGTTTGATTCTTTATTATAGTGTAAATATTTTGAGAAAGAGCACATTTCATAAATTGTTTGTATTCCTTAATTTTGAGACAATAATGTACTCATTGTAAAATATGTCACAACTAAAGACAAAGACACTTTAACTTTTATCATTTCTAATGAAAACTCTTGGAATTTACGTTATCGTGAATTTACTACTGTTTCAATAAACTACATGCAGACATTAAGATATCACTGAAATGTTAATATCTGTCTGAATTTTAGAGTCCATATTAAATCCTTTGTTGAATCTTGCTATGAAAACACATTAATCTAGGAGTCAACTATTATACAGTAGGTTATAAAACAGAGTAGGGTGTAAAATTTGAATGTGAGCACACATAAAAGAGCTGTACAAATCACGATTAGAAAGCAAGGTTCAATTTGTCTATTGCAGAAAATAATGGAACAATAATTCAAACTATGTAGGCTTCCACTCCAAAAAAATAAATAGGAATTTTTTTCAAGTGAAAGCAAAATGTGTAGATTTTGAAACATATTCTTCAGAAAATATTGTAAACAGTGGCTCAAATATTAATATATTTAGTTAGCCTTTTTAAAATTGATGAAACATACAAGGACATGTTTTTTTATCAAAGAAATTTAACTGTGTAAATTTTAAGGAATACTTGCTTAAATATATTAACTGTGTGTTGAATTGAGTTGATTGGCCCTTAACAACCATTCCCAAATTATATTTCCAAACAAATTTAAGATTTTCTTCTCCTTCAATATATATTCAGAAAGGTTTATTGATTATATACAAAAAATGTTTTTTATACAGGGTGTCTTTAGTGAATTACATTGACAAAATGTTTGACTTAGGTCCAAGGCATGGCCTGAACTAACTCATTAAATCTAGTGTACTCAATAGGATCCACCAATATCACTATTATTAAGATTGCTTTGGGAAATGACATCACTAAAATCAGCAGTAGTCATGTAAGCAAAGCCTTATTCTCATGGTATGATTTATTATAGATCCAATTATATTTACTCAAAGATTCACTAGGGTCTAGTTTTATATATCTCCAAATTTTAATTTGCTCAGAAAAGGAAGAGGCCATGCTCACCATGACATGTTTAAACAGGAATGGCTACATTCTCTGCTTCATTCAGTACAAGGTTCCATTTACTGATCATCTCATCCTTAAAAAAAAAGGGGGGGAGCGGAACGTGGGCTGCAAATTTAAGTCAGTTTTAACTAGTATACTTCCATCTCTTAACAATAACTGGTATTTTTAAATTGATGTACTATGTTATAAGCATAATCAAGAAATAGTTGAGAAAACCTGAACTCATCATATAGAATGAATTTTAAACAGTCCTATGCAATTACCATAAATCTGTGTATGGAGAGACATTAGGAATTGCTAATTTATTCCAACGTGTAACTGATTAAAGCAACACTCACTCACAGTTACTGTTTTTTGGATTATTTTTTCTGGCACATTTTTTTTCATCATATTCCAGAGGTAAGGAAACGGTAAACTTCTATTCCAAGGAACCAAAAAGTTGAAGTAAAGTAGTTACTTTCTTTAACATAGGTTGTGAATTGTACTATATGTGTATTGTTCATTTATAAACTCAAGCCTTTTAAATAGGAACGGATGCTGCAACAGCTTGTACAGATTTTACCTCATTTCTGAAATGCTGAGATAAATGGTTTACACATTTTCCCAGTCCCTACTTTGACTCTACTGAATATGCTTTCTCAGCTTAGAGTGGCTAGACAGTGACTTTGTCCTAATTCTGATAAGGACCTTTTCTTTCATCCCTCTGTCTCTACCTTGTTTCATTCTATAACTTGTGCAGTCCACGCTAGGGCACACCAAATTTGTTACATTCTTGATTGTTCCAAAGTAGTGATTATGAAAAGTATCCTATATGCATGCTACACAACAGACATTGGGCCTACCAGACACTCATCCTATACAGATCACAGCCCAGGCCCACTTTCTGCAGGATGCCTTCTCTTCTGGGCAGATGAATTGGATGGCCTTCCTCTGAGTTGCCATGACAACCTATACTTAATCCCATCTAAACCCACATTTCAGTGTCTAGTGACTGTAACTATGCTCTATTGTTGCACCCACAATGGCAGGACCTGTGTATTTTATCATTACATGGCTAGTTACTTGCACAGTATATGGACTGGAGCAGATCTGAGCAAATGTTTGTAAATGATTTTATGAATAAAGTGAAATAACACATCCTCTAATCTCAAATTTTTAGCCTCTAGAGTTGACAGACAAGAAAATCAATAACAGTATTGAGTGCTAATGGAAAAATGCACAAGTGGGAACACAAAGAATGGGTACCTATCTTAGTCTGAGTTACATAGGCAAAGCTTCCCAGAGGACAGAAGACATGAACTGAATCTTGAAGGATAAGATTTATTCAAGCTGAGAAAATAGAAAAGAGTTTCCAGGTAGAAGAAGAAATGTCTGCAAAGACATGGAGGGACTCCCCTGGTGACGCAGTGGTTAAGAATCCACTTGCCAATGCAGGGGACATGGATTCGATCCCTGGTCCAGGAAGATCCCACGTGCTGTGGAGCAACTAAGTCCATGCGCCACAACTACTGAGCCTGCATGCCACAACTATTGAAGCCTGAGTGCCTAGAGCCTGTGCTCCACAGCAAGAGAAGCCACTGCAATGAGAAGCCCATGCATCACAATGAAGAGAAACCCCCGCTCACCACAACTAGAAAAAGCTCATGTGCAGCAACAAAGACTCAAGGCAGCCTAAATAAATAAATAAATAAATAAATAAATAAATAAATAAATAAATAAATAAACTTAAAAAAAAAAAAAAAGACATGGAGGCTGAGAGACCACAGAGAATGGGCACACATGAGACTCTCAAATATGCTTTTTTGTCCCATGTTAAAAAGTTTGAATGTAGCCCTTTAATCAGGGGAGAATCATATTTTTTTAAGATACAGAATATTATTAATCAGATTTTATGTTAATTAATTTTAATTAAATATAATTAGCCAGCAAGGTAGAAGCCTGAGTTGGAAGAAGAATGAGATGAGGATGGGGAGATCACATTCTAAGCAGGTGCCATAAGCCAAGTGGGAAATAATCAGGGTCTTGTAGTAAAATGATTGCGTTGGGAATTGATGGTATTAAAACAGGATCAAATGGTGACATTGGGAATCAAGATATTAAAATGGAAGAACTGATATTAGATGTACAGTAACTGTTGGGTGGGCCAAAAAGTGCCTTTGGTTTTTTAAGAAAAAATTAAAGACACTTTTTTCATTTTCATCAAGAACTTTATTGAACAATGTATTCACCCTTTTGTTCCACTACCTTCTGCCATTTTTCAGGCAACTTCATAATTCCATCTTCCCAAAACCTTTTATATTTTTGAGCAAAGAACTGTTCCAGGTGCCTTTTACAGTATTCCAGGGAATTAAAATTTTTCCCATTAAGAGAATTTTGTAAAGAATGAAATAAATGGAAATCTGAAGGTGCAATGTCTGGTGAATACGGCAGATGAATCAGAACTTCCCAGCCACTGTAACGGTTTTTGCCTGGTCACCAAAGAAACATGAGGTCTTGCATTATCCTGATGGAAGATTATGCGTTTTCTGTTCACTAATTCCAGATGCTTTTCTTTAAGCGCTGCTTTCAGTTGGTCTAATTGGGAGCAGTACTTGTTGGAATTAATTGTTTGGTTTTCTGGAAGGAGCTCATAATGGAGGACTCCCTTCTAGTCTCACCATATACCCAGCATCAACTTCCTTGGATGAAGACTGGCCTTTGGTTTGGTTGGTGGTGATTCATTTCACTTGCCCCACAATCTCTTCCATTCCACACTGTTGTACAGTATCTACTTTTCATCACCTGTCACAATTTGTTTTAAAAACGGAACATTTTCATGTCGTTTCAGTAGAGAATCACATGTGGAAATATGGTTAAGAAGGTTTTTCTCGCTTAACTTATGTGGAACCCAAACATCAAAGCAATTCACGTGACCATGCTAGTGCAAATGATTTTCAAAACTTGATCTGGATATTTTGAGTGTGTCAGCTATCTCCCACGTGGTATAATGTTGATTCTTCTCAATTATTGTATTGATTTGATCGCTATCAACTTCAACTGGTCTACCTGACCATGGAGTGTTGTCCAGTGAGAAATCTCCAGCATTAAACTTTGCAAACCACTTTTGACACGTTCGATCAGTCACAGCACCTTCTCCATACCCTGCACAAATCTTTTTTTTGTATTTCAGTTGTGTTTTTACCTTTCTTGAAATAATAAAGCATAATATGATGAAAATGTTGCTTTTTTCTCTTCTATCTTCAATATTAAAATGTCTACACAAAAATTCACCAAATGATAAGTCCTTTTTTTAAAAAAAAATGCACATTGCTATGACAGCTGTCACATGCAATCTAACAAAATTGTTTCAAATGAAGTTAAATACAACTAAGGGCTACTAGAGCCATCTTTTTTTTTTTTTATTTTTT
>NW_006796728.1:131489-172494 GCF_000442215.2 Lipotes vexillifer | reverse complement strand
TTTTGGCGGTACGTGGGCCTCTCACTGTGTGGCCTCTCCCGTTGCGGAGCACAGGCTCCGGATGCGCAGGCCCAGCGGCCACGGCTCACGGGCCCAGCCGCTCCACGGCATGTGGGATCTTCCCGGACCGGGGCACGAACCCGTGTCCCCTGCATCTGCAGGCGGACTCTCAACCACTGCGCCACAAGGGAAGCCCCTAGAGCCATCTTATGGAAAAAAAAAACAAACGAACCTTTTGGCCCACCCAATACAAGTCTGAAGATCTACCCACGCCTGATAATTTTGGAGTCTGGGTCAAGAGTACCAAGGAAAGTCTGTATATCCCATGTCTAATATTTAAAAGCTTTAAATCAAGGTATAAAATCATTAAATACAATATATCTAGCCTTCTACCTTGGAAATATACCTTCATAATGACCGGGAAGACCAGGTTAAAGATTGAAATTCTAGTAATATTTGGAGTTCCATGCTGGAACCTGAAAACGCAAGGAAATCTTATCCTACCTTTGACTCCATCCTACATGATAAAAGGTCTCAAGCAGTCACATGTGGACCTCCAAGTTCTATCCAATCCCCTTTCCCAGAAAAACATCCTTTTGGCCCTCCCTTGGGCCTCAGAAGTCTACCCTCTGGAGGACTGCCCTGGAAAAGAGATCTGCACAGGCCTGGAGAGCAGAATCAGGGTTAATTGGGTGGAGGACTGGGGATTCCAATTACTCAGAAGATGGTCTATAGGAGGGCTGCCGTCTCAATGGGGTCATGTCTGTTGATCCTGCAGATCTTTTGTCCTGACCCTGCACACCATTTGTACTGTGGGGTGGTCTTAGATTTGGTCCAAATGGAGTGTTTTAACATAGAGAGCTTCTTAATAGTATTAAATAAATCTCAGTGCCTACATTATTTGTTTGTTTGTTTTCTCTTTCTGCCTGTTCATTGTCCTATTTTCTATTCTGTTAAATGCTGGCAGTGAAGCTGCCTAAGTATTCCATTTGAATGTGAGTGTTCTGTGCTAATGCTTTCTACAAAATTCCTTAAACAAAAACACTGCATCTCCAGAGAACGGCTGTTACTGTTGCAATGAAAGAAGTGAAAAGCTAGCCTGTTTTAAGCCGGTAACTATGATCTTGCAGCTTGTTTTTGTCCTTTTAATTCATTCCTGAGAGTCACTATCACATGCCACAGCTGCATAAACGGGGGTTAAAAGCCCTTGGCTTGCTTTCTCATTGTGTTTTTCCTGTTTAACTATCATCTAGTCAATTATATGTATGTTACATTAATCCAAAGATTTTTGTTTTTATTCTGATCTCCTTTATTAACTATCGGGATGACCTTGGACAAGTTACTTAATTA
Organism: Lipotes vexillifer; assembly: GCF_000442215.2. Classification (NCBI taxonomy): domain Eukaryota; kingdom Metazoa; phylum Chordata; class Mammalia; order Artiodactyla; family Lipotidae; genus Lipotes; species Lipotes vexillifer. The sequence goes on along the minus strand of NW_006796728.1, from coordinate 171,144 downwards.
CTCTGTTTTTACCTGTTCTCTTATATCTGCTTAGTCTTGTCAAATAGTTACCATACTAGGAGAAAGCGAGGTAGAAAAATCTTACTTTTAGAAGTTTTATGAGGTATGTACAAAGGCTGTGAAAATTGTAAAACACTATGCAACAAAAGAGTTTTTCTTTTTTTAAAGAAGAGTCATGTCTCTCTATTGTGAAGAATGTTCCTATGCTATATTTTAGATTTTCTTTTGCTTCATTTACTGAGAAGGGTGGAGATTCATACACACTACGGAATTAAAGCCAATAATATTGTCCTGGTCTTGCTAACATGAGTGGCTGAAATGGATTAGTATATTACTAAAAGCCAAATAATGATTACCATTGTTAATAATATAAACATGACTTAATTAATTTGTTATTTTACTAAAATTAAACTAATATAAAAGTGGTTGGATTTCACATGAATTTTCTCCTATTTAAGCAGAAAAAAGTATATTTTATTGAACTAATTTTTAAAAATTCATAATTATGTTCAATAATAAAAAAGTCTAAAATAGAAACATTTAAAAACTTCCAGAGATTGTAAAATCAAAATTAATGTTCCATTTTTATACTAGTTTTAATAATATATTCCAGGGAGCTTTATATAGTATATCAACGATTTCATCAATATTGATTCAAGCTATCAAAGAGCTAAGTATGGACAATCAAAGGTAGCTACAATTGTTCCAATCTCTCTAAAAATATAAAAATTTTGTAGGTACATAGGATTTTCCTGGTGGTGCAGTGGTTGAGAATCTGCCTGCCAATGCAGGGGACACGGGTTCATCCCTGGTCCCAGAAGATCCCACATGCCGCGGAGCAAATAAGCCCATGAGCCACAACTACTGAGCCTGCACTCTAGAGCCCGCGAACCAAAATTACTGAGCCCGCGTGCTGTAACTACTGAAACCTGGGTGCCTAGAGCCTGTGCTCCGCAACAGGAGAACCACCACAGTGAAAAGCCCACGAACTGCAATGAAGAGTAGCTCCCGCTCGCCGCAACTAGAGAAAGCCCACGCGCAGCAATCAGCAATGAAGACCCAACGCAACCAAAAATAAATAAAAATATATTTAAAAAATTTTTTAAAAAACTTTGTAGGTACATAAAATATATGATGCCATTTAAATTTTACTTATGCAGTCTCTCTCCCCTCCCCTATTTTCTTTATGGTTCTGAAATGTTTGCTGTGGGAGATTCCAGATTGAGTTTGAAATTAAAGTGGAGAGTCATGAAACGGATGTAGGTCAACTTGTTTGATAGAAGGGCATCAGAGTTGAAGCAGTGGTCCAAAGTGTAAGTCTCAAACATTTCAAGAATCAAGATCACACTTTGTCAAGTAAAAGAAAAGTTTGCACTGGTATGACTCATGACAGTACTTGTACTTTTAATATATATTGGCCAAAACAAAACAAAAACCAAAAACAAAACAAAGCAGAAAAAGATATTTTTGTGGAATCTGAATTTAACACATGACTCAGATGTGCCAAAATTAAATGAAAGAATAAAATAATTAAGGAAAGTTTTTTTTCACCTATAATTAATCTCATCTCTGATTTTACCCACAAATGCCCTTAGTTGGGTACAAAAAATTGAAAAAACTTATTACTATTTTTTTTAGGGTGCATGCTCAGTCTTTCATGATTTTTCTTTCAAATAGCCTTTTTAAAAAAATTTTTCCTGTGTGGCATTTTGGTATAGTGAGAAGTTTATGCAAAATCATGGTGGGGTTAATCTGGTCTATATGTTGTCACCTGTTGTCTCTTCTGGATAGTCAGTGGTGAGGAAAGCTCATCTCATCCTTTTTTGGGTATTGGTATCTGTCCTATAGGCATCCACAAGGAAGTGCCTCCAGCTGGTGTGATTGATGGTTCTCTTGGAAGGAGAAACACACCATGACTATTCACAGAGAGCTCGGCTATTACCCCTTGCTGACTCTACTTATTCAACAAGCACATACGCAGCGCTTACCATGTACCAGGTACTATTCTGTGTGTTATAGTTATAATTGATTTAGTTTAATAACAGCCCTAAAAGGAAGGCTCTATTAATAATCTCATGGAATGGAAGTCTAGTGAGTTTAAGTAACTTGCCCAGTCACACAGCTAGTAAGAGGCAGGGCTGGATTTAAACCCAAGCAGTCACTCTTTTGAGTCCACGCAGTTAACACTCTGCTATGACATCTCTAGGCTCCTTTTCATATCCCTCTGGCACTGCTAAAACCAAAGACTCCATTGTGTTCTTCCTGTAAGTGTGGCTTGCATCTGCCCAGACAGGTGCCTGTATTACGGACTCCTCTCTTCAGCCTTCAGCTGAACCCTAGGCAGACCCACCACTCAATCCTCAGCTATTTAAAAGCAACCCCAGGACTTCCCTGGTGGCACAGTGGTTGAGAGTCCGCCTGCCGATGCAGGGGACGCGGGTTCGTGGCCCGGTCCAGGAAGATCCCACATGCCGCGGAGTGGCTGGGCCCGTGAGCCATGGCCGCTGAGCCTGCTCGTCTGGAGCCTGTGCTCTGCAACGGGAGAGGCCACAACAGTGAGAGGCCCACGTACCGCAAAATAAATAATAATAATAATAAAATAAAAATAAAAGCAACCCCAGAGTTTAAGTGTTTATTCAGTTTCACATGCAGTCTATTTGGAAACAGAACTCTTGTCTCAGGTCTTCTTTCTGTCTAAACGTGTCTTGTTATCACCTCTGTTTTAATGCAGCTACACCCTCATGAGCTCCAAAGAGTAAATGGGACAAAGCCTCTCTCCTTTACACTTCCTCTACAACCTATATGGAGGGATGAGTGTAGTTGGTGTGTGCTAGGACTTTTCTCAGAGATTCTGGCAAAATCGTCACCTGGTATCATCACCTCCAGTATAGGCTTACCTTTCAGGAATTATCAGGACGTCACACTCCTTCCTGTGGGGAAGAAACATTCCTTAGATTTATACTCTTCAACTAATGACATATAGCAAGATTTATTCTTGAAGAATTTTAAGAAAAAATATCTCTATATATAAATAGCCTATTTGGGGGATCTATTATTTCTCAATTGACTCAAAAAAGCAAATGAAAATTCAAAGATGAGCAATTCTTTGTTTATAGTTCTAGCCACTTCCTTCAGCCCATTGGCATTTACTCAATGGCTGGGGGGAAGGTAGGATCATGAGAGTAAAATGTGTTGGTTTCATATTTCAAATATCTCTATAACACCGTTGTATGTTAGGTATCACTTTTAAATGCATTGGCATATTATATTTCACAAAAGCATCTTATAGTTGAGAAGGTTTGATACTAAATGGATGAGATAATACTCCTTTAGTCTATGATCAATATTTGATGGATGCATGTATTTGAAGACTCCTTATAATAACCCATGACCATCACCTTTACTCAGAGTCTAGTGCACAGGATGGAAAACTGGTAATGCATGTGCCTCAGCGGTACAAGGCAGCTTCACACAGTGGGAAATTTGATCTTCTGTAATCATGAAGAATGAAATGAGGACAACTGATTGCATCCTTAAAGAAAAGGTAGAAGGATACTGGACTCAAGTTTACTTTTTAGCCACATTTAGAAAGCTATATTTTTGGATCAGCTGCTCCAAAGCTAGCCAATATATACTTAGAAAACTAATTGATTTGGCTAAGAAAGAATGTAGAAATCATAGTTTTATATTTTCAGAAGGATCCTGGTAGGTGACAGCAGGGACAAAAGCAGCAACAATTTGATGGCAGTTCTCCAAAGATCTTGTTTTCCTCTTTAGAGCCCTCAAAATGTTCCACATGGTGTGAATGCTTTATTAACATTTACACCTCACAAGGTGGTTTCTTTCTGTGGATAAAAAACAAAGGCACTCAGGGATTCCAGCTTCACTCACATCTGTAGCTTCTGCTTTTGTCTAAATTTGATATTTTTGACAATACACCCTTTAGCAAAAAGCTTCAACAGCTTGTGTAATTATTAACATGAGTGTTGCAAACCTTTTGTACTGTACTTAAGAGTTGCCAGCCTTCACTGTCAGGAAAATCATGGAAAATTAAATTAGGACAATAGATGAAATAATGGATGTGAGGGAGTAAAATCCCTAAGTGCTTTGGTCATGCTGCTAATGAAGAAAGACTCCCCCGCTTTTCTATCAGTTGTGAGCGTCAGATCTCAGCCATAATAATTTACCTTATATGCTGTTTTCTTTTACATATAAGCTGTTAATGATTTCTTGAGTGGTTGATTTAAAATAGGCTCTTTACTACAGCGTTTCAAAAACACTGTTGCATTAACAGACTGCTTTAAAATAGACCAACTTTCAAATTACAAAAGTAAATAAATAAATAAAAAGCGAGAGAGAGACAGAAATAAAGACAGAAAGAGATGAAAAGAAAGCTATCAGATCAGGCCTGTCTTTAGAGTTTGTGTCTAAAAGCATTTTTATGTGGCCCTCTATTAAAAATTACAAACAAAATGACCCAAACACAACTATGATCCTCCAATAACCTGCTGCATGAGAAAATATATTACCGATTGAGTCAGGAATGAAAGCAGAGCTTCCCACAGAAACACTGAAGGAAATAATTCATGTAATTTTAAACATGATGATCAGGGATTACAAGCTCTCTTCTAGAGCTTGCTTTATTTATTTTTCTAATTTTATATGAGGCTTTATATCAATTTTATCAATTTCTAATTAATAGTGAAACATTAATATAAACAGAAAGGGACAGTTTTATCATTTTCTGAGTAAATGTGAACCATCAGTGAAAGGCAAGTGAATTCAGTTTGTGGTTGAGTTTAATAAAAAACAAGAGACATAATTGGAGAGTTCAAAAAAAAAAATGTAATATGGATAAATGATTGAGGAGAGAGATAATATTCAATGTTTGAGGAAGACAGACCCATTCTGTCCATTACCAGCATGAACTTGAGTTAATATAGCATCCTGCTAAGTGTTTTTGATACCCCTTCCAGAGTGCTTAGAAGTACAAGCCTAGCTACCACTCAGCAATATGCCTCTTTTGGCGTGTGGCACAGTGACAGGGGAGAATAGGGAGGATGGTGGCAGAGTTGATGGTACTGCTTCATCAAAGGTGTGCACAGTCTAGGAAAAGAGTTCTCAGTTATCTCAGAACAAAAGCTCCCTTTTAATAGTAAATATTTTGTAACACCTTATTTATTACACACACATATTTTAAAAACACACTAATGTAAGGGAGATAAAAAGATAATGTAATTTATAACAAAATAGTTTCATTTACAAATGCTCTAGTCTGACTACAGTAGAAAATCTAATGAATGATGCCTGTACACACAGAGACACACACACACACATTTATAGGCATCATGAAACCCAGCTACAAATGCATAGAGGCACAGGAATGTTCTGCTGAAAACTCAAGTTCCATAATTACCATTGACTTCAAAGATGCAGTTTCTTGAAATGAACACTAATTCCGGGTAATTCTGAAAAATAACAACAGAATGCTATGTTCCCCCCTCAATGTATTGTGTAGTAGTCTACTCTTGAATTTTAGTATGTACTAAAAACTCTGAAAAAAATAAACAAAACCTTATGTTTGAATACCAAGCATGCTACGTATCAGATAAGATTTCACATAAGTGATTAGCTGGGGGAAATTTTAAATTTTGTGAAATTTGGAGTAATTCTTCATTATGAAGAATTGTCCCAGACATTTCAGAATGTCTAAGATACTTGACCTCTGCCCATTAAAAGCCTTTAGCACCAAATACCTACCCCCCGCTTCATTGTGGCAAGGAATAGAGTGCCCAAAGATTTCCAAAACTTTCTTTAGGGGGTGGTACCTTCACTGTTGAGAATCAATGTTCCAGAAAAACGTGCAAAATACTTTCACTTGGAATTCAGTTCTATATTTCAAACCATATGAAATCTATAGTGAACAGATATTCTGGAACTGTTAGGCAGCTTCTCTTGGTAGAAGATGGCTGCAATATGCCCTCTGACTGCACTTAATGAATGGATGGATATCCACTGCATGCCTACCTGGCATCCTCAAATTCTGTAAGAAGACCTGATCTCCATCTGCTGTTTACAGTACCACATCTGGGAGTTCTTGTCTTTGTTGTTATTGTGGCACATTCCTGTGTGGTACAGCCATGAGGATCTTTGACCTTGTTCTTTAACTCTACTATGTGTAACTGCACTAACAAACAGTGAATTCCCCTCCAATTAGAGGAAGCAATTCCCAGCAGCTTCCTCTTGCTTTTCCCTTCCTCTCCCTGATTCCTGGGAACCAGTGAAGTGAATACCATCTAAACACAGAAGCATGTCAGCTGTGATATATCAGATCCAGCTCTATTTTCTTCCCAGTTTCTATTTTACACACCAAAACATAAATGAGAGGCATGGTTGAACAATATACCCCAGGGTACCTGTGAAGTGGCAATTTCTAAACTGAAAATAGTTATAGTTGTTTCCCTGAGGCTGGACACATAACACAGGTAACCGTTATTTCTGACAACACAGCAATTTTCTCTGTAAATTTCAGGGTCATCATAAGTACACAAGAATAAGTGTAACATTATTCAGGTTTTCTGAGGCAAAGGTTATTTTCTATAGAATGAATAAGAGCCATTATATGTGGTTTCAACATTTACCAGGGATCAGTGAAGTGTGTGTCTTGGGAAGTGGGGCAGGAGAAATGTTTTCTATATCTCCTGTATTTTCCATACCTAGATTTGCATCCTTTCCCAAAACTTAGAAAAATTTCCCTAGGAAGATGCAGTTCACCATTCTTTCCACATCAGTATCAAAATACAGGATGCTTTTACTAAGGAGCTCTATGTACTCCAAGGATAAGACTTAGATTTCAATGCCTCACCGGATTTTTCAAAACTGACCTCCTCTCTAAGGGTATTTTTTTTTTCTCTTACAAGGGCGGTAATTGCTTTTCTCATTCTACTTCTTTCTGTATCTTTTCATTTTCAGATAGGTTCAGTTTGTTCCTCTCTTGATAACATTATTTAAATCAATAGGGAAATTAATTAAGTATAAGTCAGACTGACCCAAGGAGTAATGAAATCTTGAATTCCAACATATCACCACTTCAAAGTTAAGTTTCTTCAAATTTTACATCACCCTTGTGTTTCTCAGTGTCCAAGATATTCCTTTCTGGTTATATTTGACTTTATTCAATAAAAATTCAAGTTCCTCTTCCCTTGGCTACGATCTGAGCTCTCCACAATAATTCTAATTACTAGTATCCAACAAGGACAGTATCATTTGTCTCATCACCCACCCAAGGCCATCTGCAATTTGGGTAAAAAGGCTGCTGTCAGATTTAAGACTGCTTAGGGCCTCTTATCATCTCTTCTCTTTTGTTCAGCTATCTACCTTCCACTTCTACAACTATTTAGCACCCTATCAAATTCTGGAACCCATATTATTGGCATACCTACTATTTCCTATCAGTCATCATATAACAGTATTTTCAGTGGGAAGTCATCTGTAAAGGTTTGTCAATACAAATAATCAATATACAATCTATAATAGGAATAGAAAAGAGTTTTATTCAAGCCAAAATGAGCACTATAGCCTGGGAGACACAGATTCAAAAAGTACTTGAATTGTGTTTTGCTGGACTACAGAATAGGGAAGGCTCATAGTGGCAAAATCCACAAAGTTACATAAATTTTTTGCCACGAATTAGGATTGGAGCTTGCATGAAGTTAAGCTGCTTGTTAAGTAAGGATTTGTTGGGGTCCAAAATTGTTGCATAGTTACAAGGGGTAATCTTAAGACCATAAGTTTGCAACTAGGAGCTGCTAGTAGATATTGTTTTGAGAATGGCTGGTGGTGTCATTGAGTTTGAAACAGTTCAGAAAATTCAAGTTCTCAATAATACAGGAATGTGTCTGAAACCATATCCACAATGGCCACCCAGCTCCATTTTGAATGCTAAACCACAGTTACTCCATTTTGATTTTTAAATTCATTATTTTCTTTAATGGTTAAAGCAGATCCACAATGAATGTTTGACAGGCTGTAAAATAGGCTGTTCTATTTAGCATAAAGTTCAAGCTAAGTCATGTATGAGACAGAAAGACTTCCCCATACCTCAATATGTGAAAATTTCTTTTGTCAGCTTCTCATGTCACATTGCCAGATCTCTGGTTAAAACCTCTCTTTCTCAATGTTAGATAATTTATCCATAGAAGAGGAAATTTGAACTAGTTTTATGGCATCATTTAGTCCCCACTCACAGCCAGAATGATGACCAAATCAGAATAATGCCCACTTTCTTCCTTAAACCAACACTAACAGTATTCCCATTGATAAGAAAAGGTTACGGAATGGTACAAGCAAGCTCTTAATTCCTTCATCAAACATCGACACCCATTTCTGAAAGATGTGCAAAAGAAACTTTATATAACAAGTATGCCTTGTATTTCACCTATTTAGAGCCCTCATGTGATAAAGATTTGGAAGTAGTGCTTAAGCCCAATTCTACCAGAGTCCTTGGCTTCTTAACAGTTTGGAACCTTAGGCAGTCTACATAACTACACTTATCTAATGCAATTTAAGTCTCTCCAATTCAAGTCAATTCAATATTTTTTCTTCCTCCAGACTGCTCAGTTTCTTTTCCACTTTTTGTCATGATATAGACCTGTGAATTGTTTGAGATGTCACTCTATTTGCCAGTTTACAAGTTAATGTGCCATGGTTCATGAAGGCTGACTGAAGACCCTGTATTCCTGGATCAGAGGCAAAGGACTTTATTACTCTTAGCACAAGTTTCATGCTTGTGTTTGCTCCCTTGACCCCCAAGTCACAGGTCCCAGTGTGGAGGGATACAGATGGATGTTGTGTGCAGAATGGGTTTGTGTCATTGTTGAAGAGCCTCAAGCTTAGGGAACACAAATCTTTTATAATGGGCTATACACCTTCTCGACCTATGCTCTTTAGAGAGACATTATCTTTATTAAGCTGGACAATAAAATACTTTGGGTTTGCTCCAGATGTTGGCACTACAAACATTTTTGAAGAAATAGTCCAGAATAAAGGCCAACAAGGCACCTACTAGCAAGACATACAGAAATGCAAGAGTCCCATGGAAATGTCCCTCCCAACAGAACCTCCTTGCTCTAGCTCTTCAATTCTGCTCTCCATAGCCTTCCCCTGCTTCAAAATAGAGAAGTGCTTTTTATTCTGTAAGTAACAGATAATATTCTGCCCAGATTCTATGTCCATTAGAATATTCCGATTTGAAGTTACCCTAAAAAGTTCCTCTTTTTCACAGCCTTAAGGAATGAAAAATAATTTTGTAATTTTGGAAATGTTTCATAGATGTCAAATAAAGTAGAATGGGTAGAATTAGCCTTAAATACAACAAAACTCCATTCCACTTTTGCTTTATCTGCATTCAACAAGTTCTAAAAGGTAATTATTTCAATGTTGCTTATTTCTAAGAAATTTGAACTTTTATTACGATTAGTTCTTTTATTTTATAGAAGTATTTTGTTTTGTTTCTTTTTATTTAATTCTTTTTTTAATAACAATTCTATTATGGTCACTGTGTTCTGTAAAACACCGAATCTTTTATATTTATTGAGGTTATGTCAAATAAATCCAACTAACCAAAGACCACCAAAAGCACATTTATGCTCAAGCTAAATTAGAATTTTCAATTTGATACAACAAAGGAGAACACACACAGTTCTATATTTTTGTAAATATAATTTTTGGGAAAAAACAATGATTGCTTATTGTACAAATTAAACCAATACATAAATCTAGAAGATATAACTCATAGAAAATTAACCCCACTATTGTACTAATAGAGTATTGTGTTCACATGATTTTCACATGGTAAATAAAATGGTGGGGGGGGGTGTAAAGCTTTTTTAAAACTAAAACTGATTTTGTCAAGATGGTTCTCTTTACCAAGAATACTATATAAACTCTTCTTTGGGTAAGTCGAAATTGTACAGACACTGTAAATCATGCCAAAAGCTCTGAGTGCCTTGCTTTTCTTATCTTGTATCCTATAACAAAGGCCATTAATAAACTCATAGATAAACTTTTCTTCCTATTTCTCAGTTGCAGTTTTGCCAAGAAAAATATTTATAAGAAAGCACATATAAAGAGAAGTTTCTGTTTCTTTTAGTTAAAATGGGGCAATTAATTTTCCAATAAGTCTAAGAAAAAGTCACAAAAAATTTAGAAAACATTTTGAACTGAATGATAATGACAACACAACTTTTCAAAAGTTGTGGGGTGTAGTTAAAGCAGTGCTTAGAGGAACACTTATAGCTTTAGATGTACCTATGAGAAACAAAGGAAGACTTAATATCAGTCTTCTAAACTTCCACCTTGAAAAATAGGCAAATTCAAGCAACATTAGTAGAAGGAAAATACTAATAATGGGAGAAGAAATATGTTATATAGGGCAGAAAAAAGCAATAGAGAAAAGTAAAAAAAAAGTTAAAAATTGGCTCTGTGATAAAATTAATGAAGTTGATAAGCTTAGAGAAAGACCCATCAAGAAAAATAACACAAATTGCCAATATCAGGCAAATTACTACAGATCCAACAGCTAGTAAAAGGATGATAAGAATATATTAGCAACAACTTTATTTCAATAAATTCAACTAATTTAATCAATTGAAAAATAAAATTTATCAAAACTAAAACAAGAAGAAATAAATGACCTGAACATACCTTAATCTATTGAAAAAACTTAATTCCCACAAAACATTTCAAAGCTCAGAGAGATTCACCAGTGGAATTACTCAAATTAAAGAGGGAAATAATACCAATTTGAGAAAAACCCTTTTAGAAAAAATGGAAGGAAGTATGAAGCCTGGCCTAACCCTGATATCACAGAACTATGAAAGAGAAATGAGATATTACAAGAGAGAAGAAGGGAGGGTTGGAGAGAGAGAGAGAATGAATTATGATCAAGTGGGTTTCATCCAAGAAATTCAAGATTGAGTTATTCTTTGAAAATCAGTCAATGAAATTTATCATGTTAGGAGAATAAAGAATAAAAATTATCTTAGTAATGAAGTAAAAGTTATTGACAAAATTCAACACGCTTCCATTATAAACACTGTCAGCAACCTAGGAATATGAGAATTCCCTTAATTAGTTAAAAAATATCTACAAAAATACTACAATTAATATCATACTTAATTGTCCTATATTGCCATAAAGTGAGGGTGTTTGCTCTCACTAACCCTATTCAAAATTGCACTAAAGATACTTACTTGCTAATGCAATAATACAAGAACAAAAACTTAATTACATAAATATTGGAAAGAAAAAATTAAGTCTCTAGTAACAGATGGAATGATTGTCTACTAAGAAAATCCTAAGGAATCTACCAATAAAGCTACCATAATAAGCTAATTTAGTAAGATTACAAAGACAGTTTATAATTTTATTTATAGTTATAAACATTAACATAGAAGATTTACTCAAGATCTATTGCACAGATTAATTTTACTCAAGACAGTTTAAGAAATCGACTCATAATACCCAACACTTTTAAATAACTCAAACGTCAAAGAATAGGGAATGAAAACAAATTTTGTTTTATTCATATCAACAAAACAAGAAATGGATTAGAGACATATACAGCACATGGATTAATCTCAAAGATATGTTAAACAAAAGAAGATATACATAAAAATTCACTCTAAGTGATTCCATTTCTATGAAGTCAAAGTCAGGCAAAAGGAATCTATGGTAGTAGAAATCAGAGAGTGGTTACCTCAGATAGTGGGATGGTGGTAGGAACTGGGGGGAAAGGGGAATGAGAAAACTTCCCTGGGTGATATAAAAGTTTTAGTGATGGTTACCAGGTGTATAAAATTTCCAAAACTCATTGAATTGAACACTTGATATTTATACATTTTATTGAAGGTAAATTACAGCTCATTAAAAAAAAGAATAAATATCTGAGTTAGAGAGACTTTGAGTGACTCATTCAGGGCCAGAACTATCATCTGTCATTCTAACTTTATTGTCCAGAAGAGTTTGAACAAACTACAAATTTATTATGTCCATTACTGTAAGGTTTAAATATGAAATATTAACACATATATTAAATGGCACTATCATACTTCAAAAGATGTCAAGTGCTGTACCTGATTTCTTGATTACCTGTCAGATAAGAGGATAAGTGATGTGATTTCAGAACAGAGAGAAGTCATGTAGGATAAAAAAAAGTCTAGAATATCTTCATGCTGGAACAGGACTTTAAGTCAAGCTTGGAAAGTTGAGCATGCATTTGAATCATTATCCAACATTTTAATTATTGTTACTGGTATACATTTTTTACTTATTATAAGCAATGTTTGCCATTTAAGTTGGTCAAAAATAAGCAAATTGGGTTAATCCTAGATTTAAAAGAGTTTACATTAGAGAAATTAAAAAATAATAATAGATATCGTTGGGAAAGACTTGAAATAAAAATCTTAGTTTTCAATACCTGACATCTGCAAGTGATGTCATAACAGTGTCTACTAACATCAGTGAAAGTAACCATGTTTAAAAATGTAGCACAAACCTGTATGTGCCTAGAAATCACTTGACTTTCTCCATAGCTAAATAAAGAAAATATAAAACACAAACAAAACACAAATACGACCACCTTCAGTTTTTTCACTGAAACACCATACTTCTCTTTTCCTGACATCCAAATGTTATTACAGTATTAAATTTAACAACTGACTAAATACAACACTCACAAGCTGATGGATGATAGGTAGTAATTGTTGAAGAAAATCTTCGGAACAACATATTTTACAGGGTTCAGTATCCAATTTCCTGAAGTGACAGTTTTCAGTATCTTAATAGTGAAAGGACAGTAAATTGTTCACTTCATGAGCATTTTTGGCACAAACTTTTAGAAGCAATTTTCAAAGGAGTCATATAGGATGAATGATATGATACTTAGTGTAGCACCGGAGTACAGCATTAAACAATCACTGGGTGCAGAATATGAATTGATATGACCCTAATTGCAACTTGTGTGCAAGGAGAGCAAGAGTTGCTCATATTATATGGAATAAGTTTTATCCCTGTGACAAGAAAAAAGAACTTCCAGCCACTGAACACTTCTAAATGTTAAGGCTGGTATTTACTTTAAAGTTTACTTTCTGTGATGGGTGTTTTCAAATTACTTTTTTATCACTAACAAAACAAAGCTGTGTATCATGGAAAGGTAGAGGTGCAATGTGTTGCTATTGAGATGAGTCTTTATCTGCACATATGCCTTAAACACACTCAACAGTGGGTCTGCCCTGCAAGAGTCATTTCTCATATTCTCTCTAGGAAACTCACCCCTCTAACAGCTTCAGCCTCCAAGGAAAATTTGTTTAAGCGTGTAAATTGTGCCACATAAACCTATCTTAGCTAGTAAGATATATAATTCAGAGTGAAGGGGCTGAATGTTTTCTTTGATATAAAAAAGACAGTATATTAATTAATATTTGATCATATACTAATTCCCTTTTTACTTAACTTCCAATTTATCTGTTACAAAAAAGTAACTCTTTCAACATTACTTTCTATGCAACATGAAATACTTTGAGAAGAATAAGCATTTGATAATCTTTAGAAGGAGGAAATATGTGTAGTTAAGAATTAGGGATCCAGAGTCATTTATCTAACATTAAATCCTAGATCTGCCATATATTATGCCTGTGATTTTGAGCAAGGTTATTTAACTTTTATGTGCCTTCATTTCCTCATTTGTAAAATTAAAATACTATTAGTATATATGTCATAAGCTACTAGGAATATTGGATATATTAGCACATGTAAAACGCTTTCAAATGAGAACATCACATAGGAAGAAGTCAATATTTGCTCTTATTGGATAATACTTGGATCTTTTTCTCATGTGTCATGTATCAGAAGGGTTGTTTTGGAAAGCAAAATTTAAGAAATAGTGTAGATAATGGTACTTAACTTTATTCTGTTGGTATTGTAGATTGGTGTGCTATTATTATTGTATTCAAATTGAAAAAACTTAAGCTGAAATGCCATCAATAACTGATTCTAGAGTTCTAAAATTAGTTTTAAAACAAATTAAGTTGCAAATCAAGACATAAAGAATGGGGTAAGTGAGGGGAACCAGGAATCAGAATATATTTCTTGTCACTTGGAACCCCTCACTCATTCTGAAAGTCTAAAAATGTCACAAGGATCTGTGCAGATTTCTTGAGGAAAAGCTAATGCTTTTCACTCACTTACAGAAAGAAAGGGAGGTACCAGTAGGAGAAATTTCAAGGAAACTCCCTTGGACAACTCATATGGGTCCCCCTAGAATTACCACATCATACTGGATGGATATGCAAGGAATGTCTAAAGAAACTCAAGATATGAGGATGTGGCTCTCAGCCTGAGACAGCTGGGCAGAGAGAGAACAGAAGCTTACAATTAGAAAGTAACTGCCTTTCCAACAATGGCAATGTAAAATATGTAACAGTGTGTCTCTCATGTGTGGGTCAAACATGGAAGTCAATCTAGACTCATTTAAAATAGGATTTAACCCAAGAGAGTCAGAGAGTATGAGGGAAAACCCTTGAGAATAAGAAGCTAAGGAAGACTGGAGAGGTGGCTAATGGGGAGAGACCCCCATCCCATAGGTGTATAGTCAGAGAAATCCAGCAAGCGACTTCTGAAGATTGCATGACATCACCAAAGAGCAGAGAGTGAGCTTCAAACATCTGTCATTTCCAAAGAGCCAAAGCCATCTTAAGACAGTTTCAGTTAGGATGAGTACATTCCCTTTCTTCTCTCCAGGTATTTCCAAATCAAGAGGGATCAGTTACTGCACCAAGTGAATTCATGGGTATGGGATAAGGAAGGCCAATGGCATCTCTTTCTAAAAAGTCAGGCAGACCACCAACAAACAATATCTCTATGAAAAGAGGATATTGGGAAGAATAAATATTGAAATGTTAAATACATTGGACTCAACATTCTATTTTTGGAATTAAAACTTCATTTTGTGAATAAAATAACCCTGGAATTCTTTATTACCTAAGAGTGACAAAAAAAAAAAAAATCATGAGGTTTCCAGGGTTATCATTTACTGGCAGAAGAAAAATGTCTCCCCAGCTGAGGGGAAGTGGGAGAAAAAAATTACAGTTTCATTTTGATATCACACCATTTACACTTGTTCAAATCTACAGTCCCACTAATATTAATAATACTGTTTGCCATGGGCAAGTGTTCCTCGGGTCTCCCTTTTCCTTTACTCCTACCCACATGAACCTGATTTTGTGTGTGCGGGGGAAATGTGTCCTTCTCCCAGTCTTATTTGTGTTATTACTGGGAAAATTATCCTATTCTCAGCTCAAAGAACGTGCCATGATTGACTTAAACCAGTCAGCATATCACATTCTTCTGGTCATTGAGTGACAGGGAAGATTTGTGACTGTAGATTTCAGGAGATATACCTATGCCACAGGTACTGCAGTTAGAGAGACGCATCTCTTTCCTCCAACTAATTGATAACATGGGAGAATGTGGAATATAAGATGGCTGTAGTTACTTAGCTAACAAACTGGAGGCCTCTTAGCTGGGTAACATGGGATGTGGGGATAGAGCTGAATAAATAAGGTAAACATTGTTTGAGCTACTGTTTAGAAGTTAAGGAAGCTAGCTCTCGACCGATGAGAAGATTGAAGCAGTAGATTTTACTTCTTGTTTAATACAATTTGAGCTATCCTTGTGTCATTTGTAACATAAAAAGTCCTGATAAAGAATTTAAGATTTTTGGTTCCTCAATATGAGACTAATATTTTTGTAATAACAAACATATTCTAACATGTCCAATTTTTTTCAACCAATTTAATGCTATTAAATAAATGCAAAGTTTCACAAAATTTATATATTTGGAGGGATACATCTTGAATTACCTATGTCACTGCAAATAACTCCTATTACATTAGAGGGGTTTATTTTTACATATTTTACATATTTTTAAAATAATTAAAACAAGAACAACATTACAATTTTAACTTCATTAACATTCTTTTTTTTTTTTGGCTGTATGCGGGCCTCTCACTGTTGTGGCCTCTCCCGCTACGGAGCACAGGCTCCGGACACACAGGCTCCGCTGCAGAGCACAGGCTCCGGACACACAGGCTCAGCGGCCATGGCTCACGGGCCCAGCCGCTCCGCAGCATGTGGGATCTTCCCGGACCGGGGCACGAACCCTGTCCCCTGCATTGGCAGGAGGACTCACAACCACTGCGCCACCAGGGAAGCCCCTTCATTAACATTCTTGCAGGAAGTCAATTCTCTGAGGAAAACTAAGAAGAAAAGTAGTCATGTTTATAATAAATTAAAATTTAAGTAATATGTTATTCAAATAAACTTTAAAAATCAAAAAAAATGTATGTGGATGAAATATATCTAAAAAAAACCCATTGATCATTCCTATACACTAATGATGAAAAATCTGAAAGAGAAATTATGGAAAAACTCCCATTTACCATTGCAATAAAAAGAATAAAATACCTAGGAATAAACCTACCTAGGGAAACAAAATACCTGTATGCAGAAAACTATAAGACACAGATGAAAGAAGTTAAAGATGATACCAACAGATGGAGAGATATACCATGTTCTTGGATTGGAAGATGGTGTCAGTTTATTTATCTCTTGCAAAAATAAAATATAGTGTGTGTGTGTGTGTGTGTGTGTGCGTTGTGAAAAAAAAAAAGGGGAAACTTTAAATAAATAAATAAATAAAAACCATTGAGATTTGAAGGGAGAATTTACTGTAATTCTACCCTCCCACAAGTCTCTATATATTATAGAATTGTTTGATTTGTCACATTTGGTCCCTAGTCATTTATTTCTTCCTCATTACAAATTAACATAATTGCTGAATGTTTCTCAATTTTGGATGTATTACTTGATTTTTAAAGTTATTATTTTCTCAGTCATAATATCCAGCAAATGAATATTAATCCCCAGAAACAGTATTGGATATCATTTGGCCTTCTTTTGAGACCTATTCCTGACCACCCAGCTCCCACAGGTTCAGAAAAATAGCACATTTTCTATTTGCCCTGATATTTATTTTGTTTTGCTCTGCTTTCTGGATCAAATATTAGGCCGTAGCTTATGGTCCTTGAGGGGTAACTTCTTCCAATTTCATGAATGGATAAATAATGCTGTATAGAGAATTTTCACTTAAGATAAATTTTTATGTAGACTGTATTTCAATGGAAAGATATGAACAATATGGCAACCCACCACTAGTTTAATGAATCCATAAAAATGGCAATAGCCTTTTTCTTAGGCTAGCAAGGTATAAATAACAGTATTTGAGAGAGCATATTCTTAGGTTATTTACAAGGATTCTTATTTATCAGGAAACTGAAACTCATTTGGACTTGTAAACAAAAATGACCTATACATACTAATATCATTAGCCTAGAAAAATAAGATAGTGAGTTATTTCCCTGTCAGAGGCCATGAACTAGAGAAAGATGAAGTGCAGCAAAGTCTGATTAGGAGGTTACTCAAGAAAAACACTTGTGAAATGGCCTTTGTATAAAACAAGATAGCTACTTGAAGAGAAGGTTTAAATATATACTGTTTCAATTTTCAACCCTATAAATATTTCAAAATTTAGACACGAATATAAATCTAACACAGCTAAATTAAATATTGGGGAACTCTTTGCTCTCCCTCCTTGAGGTCAAATTTACCAACTCTTTGCTAAAAAAAATTGCCCAGGTTCATGATTAAAGAATAGGCTGGTGGAAGCCAGAACTTTAGCTGGCCTGACATTTAGGAGGTGATATTGGTCCTGACATCAATATGGCTTTTAGAGCCACCCAATATTGGGATGTCTCTGACAAGAGACACTATTCATGCAACTTTTTATGATCTACATATGGATTCTACAGTTGACGCTGTACATTCTAATTTTGAAACTTATAACCAAGAATATTTCAGTCAACTGTCACATACAATGTTCTTCATAAAAATGAACAGACGTCTCATCAAGTAATTGGCTATAGCACTTTTATTAATCAAGTTATATTTTCCATTTCTCCTATTATAACATTAAAAATAAAACACTGCTAAAAAGAAAAAGGTTAAATCCTTAAAAGTAAATTAAATTTAGTGTGCTCAATGTTTATCCAAGTTGTAGTATGTTACAGGATTTTCTTCCTTTTTAAGATCAAGTAATATATTCATAGTTAACACTACTGAACGTACACTTAAAAATGGTTAAGGTTACATTCTATGTGATGTATTTCATCACAATAAAAACTCAAAAAATTAATTAATTAAGATAAAAATAAAAAAGAAAGTACTTAATAGTAAAATGGCAAAAGATGTGACTAGAAGTTACTTTTTTCATAAAGAAAATACATAAAAGATAAATGCATCATAAAATATTAAAACTTATACATAACTCTTTCAATATCTTCTTAAAGAGGTGGTGATGCAATGAAATAATATATACAAGTCCTTAGAACAGTGCCTGGCCTATTAAAACTGTTCATCAAGGTTAGATGGTATTATTAGGAGTTGGATTTAGAACTGGAATAAGAGTGGGAGGACAGTGAAAATATATATATACAGAGAGAAAATTGTCAGCTAATCGAAAACACACTCATGAACACACACACATGCCCTCTTATTATACCAAAGGTGTTGGGCACAGAGACCCACTCCAGCGAATGCACGAGTGCACGAGTGCATACACACGGACAAGCATACACACATGAACGCACACACAAGCCAGCCTGCATGTTGGCCAGAGCCTTGAAACTGCAGATTCCACTAGGAGATCGCCAGAGGCACCGAACTAATTAGTAATTAGTTGCCCCTACACTAATTACTGCTTCCCCAAGCACTTTGGTGAAGAAATGAATCCCACCCAGCTTGCCAGTCCAGCTAGGTCTCTGTTCGGTCTTGCTCTGCAGACTCATTTTCTTCATGAAAGCCTGATCAAGGGAGAAATCAAGCCAGTGCCTGGCCTCGGACTCTGAGTGGAGTGCAGCTCTCTCCCCAGCTGGGGAACGCTGAACCTGCGAAGTGCTCCTCAACACTCCTACCAGGACAGGCCAGGAATATTGCAGCTCAGGGAGGCAACTGGAGCTAATCCGGTGGCAACCATGTGACTGACAGGGTCTTGGTGCTCCAGCCTGAGCCTCTAAGGTGGGAGAGCCGAGTTCAGGACACTGGACCACAAGAGACCTCCTGGCCCCACGTAATATCAATCAGCGAGAGCTCTCCCAGAGATCTCTGTCTCAATGGTAAGACCCAGCTCCACCCAACGGCCAGCAAGCTCCAGTGCTGGAAGCCCCATGTCAAACAACTAGCAAGACAGGAACACAACTGCACCCATTAGTAGAGAGGCTGCCTAAAATCATAGTAAGTTCTCAGACACCTCTAAACACACCATTGGAAACAGCCCTGCCCACCAGAAAGACAAGATCCAGCCCCACACACTAAAACATAGGCGCCAGTCCCCTCCACCAGGAAACCTACACAAGCCACTGAACCAAACTTACCCACAGGGGACAGAAACCAAAAACAATGGTTACTATGAACCTGCAGCCTGCTAAAAGGAGATCCCAAACACAGTAAGTTAAGCAAAATGAAGCAGATGAAGGAGAAGATGAAGGTAAAAATGCAGCAGATGAAAGTAAAAATGCAGCAGATGAAGGAGCAAGGTAAAAACCCACGAGACCAAACAAATGAGGAGGAAATAGGCAGTCTACCTGAAAAAGAATTCAGAGTAATGATAATAAAGGTGATCCAAAATCTTGGAAATAGAATGGAGAAAATACAGGAAACATTGAACAAAGACCTAGAAGAACTAAGAGCAAACAAACAATGATGAACAACACAATAAACGAATTTTAAAATTCTCTAGAAGGAATCAATAGCAGAATAACTGAGGCAAAAGAACAGATAAGTGACCTGGAAGATAAAATAGTGGAAATAACTACTGCAGAGCAGAATAAAGAAAAACGAATGAAAAGAAATGAGGACAGTCTTAGCGACCTCTGGAACAATATTAAACACACCAACATTCGAATTTTAAGGGTCCCAGAAGAAGAGAAAAAGAAATGCTCTGAGAAAATATTTGAAGAGATTATAGTTAAAAACTTCCTTAACGTGGGAAATGAAATAGTCAATCAAGTCCAGGAAGCACAGAGAGTCCCATACAGGATAAATCCAAGGAGAAACACTGCAAGACACATATTAATCAAACTATCAAAAATTAAATACACAGAAAAAAATTAAAAGGGAAAAGCAACAAATAACATACAAGGGAATCCCCATAAGGTTAATAGCTGAACTTTCAGCAGAAACCCTGCAAGCCAGAAGGGAGTGGCAGGACATAGTTAAAGTCATGAAAGGGAAAAACCTATAACCAACATTACTCTACCCAGCAAGGATCTCATTCAGATTCTACAGAGAAATTAAAACCTTTACAGACAAGCAAAAGCTAAAAGAATTCAGCACCACCAAACCAGCTTTACGACAAATGCTAAAGGAACTTCTCTAGGCAGGAAACACAAGGAAGGAAAAGACCTACAATAACAAACCCAAAACTATTAAGAAAATGGTATAGGAACATACATATCAATAATTATCTTAAATGTAAATGGATTAAATGCTCCAGCGAAAAGACACAGATTGGCTGAATGGTTACAAAAACAAGACTCGTATATATGTTGTCTACAAGAGAACTACTTCAGGTCTAGTGACAGAAACAGACTGAAAGTGAGGGGATGGAAAAAGATATTCCAAACAAAAGGAAATCAAAAGAAAGCTGAGTAGCAATTCTCATATAAGACAAAATAGACTTTAAAATAAAGACAAGAGAAAAAGAAGGACACTACATAATGATCACGGAATAAATTCAAGAAGATGTAACAATTGTAAATATGTATGCACCCAATAGAGGAGCACTTCAATATATAAGGCAAATGCTAACAGCCATAAAAGAGGAAATTGACAGTAATACAATACTAGTAGGGGACTTTAACACCCCACTTTCACCAATGGACAGATCATCCAAAATGAAAATAAATAAGGAAACACATTTAGTGACATGTTAAACAAGATGGAGGGCTTCCCTGGTGGTGCAGTGGTTGAGAGTCTGCCTGCCGATGCAGGGGACACGGGTTAGTGCCCCAGTCCGGGAAGATCCCACATGCCGCAGAGCAGCTGGGCCTGTGAGCCATGGCCGCTGAGCCTGCGCATCCGGAGCCTGTGCTCCGCAACGGGAGAGGCCACAACAGTGAGAGGTCCGCGTAACACACACACACACACACAAAAAAAAAAACAAGATGGAATTAAATGCTATTTATAGGACATTCCATGCAAAAACAACAGAATACACTTTCTTCTCAAGTGCTCATGAAACGTTCTCCAGAATAGATCATATCTTGGGTCACAAACCAAGCCTTGGTAAATTTAAGAAAATTAAAATCGTATCAAGTATCTTGTCTAACCACAATGCTATGAGAGTAGATATCAATAAAAGGAAAAAACCTGTAAATAAAACAAACACATGGAGGCTAAGCAATACACCACTAAATAACAAAGAGATCACTGAAGAAATCAAAGAGAAAATCAAAAAATACCTAGAAACAAATGACAATGAAAACACGATGATCCAAATCCGATGGGATGCAGCAAAAGCATTTCTAAGAGGGAAGTTTATAGCAATACAAGCCTACATCAAGAAACAAGAAAAATCTCAAATAAACAACCTAAACTTACACCTAAAGCAATTAGAGAAAGAAGAACAAAAATAACCTCCAAAGTCAGCAGAAGAAATCATAAAGATCAGATCAGAAATAAGTGCAAAAGCAATGAAGGAAACAAAAGCAAAGATCAATAAAACTAAAAGCTGGGGCTTCCCTGGTGGCGCAGTGGTTGAGAGTTTGCCTGCTGATGCAGGGGACGTGGGTCGTGCCCCGGTCCGGGAAATCCCACATGCCACAGAGCAGCTGGGTCCGTGAGCCATGGCCACTGAGCCTGTGCGTCCGGAGCCCGTGCTCCACAACGGGAGAGGCCACAGCAGTGAGAGGCCCACGTACTGCAAAAAAAAAAAAAAAACTAAAAGCTGATTCTTTGAGTAGATAAACAAAACTGATAAACCACTAGCCAGACTCACCAAGAAAAAAAGGAAGAAGACTCAAATCAGCAGAATTAGAAATGAAAAAGGAGAAGTAACAACTGACATTGCAGAAATACAAAGAATCACAAGGGATTACTACAAGCAATAAAATGAACAACCAGAAAGAAATGGACAAATTCTTAGAAGAAGCACAACCTTCCAAGGCTGAACCAGGAAGAAATAGAAAATATAAACAGACCAATAACAAGCACCGAAATTGAAACTGTGATTAAAAATCTTCCAACAAACAAAAGCCCAGGAACAGATGGCTTCACAGGTGAATTCTATCAAACATTTAGAGAATATTTAACACCTATCCTTCTCAAACTCTTCCAGAGCAACACTCCCAAACTCACTCTACAAGACCACCATCACCCTGATATAAAAACCAGATAAAGATGTCATAAAAAAAAGAAAACTACATACCAATATCACTGATGAACATAGATGAAAAATCCTCAACAAAATAGTAGCAAACAGAATCCAACAACACATTAAAAATATCATACACCATGATCAAGTGGGGCTTATCCAGGAATGTAAGGATTCTTCAATATACACAAATCAGTCAATGTGATACAGCATATTAACAAACTGAAAGATAAAACAATATGATAATCTCAAAAGATGCTGAAAAAGTTGTCAACAAAATTCAACACCCATTTATGATAAAAACTCTCCAGAAAGTAGGCATAGAGGGAACTTACCTCAACATAATAAAGGCCATATATGACAAACCCACAGCCAACATCATTCTCAATGGTGAAAAACTGAAAACATTTCCTCTAAAGTCAGGAACAAGACAATGATGCCCACTCTCACCACTATTATTCAACATAGTTTTGGAAGTTTTAGCCAATGCAGCCAGAGAACAAAAGGAAATAAAAGGAATCCAAATCGGAAAAGAAGAAATAAAGCTGTCACTGTTTGCAGATGACATGATATTACACATAGAGAATCCTAAAGATGCTACCAAAAAACTACTAGAGCTAACCAGTGAATTTGGTAAAATAGCAGGATACAAAATTAATGCACAGAAATCTCTTGCATTCCTATACACTAAAGATGAAAAATCAGAAAGAGAAATTAAGGAAACACTCCCATTTACCATTGCAACAAAAAGAATAAAATACCTAGGAATAAATCTACCTAAGGAGACAAAAGACCTGTATGGAGAAAACTATAAGACACAGATGAAAGAAATTAAAGATGATACCAACAGAAAGAGAGATATACCACGTTCTCAGATTGGAAGAATCAACATTGTGAAAATGACTATACTACCCAAAGCAATCTACAGATTCAATGCAATCCCTACCAAACTACCAAAGGCATTTTTCACAGAACTAGAACAAAAAATTTCACAATTTGTATGGAAACACAAAAGACTCCAAATGGCAAAAGCAACCTTGAGAAAGAAAAACTGAGCTGGAGGAATCAGGGTCCCTGTCTTCAGACTATACTACAAAGCTACAGTAATCAAGACAGTATAGTACTGGTACAGAAACAAAAATATAGATCAATGGAACAGGATAGAAAACCAAGAGATAAACCCATGCACATATGGTCACCTTATCTTTGATAAAGGAGGCAAGAATATACAATGGAGAAAACACAGCCTCTTCAATAAGTGGTGCTGGGAAAACTGGACAGCTACATGTAAAAGAATGAAATGAGAACACTCCCTCACACCATACACAAAAATAAACTCAAAATGGATTAAAGACCTAAATGTAAGGTCAGACCCTATAAACTCTTAGAGGAAAACATAGGAAGAACACTCTATGATATGAATCACAGCAAGATCCTTTTTGACCCACCTCTTAGAGAAATGGAAATAAAAACAAAAGTAAACAAATGGGACCTAATGATTTTGTACAGCAAAGGAAACCATAAATAAATATTTTCTCAGAATGGGAGAAAATATTTGCAAACAAAACAACTGACAAAGGATTAATCTCCAAAATATATAAGCTGCTCATGTGGCTCAATATCCAAAAATCAAACAACCCAATCCAAAAATGGGCAGAAGATCTAAATAGACATTTCTCCAAAGAATATATACAGATTGCCAACAAACACATGAAAGGATGCTCAATATCATTAATCATTAGAGAAACGCAAATCAAAACTACAGCACACCAGTCAGAATGGCCATCATCAGAAAATCTACAAGCAACAAATGCTGGAGAGGGTGTGGAGAAAAGTGAACCCTCTTGCACTGTTGGTGGAAATGTAAATTGATACAGCCACTATGGAGAATAGTATGGAGGTTCCTTAAAAAACTAAAAATAGAATTACCATATGACACAGCAATCCCACTACTGGGCATATACCTTGAGAAAACCATAATTCGAAAAGAGACATGTACCACAATGTTCATTGCAACACTATTTACTATAACCAGGACATGGAAGCAACCTAAGCATCCACTGCCAGATGAATGGATAAAGAAGATGTGGCACATATATACAATGGAATATTATTCAGCCATAAAAGGCAATGAAACTGAGTTATTTGTAGTGAGGTGGATGGACCTAGAGTCTGTCACACAGAGTGAAGTGAGTCAGAAAGAGAAAAACAAATACCATATGCCAACACATATATATGGAATTTAAAAAAAAAAAAAAAAAGAGTTCTGATGAACCTAGGGGCAGGACAGGAGTAAAGATGCAGACTAGAGAATGGACTTGAGGACATGTGGGGGGAACAGTAAGCTGGGATGAACTGAGAGAGTAGCATTGACATATATACACTACCAAATGTAAAATAGATAGCTAGTGAGAAGCAGCTGCAATTGCCCAGGGAGATCAGTTCGGTGCTTTGTGACCACCTAAAGTGTTGGGATAGGGAGGGTGGGAGGGAGATGCAAGAGGGAGGGGATATGGGGATATATTTATACATATAGCTGATTCACTTTGTTATACAGCAGAAACTAACACAACTTTGTAGAGCAATTATACTCCAATAAATATGTTTTAAAAAAGAAATAGAGAGTGCGAGTGTCATACCCAAATAAGTAAAGATTTAAAAATTCGTGGTGCTCAGTGTAGAAAAGTGTCACCCTAAAACGCTGTTGGAAAAGTGTAAATTTTTATAACCTTAGAAATTAGTTTGATAATCTGTTCTCAAAATCTTAAAGAGTTTCCTTACCCTTTACCCAGTAATTCCATTGCAAAGATTCAATTTTAAAGAAGTAGTGAGACATGTAGAATATCGCTATTGTATTTGTATTATTAAAAACTTTAGAATACAGAATTATATTCCATGGGGAATAAGAATCTTTCATTTTACTTACATACATTTAATGTAGTCTAGTTTTCTGTCCAAAAAAAATTAGTTAATGATGTTGCTTACTTAATGTATTTAATAATATTATTCCTTAATATGTGAAAACAACTGATTAAAATTTTATTGATTATAATTCAAAATAAAAATAAACAGGAAACAAGTAAATGAAATACAGTAACTGTGAAATGTGGGTGACAGAACTATGGAAGATTTATTTTCTAAATGGTTATAAATTTTTAACATTTTAACAAGGAACATGAATTAGTCACTTTGATATTAAGAAAGACAAATAATTACACAGAAGTTCATAGGATATTTCTAATTAATTAATTACCCTCTTACAAACTACAAAACTTAAAAGCTTAGGGCTATTAGAGGTATCATCTCTTTTTAATCTAAGTAATTATTTAATGAAGTTTTTACTCTGATTCTAGTTATTTAAAGGGTAAGTACTGTACTATGGTATTTCTAAAGGGAAATTTTTAAAAAATCCATTACTCACTGATTTTGTGTCTTTCTTATAGTGTCATTATCATTTTTCACCTTTTATTGGTGGTTTTTGTAGAATGGTTAGTCACTTTTATATTCATTCATTCAACATTTATTGACTAGTTTTGTAACGGAATCTCCTCAAGATGAAGATGTTGAGTTAAGACTTCAGCTGAGTCAAGGAAATTCATAAATAAATTGACAAATATGTTGGAAGTGTAATGTAGGTATAAAGTACTTTGGGAATCCAGAGTAATTATTACTTAGCCTAGACTGAGCGAGAGGGGTTGTGAGTTTTTAACAGAACCTGGTGGAATATGAGTCATACTTTAAAATATTAGCTAAACATTTTAAGAAAAGTAAGTTTAAATAAAAATCCAGGAACATGAAATTATATACATTTTAAAGTTGTACATATCAATTATGTATCTGTATACACATATAGTACAATGAAATACAATGTCATTTCCAGTGAATAGTGGGGCCATTATGACTAAAACATAAAGCATGCAGTTGAAAAAAGTGATGGACAAATGCTGTGGTGATAGATGGATTTAGACCAAATAATTGGAAATTAGAAGATAATTTCTTTGCACGATATGCTTAGACTTGTAGATATTATTCTTATGCAAACATTACCCAACAATCCAACATATGCTTTCAGTGAAGCAGAATAAGAATTAGAAAATTTTGTTGATGATAAAAAACTGGAGACTGATGTGGAGATAAGCAATAGAAGTGCAGATACCATTTGAGAGACAGCTATGATAACTATAATAAAAACATATAATATCCTGAGCCAATTTTTGTTGGCAGGCATAGAATGAAGAAAGTCTTTCTAAGGTATATAAGGCTCATTAACTGTCTTCATGTAGGTGGTAAGGAAGATAGAAAAAAAAAGGATGGTTCTGAGGGTATCTGAACATACTGTAGGCAGTTGGGTGGATGATTTTGCCTTCAATTTAGAAATGAAATATTAGATTTCAATGAAGAATTGCAGTGAGGAACAATTATACAAAAATATGTTGAAATGCTGCTCCAAATAAGTTTGTCAGCAATATTTGAGACCGTGCGCTGAGACCATGGGATTGGAACAGAACCAAAGATGTCAGTGGAGGAAAATGAGTTTTCTACTTAAATTATTTAGTTTCCAGGGTTTTATTTTTAAGGTATAGAATATAAGCTTTTTAAAAAATTAGAATATTTACAGGGCCAGAAGAAGAGAAAATTAAACAAAAAGTTGCCAACTGAGTAGAAATTAATACATTGAAATTTACCAATAAGAAATAATTTGAATGCACATTCTCAATATTAATGAAATGTTTAAATAAAAGATACTTATAAAGAAAACAGCTTCATTTTTTCCAGTTACTTACAATATCTTAAACTATGTAGCCATGTAGAGTTGACAACATATTGGCTAAAATTATATCTATGAACAGATATTGTGTCTAATTAGAAAACAATTATATTCAGAATGATTCTAATTTTTTTCAAATATTTGAAATATATTTTCTGTTATGTTTTGAATATCTCCCTCACCCACAAAAATATCTTACTCAGATGCTTAATCTACTTCAAAAACCCTTTCTTAATATGTAAAAGAAAGTAATATCATCCTAACCCTTTTCAAAATTAGCAAAAATCAAATTCTAGAGTTCAAATATATGTGTTATTCTAGTATCTTAGCATAATTACTAAAAAATGCAGAGAAAAAGAGCACTTATAGTAAGATTTGTTTATTCGGGGAAAGCCTCTGTATGGAATAAATTCAGATCAGGTTTCTAAGGAGATTGCAATGATAAATAAATATAGCTGCCAAGATCTGGGGGAGGATGCGAAAATAAAAGAAACCAAGGAATCGCAGAGTTCAAGTTTTGTAGTTCAGTATCTCACAACCCTCTTAAAATGCAGTTTTTGAATCTATTACAACAATTGAGGCAAATGTTACGGTTCTTGTTTTGAGATCCCTTGGAACCCATGCTCATAAATGAGAGAGTGTATAGTCCCTTTAATGTCAACAAATATGCTCAGCCTCCCAGTGAAAGAAGGAAAATAACTGCAAAATGACACATCTAAAGATAGATTTAAAATACTGAAAAATGTTGGACTCACCAGGTAAAGATTGAAAAAGAGGAAGTGAGAAAGCAGCCATTCCATAAGCACCTACCCTGTGCCAGGCACTGTCCAGGTGTTTTGTGTATATTGTGGTATTTACTCCTTATAGCAACTTGCAAGGTTAGCATGATTGTCTTCATTGTACAGAAGACACTGAAGTTTAAAGATTAAATACCCTTCCCAAACTGACCCAAATGAGTAAAATTGGAATCTCTATCTGGGTCTGCCTCATGAAATCTGTTGGTTGTTCTCCACTACTTGCTGCAAATACTACATTTTACATATTGCTATTGCTTGCTTAATTTCAATTTTGCTTTCTACATGAAAAAGACTAGCCATTATATTGATATCACTGATGTGTAGTGATTTATAGTAAGCTATATATAAGTTTTGTTAGAAATCTTTTTTGGGATTCTATTAAAAATTATAAGTATCTTTTATCTCACAAAATTTCTTAGAGCAGAATGGTTGTAAATAGGGATGAACTAGATACATAATTAACAAGAAACATTATTCATCTTCCATCCCCCACCTTTTAGTTCACATATCTTGAAATATTCTTTACCTTCAGTTACTTTACACTCAGCGTGAAATTATTCAGTTGCTTTGAAAACATCAAAGAAATAAAGGATTGCATTCACAAAATACAGGAAAGGGCATGCTGAAGGGAGTATACTTACTTAATCCTCAGAGCCAAATAATCATTAGCAGTGGTGATGGATTAAGTCGAATATGTGATAGCTACAGGGTCAGTAATACATTTATTCAGATTCATAAATGAAAGTAAGGAGTAATCAGGCTCTGAGCTGATTACTCGAATAAAGGATAAAATGCATAAGCCCATAAACTCTGACAATAATGGTGAAATCACATACTCCCTTTCTGTTATACAATTCTAATTATAGTGCTTTAATGATATTATCTAGTATTGATAGCTCATGTGAAGCAAAATCTAGATAAAATACTTTCACCTAGAAATTATGTATACTTTGATTCAACAAGTATTCTTTGAGTTCATTCTATGCACAGGTAAAGTTTGAAATAACACTTGTACTACGTTAACTTTAGACAATTCTATATATTGCATGAAAATTCTAGTTTTTCTCTTTCTTTTCACAATATACAAATGCAACACACCTACATCTATACAGCATGCCGATCTATTAAAACTGTCATCAACATTACAACTTAAAATTGTTTGTAAACTACAATTAAAAAATAGCATTGTGAAAAATTCACTTTGAAGTTCTGTGAAAGACAACATACATTTTTCTGTTCCTTTTCAGTATCAAAAATTTAATATTAAATTAGTTAAATTTAATATTAGTTAATATATTATTTAATAATACACTTCTAAATAAATTGGATTTCAGGCTGCCATTGCACAGTAAAATAGTTACAAATACAGGTTCTTCTATTTCAAAAATACATATCTATTTCACATAAAAGACTTTTTAAAAAACTGTGTATCCTATTGTATAATGCAATTATCTTTAGTTTGAATTGTATAAATGGTCAGTAAATCTTCTCCTTCAGACAATGTATAAATATTTACTAATGTAAAGATGGTCAATAACTTAAATTCAAAGAGATTTGTACATTGATCTTCCAGATAAAATGCTATTAAACCAAATGATTTCCCACAGGTTCAGTTTTCTCTGAGACCCTATGTGTTATACACTCAGATGTTATATTTACAACGGTAACTAAGGAACAAGTCTTGCTCAGTAAGTGAAGCAAATTAACTAAATGTTGTAGATTACTTCTAGTGCAACACTGATGGGAACATACTTACTGCTACCTGAGGTCAAATCCTGCCTTAGGCAAAAATCATGAAATAAACCCAGGTAATCAGTATTCCTCTTCTACACTCCTGACCTACCTCATTGACCCTTGTTTTCATTCCCTCTAGGTGGGATAGCTCTTCCTGGCTACATTTTGGGTACACAGTGCCTAACCAGGGGAACCCTCTTTGGGCAAAGTTTCATGCTTCCAGCTTACTGATCTCCCCTGTGTCAAAATACACTGTGTTAGATATTAATGATCAGCTGGAATGCAAGTCAATAACTAAATACAACTAAATAAAGTCATTAAATGGTTACAAAATGAAAAGGTTGCCTCCTCTGAGGGTATTTATGGTCCAGCTGAAAACACTTTTTAGAATGCAAGAAATGACTCCTGAGCAGTGAAATATCAAGTGACGGTATGAAAATATCTTCAGAAAAGTGAGTCTTTTCCTGTGCCTCTAGATCATAAAATCTATACACCAGTCCATTCAAAGTTAACTCAATTATATTCTACAGAGTTTTGTATTATATTTATTCCCTAGTGGTCTTGACAGTGAAACGATGAGACAATAAAATGAGATTCAGAAGCTATATCATCAAATATGTATTTATATACTCTCATAAATCCTTAAAATCTGGCTTCCAAATTAGGATTAAAATAGAATTCTCAGTACTTGATTATTTTTAAAGTTTTTTTTCAGTTTTATTGAGATACAGTTGGCATATAATATTGTATTGGCATATATCAAATAATTATATGTACAACATAATGATTTGATATATGTATATATTCTGAAATTATTACCACAATAAGTTAACACCTTTCACTCATATAGTTACAATATTTTTTATGTTGAGAAATTTTAAGATCTACTCTCTCAGCAACTTTCAAATATACAATATAGTACTGTTAACTATAGTCACCATGTTGTACATTATATTCCCAGAACTGATTTATTTTATAACTGGGTCTTGGTTACTTTTAACCATCTTTTTAAGTCATTGACATTGAGACAATGAATAATACTTGGGATCCACAGTGGTTTTATAAACTAAATTACAATATAATGGAACTTGAAATTTATATTTCATAGAAACTACATTGCTAAGACTATAATTTATATTATTTGAAAATGTATTCTTTCTTATTACTAATTTCTAGTAAAATAGGTTGTGGGTGACATTTGAGAAATATAATTTACAGAGAGAGACCAATATTATTATAAATTCCTTACTACTTTCCTACACCTGGTGTTAGGGAACTACATGGTTAGGTTTCACATAATAATCATAATTATATCCTATGTTTCTTATTATTCTTGATAGATAAATAAAATTGAGACCAAACCAGATTTTTTCAATCAATAAAATGGGACCATTTTGTTGCCCTTAGGAAAACAGACCAGTAAATATATAGAATTTAAATAGCATTAATTTGAAAATTAGAAATGGTTGCATTAAATAGACCCTTTGTATATTCCTGGTCTTAAAAACTTAGTAACTAAGATGTTAAGCATTTCCCCTTTGCTGTTGAGACAGTACACTATTCCATAGTATACACCCTCAATCTTCACTTGTCAAGATAAGGATAATCAATCTCAATTCCTCATAAAATGTAATTTCCATTAAAGCCAAGCAATAAACACTACCAATTTCTTGGTAGCATTGGACTTCTACAAAATAATCCCCTTTAAAAGAGACAAGGGGAACAATTCTTTATTTTACCACTGAGATACTGGTATGTGGAAGCAGAAAAGTCAATTCATCTTCTTATCTACCTGAGATGCCTATAATCAATGTTTCTTTAGGTTTATTTTTAAAGGTTAAAATAGAATTCAGTGAAACCGATCTTTGCTAAGGAAAAGAGCTGCAGCATTCACAAAGAGAGACTATTTCATATTAAAACTGCATTCCATGTAATCTGGCATGCATCCTAACATCCCCAAACAACGGTGACTGTCAATCAACTCAAAACCTGGTCATTAATATTTTATTTTGTAAAATACTCTGTGTGGAATAAAAGTTATGGCCTCCATCCTCAGGAAGCTTATATTTTACTAGAGTGTAGAAAATGCTACAATTCATTTTTTCAATGTATTTTTCTTTTTTCCAAAACATCCAACAAGGGAGACATATTTCTAACAAAAAATTCAAGTGTTGCTAACATAGATTGACATACATGAGTGCTCACTATGGGTATTGCTGACGACTTTTCTAGAACTTCAATCTGGATATCATGTCCTTGTTGCAATCTTTCAGAGGTCCTGCATTGTTTTCAGGGTAAACTTCAAAGGATCATAAAATGACCTTCATTTGAACATTTTTTAATTTTAGCACAATTCCCATTCCAGTGTCCTCTTTTCCTTTATTCAGGATCTGTAGGCATGTTACTCTCCCTTATTGCTCTGTCTCCCCTTCCCAACAGTGTTCTTTTACCTTATTGGCTAGCATGTATCTTGCCGAACTCATTTTAATGCCTCCACCCCCTGCAAAGTGCTAGGACCCTCCCTCAGACCTCCAACAAGGATTGATTTCTCTCTTCCAAAATCCCTCCACTGTGTATCTTTTTTTTTTTTTTTTTAGCAGTACGCGGGCCTCTCACTGTTGTGGCCTCTCCCGTTGCAGAGCACGGGCTCCGGACGCGCAGGCTCAGCGGTCATGGCTCACAGGCCCAGCCGCTCCGCGGCATGTGGAATCTTCCCAGACCAGGGCACGAACCCGTATCCCCTGCATCGGCAGGTGGACTCTCAACCACTGCACCACCAGGGAACCCCACTGTGTATCTTATATTGTGCTATTTAATATTGTAGTAGCTTGTTTGTAGACAATCTTTTTCACTATCTTGTGAATTCCTTGATGACAAGATTGTACTTTAATCATCATTATTATTCAATGTCTAGCATGATACTTAACATATTTGCATGCAACAAATTTGTGCTTACTGAATGAAAACTTGGACAAACTTCATAAATGTTCCAAAAAATACACTAACAACGAATAAAATTAAAACATATTGACATGGATATTATTTATTAGAGATTTTAAAGATAGTGGTTTACCTTACAGGGTATTTGCAGTGTTTTGATTTCTACTTATTTGTATCAATGTTCTCATTTAAGATGGATTCCACTGTTATCAAAATAGTAACATTTTTGTTAAAATGTTTGTGTAATTTTAAAATAAATTGATTTAAACACATGGATAAAAAATTTCCCTAAATAGAATAAATATATGTAATGTAAATCTTATATGTTACTGTACAACTTCAATTATTTTTATATTAATCCAGTATTCACCACCAACAAAAGGCTAACAAAAGGCAAGATTATTTATCTTAAATAAATTAGTATTGGATATTATAGAAATGCTGAAAATCAAACAAGAAAGGCAGATCTGTGAAATAGAATATATAACAAAATGCTGAGGAAATAGATGAATTACAGTTGCTGAGTACAAGAACAACATTTACAGTTTAATTATTATATCATACACCCTTCA
Source organism: Lipotes vexillifer (assembly GCF_000442215.2). NCBI lineage: Eukaryota > Metazoa > Chordata > Mammalia > Artiodactyla > Lipotidae > Lipotes > Lipotes vexillifer. Next base: position 137,787 of record NW_006796728.1, on the reverse strand, counting down.
ATATAATAAAAGTATCTCTTTCATTTTGTTCTATTCCTAAGACAATATCTTGTAAACAATGGATCCTCAATAAAACTAAAAGCTGGTTCTTTGAGAAGATAAACAAAATAGATAAACCATTAGCCAGACTCATCAAGAAAAAAAGGGAAAAGACTCAAATCAACAGAATTAGAAATGAAAAAGGAGAAGTAACAACTGACACTGCAGAAATAAAAAAAATCATGAGGGATTACTACAAGCAACTCTATGCCAATAAAATGGACAATCTGGAAGAAATGGACAAATTCTTAGAAATGCACAAACTACCAAGACTGAATCAGGAAGAAATAGAAAATATGAACAGACCAATCACAAACACTGAAATTGAAACTGTGATTAAAAATCTTCCAACAAACAAAAGCCCAGGACCAGATGGCTTCACAGGCGAATTCTATCAAACATTTAGAGAAGAGCTAACACCTATCCTTCTCAAACTCTTCCAAAATATAGCAGAGGGAGGAACACTCCCAAACTCATTCTACGAGGCCACCATCACCTTGATACCAAAACCAGACAAGGATGTCACAAAGAAAGAAAACTACAGGCCAATATCACTGATGAACATAGATGCAAAAATCCTCAACAAAATACTAGCAAACAGAATCCAACAGCACATTAAAAGGATCATACACCATGATCAAGTGGGGTTTATTCCAGGAATGCAAGGATTCTTCAATATACGCAAATCTATCAATGTGATTAACCATATTAACAAATTGAAGGAGAAAAACCATATGATCATCTCAATAGATGCAGAGAAAGCTTTTGACAAAATTCAACACCCATTTATGATAAAAACCCTGCAGAAAGTAGGTGTAGAGGGAACTTTCCTCAATATAATAAAGGCCGTATATGACAAGCCCACAGCCAACATCATCCTCAATGGCGAAAAACTGAAAGCATTTCCACTAAGGTCAGGAACAAGACAAGGTTGCCCACTCTCACCACTCTTATTCAACATAGTTTTGGAAGTTTTAGCCACAGCAATCAGAGAAGAAAAGGAAATAAAAGGAATCCAAATCGGAAAAGAAGAAGTAAAGCTGTCACTGTTTGCAGATGACATGATACTATACATAGAGAATCCTAAAGATGCTACCAGAAAACTACTAGAGCTAATCAATGAATTTGGTAAAGTAGCAGGATACAAAATTAATGCACAGAAATCTCTGGCATTCCTATATACTAACGATGAAAAATCTGAAAGTGAAATCAAGAAAACACTCCCATTTACCATTGCAACAAAAAGAATAAAATATCTAGGAATAAACCTACCTAAGGAGACAAAAGACCTGTATGCAGAAAATTATAAGACACTGATGAAAGAAATTAAAGATGATACAAACAGATGGAGAGATATACCATGTTCTTGGATTGGAAGAATCAACATTGTGAAAATGACTCTACTCCCCAAAGCAATCTATAGATTCAATGCAATCCCTATCAAACTACCACTGGCATTTTTCACAGAACTAGAACAAAAAATTTCACAATTTGTATGGAAACACAAAAGACCCCGAATAGCCAAAGCAATCTTGAGAACAAAAAATGGAGCTGGAGGAATCAGGCTGCCTGACTTCAGACTATACTACAAAGCTACAGTAATCAAGACAGTATGGTACTGGCACAAAAACAGAAAGATAGATCAATGGAATAGGATAGAAAGCCCAGAGATAAACCCATGCACATATGGTCACCTTATCTTTGATAAAGGTGGCAGGAATATACAGTGGAGAAAGGACAGCCCCTTCAATAAGTGGTGCTGGGAAAACTGGACAGGTACATGTAAAAGTATGAGATTAGATCACTCCCTAACACCATACACAAAAATAAGCTCAAAATGGATTAAAGACCTAAATGTAAGGCCAGAAACTATCAAACTCTTAGAGGAAAACATAGGCAGAACACTCTATGACATAAATCACAGCAAGATCCTTCTTGACCCATCTCCTAGAGTAATGGAGATAAAAACAAAAATAAACAAATGGGACCTAATGAAACTTCAAAGCTTTTGCACAGCAAAGGAAACCATAAACAAGACCAAAAGACAGCCCTCAGAATGGGAGAAAATATTTGCAAATGAATCAACTGACAAAGGATTAATCTCTAAAATTTACAGGCAGCTCATGCAGCTCAATAACAAAAAAATAAACAACCCAATCCAAAAATGGGCAGAAGACCTAAATAGACATTTCTCCAAAGAAGATATACAGACTGCCAACAAACACATGAAAGAATGCTCAACATCATTAATCATTAGAGAAATGCAAATCAAAACTACAATGAGATATCATCTCACACCAGTCAGAATGGCCATCATCAAAAAATCTAGAAACAATAAATGCTGGAGAGGGTGTGGAGAAAAGGGAACACTCTTGCACTGCTGGTGGGAATGTGAATTGGTTCAGCCACTATGGAGAACAGTATGGAGGTTCCTTAAAAAACTACAAATAGAACTACCATATGACCCAGCAATCCCACTACTAGGTATATACCCTGAGGAAACCAGAATTCAGAAAGAGTCATGTACCAAAATGTTCATTGCAGCTCTATTTACAATAGCCCGGAGATGGAAACAACCTAAGTGCCCGTCGTCGGATGAATGGATAAAGAAGATGTGGCACATATATACAATGGAATATTACTCAGCCATAAAAAGAAACGAAATTGAGCTATTTGTAATGAGGTGGATAGATCTAGAGTCTGTCATACGGAGTGAAGTAAGTCAGAAAGAGAAGGACAAATACCGTATGCTAACACATATATATGGAATTTAAGGGGGAAAAATGTTATGAAGAACCTAGGGGTAAAACAGGAATAAAGACACAGACCTACTGGAGAACAGACTTGAGGATATGGGGAGGGGGAAGGGTGAGGTGTGATAGGGCGAGAGAGAGACATGGACATATATAGTAAGAAACGTAAGGTAGATAGCCAGTGGGAAGCAGCCGCACGGCACAGGGAAACCGGCTCGGTTCTTTGTGGCTGTCTGGAGGGGTGGGATAGGGAGGGTGGGAGGGAGGGAGACAAAGAGGGAAGAGATATGGGAACATATGTATATGTATAATTGATTCACTCTGTTATAAAGCAGAAACTAACACACCATTGTAAAGCAATTATACCCCAATAAAGATGTTTAAAAAAAAAACAAACAAAAAAAACAATGGATCCTCACATAGTATTAATAATATTAATCAAAATTCCATTTTTTTATTTTATTTTATTTTTTTATTATTATTTTTATTTATTTATTTATTTATTTTTTACATTTGTAGCAAGTATTACTATTAAACTCCACTCATTGGGCCAGAGACCCTTGTGATGTTAGCGAAAAACTTGCCCCTCATGTAGCACACTACCTACACTTGTGAGTTCATCGGCCAGTGGCCTCAACTCCAAGCTCTAACAATGTGCAGCAAAATTCTATTTTATCATCAGCATCACATAAAAAATATAAGAAAAAATGTCAATTAAATTGTGGCAATAAAATATTCATATTATAAGAGGGAACTCAGATATCAAAAAACCTTAAGTGGCCTTCCCTGGTGGCGCAGTGGTTGAGAGTCCACCTGCCGATGAAGGGGACACGGGTTCGTGCCCCAGTCCGGGAAGATCCCACATGCCGCGGAGCGGCTGGGCCCGTGAGCCATGACCGCTGAGCCTGCGCGTCCGGAGCCTGTGCTCCGCAACAGGAGAGACCACAACAGTGAGAGGCCTGCGTACAGGAAAAAAAAAAAAAAAACTAAAGAATAAGCTCATTCCAACAGGTTGCATCACTCAATATTTATACTTTTTAAATCCATTAAGTACTTCAAATGTTAATTGAAGAAAATTTAATCTGAAAAATTTTATACATTTAACTTTAAGTTATTCTTAAAACTTTTAAACTTAAATAACTTTGTTCCCTTTTGGTAATTTTCTTTATAGTTAAGGATGCCTCCTTCATTTGCACTATCAAATTACGATCCAAAAAGTATTTTAAAAGGAAAACAATAACTTTTTAAAAAGGTCATCTAAATCAAATTTTATTACTTCAAAATTAAAGCATAATCCTTTGGATACCTTGTTAATAATTTTATAATATTTTTTTATTTTAATAACAGAACTATTATCGAACAGTCTTATCAGAAGTAGGAAATGCATTTTAGTAAATTATTCTTGAGAGTGTTATGACAAAGTACAAACACAAGCACACATATACACATATGTATTTATATAGTTGTACTATATTTGCAATAATGTAGTATAGTAGCATCAGATATGCACAGATGACAGGGTGTGTGTGTGTGTGTGTGTGTGTGTGTGTGTGTGTAAGACAGAGAGAGAGAAGAGGGAGGTGCCAAATAACCAGCTTTCACATCACTAAAATGTAAAGCTGAAGAATGGCTTTTCCTTATAATTTAAAGTGTAAAATTCTCCTAAAGGATATTAAAAAATTATTCCACCTTCTGAAGTCCTTTTAGGTCAGGATTTTTGAGACATTTTAGTAAGGTAATAATTCTATATATCTACCAAAATATTCTACTTTAAAAAAAGAACTTAGAAAATATAAAGGATAAAAAAAAATCCTTTCTGTCTTATTTCCACATTCTGTAATGCAAACCTGGTTTATTTCCTACATTAGAATGAACACCTCCTATTTTATTTAAGAGGGGAGCACACATTTCTTGTATACTTTTGCCAAGCTTTCAGGAAGTAAGCTCTTAATATCATGACATATGATCTGTGGCATTTCCTTTAGGGAAGCTTATTCTCACAGGACAACAGACCTGTCTTAAAAATAACTTTATGTATTACAGCTAATATATCATTAAAGAGCCATAAAGCTTAGAAGATGAGAGAAAATGAACATCGTCTTTTGAAGGCACTCTTTAGTATTCATGTAAAGTGGTTTAAGTGTATTTTGTTAATCATTAAATGTCACCAAGACTTTTCCAAGACAGTTCATTTATATATTACCAAATTATCATTACAATTTTCTGTATTTCTCTCTTCTATATAATCAAGTAATTACTGATATCTTAAGATTCCACAAGACAAATTTCTGGTTCATTAAAAAGGTGCTAAACCAAAGTAAAACGTTGTCTAGGGGAATTAGTTAAATCAGCTTAGCAAGTGTTCTTTATATCATTGCCTATTTCATTTATGTCTCTTTCTTTCAGTTTCTGAGTCTCTCCCTCATTCCCTCCCTCCCTCTACTCACCACTTGGATGGAATTTATTTTCAGTGTAATTCATATGTTAACGTGTAATTTCTCCCCCATAATGTCATTTCATTGCTTGAAATTGCTCTGAAATTGACCACAGGCATGGCTCCTACTTGCAACACTTTATAATGTTGCATTAAGTCAAATATGATATTTTCCAAATAATGCCTGCTAGTATGTATTGAATATCGTTAATGCCAGGCTTCATCATCTTCGTTATTGTTGTTTTCATCATTATGATCAATCAATGACCATTCCTTCAGCACCTCCATTTTTCAAGCTCTTTGTTAAGTGTTTCATAAGTGGTATAAATGCTACTTTATTCAATTCACAAAACAATTCTAAGAAAGAATAATATGACTTGAATTCTGCTGATGGAGAAAATGAGTATCAAACAGGTTAACAAATCTAATTAATTAGTCCCCAAATTATGTGATGGGTTAATATTTGAATATGTATTTGCATGTCTTCAAAATTCAGATTTCCCACTATTCCATTCTGAAACAAAGCATTTAGAAAGTCCATTTAAACAACAAGGAACTACTATATAGCACAGGGAGCCATACTCAGTATCTTGTAATAACCTATAATGGAAAATAATCTGAATAAGAATATATATATATATATATATATATATAAAACTGAATCACTTCACTGTACACTTGAGATTAACAGAACATTGTAATTAACTATACTTTAATTAAAAAGTGAAAGAGTACAAGCTAAAAAATTAAAAACTAAAAATATGCTGTTTAAATGTTTTCATCAATTATATCTATTAATTGAAACATTTTACTTCTACCAATGGCTGATTTATAACCCAAATACACCATGATACTTCAAGAGAGAAAAGAAAAGAACATTTCTTTTCTCTGACTCCCAAAGCAATATCATCCATACATATGTTCTAAAATTTAACAAAGTATCAACTTGTATTTTTTTCTAGTATCCCGAATGACTCAGTAAGACTGGAACTTCAGAGTACGTAAATGTGACCCAGCAGGGAATTGCTAACATGTTAGTAGGTAAACTCCTGAGTGCTAGCATGACTCTTTC
>NW_006796728.1:121542-131441 GCF_000442215.2 Lipotes vexillifer | reverse complement strand
ATGGAAGAAGCCAGCGGTAACTCTGGGCTCATCTGAACTTTCTCTGTTGGCTTGTGTTGACCACTCACTTTGGTTAAGTCTCTGTAGAAAAGCTGGGTAGCATTGGAAAGCTGCAAACACCCACTTAGTTGTACTGTCTCTGCACTTGCCTAGCTCACACTTAGGTAACTGATTAGATTTTAAATATCTCAGAGGATAGACCAGATGGTTTTCATCTTTCTTTTTTCCTTCTTCCTTCTTTCCTGCTCTCTTCCTTCCTTTATTTATTTCTTTATTTCTGACTTTCTTTCTTCCACTTATCTTTTAATGTCATTTTCTTTATCTAGTCCATCTGTCCTCCCCTCTAGTCAAACTCAATACATATACTAAGACAAAACTTAGCACACAATATTTATTTCTTAACAGATTAATTGAAGTCAACATAAGTAGCAGTAGAGCTTAGCTCAGGTTTATATTTGGTCCACCTTACAATGGATCATTTTGATATGCACTAATAAATAAGCCAAATTTGTTTTCAAATTAAGTGCCTAAATTCAATCCATTTAGAACCTTAAATCATGACCTGTACAATGTCTGACACATAGTATGGCCTAATGATTATTTATTGAAAGTGGAGAAATGAAGGAAGAAATGAATGTTTTGAACCTTGCTCATTTAACCATGTATTTAGTTTTCACTGTGCATGCAACCTATATAAGCACAATGTTGGTTTTGAAAGTAAAAATCCTCGTCTGTACTACAGCCATCAATATTAATATTTTGTTTCAGTGACTGTTGAGCCAGAAAAGGGAAAGTGCATACATTCACCCTAAAGAGAGGAGAAGCTGAAGCATAAGAGAAAAGAATAAGCAAAATATGTAAGGGACCATAAGAAACCTTAAGTATATGAGGAAATAAATTCAAAATATCAGTTAAGTATTAAGAGTGGGTTTCCATTTGATATTTCTAGTTTGATTGTAACGGATTAAATATTCTTTAATAGGAGAATAACCTAAAGCAGACAATGTCTGTAATAAAAGATTAGTTCCCTAAATAAAAACAAGAAGAGTAGAAGTGAGAAAAGCCTGAAAGCAGTGTTACCTGTCAGTAAGTCATGGGAATTCATCCACTGGTGACGATGAGATTCTGACATAGAATTGATTATATATAATGAAAGACATGAGTGCACCCAAAGCTAGTTTGACAGCATTGTCAAATTTAATTTGGTTTTTACTCCTTTTCATATTTTTCCTTTTTCTTATCTAACATAATAGCCTTTGTTTCTGAATAGCTGCATTGCAAGAAGAAGAAATGTGTATCATTTCTCATAGCGTATATACATTCAAAGATTGTACTTATGTTGGGTTTTTTTTCATCATTTAGAGACTAAGAAATTTTATGTCATTACACAAGATTTAAACTATTGTGTTAAGACAGTGGAAGTGTTTAAGAAAGATAAAAATCTGTCTTCTCTGTCTATATTTCAAATAACTATAGTCCAACAGAAGTTCTATCTTCTCTACTTCCTAAGGTTTTAGTTCATATGATGGATCAATAAGGCTATCTTTAGAAATTCCTATCAACGTATGACATGATTATGATGAAAACTCCCTATTGCTGATAATGTGCCAACAAAAGTGTAAATGGGTTAAGGATACAAAAAGATTATAGTGTTAGCAAAGAATAGCACAAAAAGGCTGTTATAATAATGGAATCCTTAAGTTATGCTCAGCCTCAGGATATATGGATTAGTGATGAACACTGCTGATCATACCAAAATGAACACAGTTTTCCTGAAGAGCATCATTTGTATCTGAAAATGAGAAAAATCTTATTTCTGAAAAAAGTCAAGAACTTACAATATAGGCTGAAATTTAAGAGTATGTGGGCTGGGCTGCTATCATGTCTCCTTCCCTTCTTACTTGCCTTCTAGCGTGCTTTTCTTATATTGAGTCCTAGACCATGTTGGTTCTACCAACACTGCTGTTTCATTTAAACAGAGGATTACATTCTTTACTCACATGGGTGATTTACAAAATTGCATATAGATATAAGTTGAATATGTAAGAGGCTGTTCTCTGAGAATTAAAATGAAATGAATCCGAAGTGCAAACACTTGCATTTATTTAAGCCACACTTTTCTAGACTCTAACACTGCCTTACCTTGGTAAGCAATATGGTGCACTACAGAAAAGATATCATTTGATCTTGGAAACAAGCATATAGGAACATAGCATGGATTAAAAGGCCAGAAATATCTGCATAACTGTGTGGCATGGGGGTAGAGTCAAGTCTCCATTTTTCAATGATATATGCTTTATTGGCTTGGCTAGTTGTCATCTTTCTTTCCTATTGACTCCATCTCCCACCTTTACATCTCGCCCCACCTCCCCAATAGGTAAGCAGATAAGTAGGTAGTAGACAGATAGATGATAGATAGGCAGACAGGCCAATAGATAGACAGGTAAAGACATCCATGAATATGATGATGATGGAGTAGGGGAAAGTTTTCTTTTTTTCTGTTTTACACACGAGAGCAGAAAAAGTAATTAATTTCACTTAATCTCCTTTAAAGGCAGAGAGATTTCATAGCTCAGAGCTAACAAACATCATTATTGAACAGAAGGAAATGGTGTCTTCAGAGTTCAGTGAGGGAAGATTAACCACAGAATGGAAGTTTAACAAACTTGCATGCTTAGGAGATAACTAAACTGGCACCACATAGATGCCATAGGCTCTCATAAGTGATTAACTTTAGATTTTGATAGAAATGCAGACCAGAATTATATAATCATAAGCCTTATTTCAGGGTGACATCTAATAACATGTGACTCATGGAGGGTCCTGCAAGTTTCACCTTAAATGTTTTCTCCATTGAGTGATTTTTCCTGATTCATAGACTATATTATTTCTCCCATTTTTATTTCCTATAATACTATGTATATTTCTTAAGTATATTTCCATATTAGAATATTATCATGTTTATGCAGTCATTTAATGCATATCTTTAATAATAAAGTCTAAAAACTCTTAGAACAAAGACATTTATTTTCACTTCCCTGCAGTATTCCAGTACATAGTAGAAATCCTGGTACATAGTAGGTTCTCAATTAATAGTTAATGATCCAACACAATGATACAACTCAAGTCATCCTTAATCAAAAATACATGTCAGCTATCACTTGGAAACAAGAAGCCTAGCTACTGAACACTTTCCTTCTCCCAAGTAGCTGTTACAATGCCTTTGATTTACCATTTTCCTCAAAGTAATCATGTCTCTATTGCCTCAATTCTCTTTATAATTTCTCTATTATCTCTACAAACATTTATCAATTTAGGGTTGCTTCTGATTCAAAACTAGAGACATTTCTTTATAGTTAATTAATTTTTAGACTTTCAAAACCTTTTGGAAGTTAGGATTCTACCAACCTATTTTTGCAGAGCATTTTTATGACACTTGTATTTAACCTATTGTTGGTTTTCGGTCATCTGTATTATCAAATCCAATTATCAGTGATGGGATTTGGGGAGAGTTGTTTCCTCAGGGCATAATGTTAGTGGAGAATAAAAAACTTTCCAATCATTCTACAATAAAAATTCATAAACTAAAAAATTTAAGGGGGGTAAATGCAGCTACCAAGGTTTCCTTTCTGGTCACTCAGTATTAGGAGGGGGAGAAGAAGCTGTAATGCTGGGAGACCAGCAAAAACTTCAGAAAATATAACTTATTAATCAGAGTCTTAAATATTTACCAGATACAAAGCACTGCTTCTCGCTTCCTGGCATTCAAATCCTCACCATTTCCTTTTTCAAGCCTTGGCTAAGTTTACTATATGCCAGGACAGTGAAACTCTTGAAAATAAAAAAAAAAATAAAAATAAAAAAAAAACTACAATTGTCAACTTTTTCGGTTCTCAAAGACTAAAGAGAGTCTCTGGCTATAAAAGTGTGGTACTATTTGAATAACATAAAGAAAAGCAAAAGAAGGCACGAAAGCATCTTTTGAAGTTAGCAGATTAGACCCAAGATGGAGTCACTCATGCTAAGCAAAACGAAATTTCACTGAGTTTCTTTGTCCCACTCTTCCAGAAAAGGAAGGCCAAAAGCAACCCATCAGCTTCTGGTCTGCTCAGCACAGGTTAGCTCCCCCAGCTCCAATACACTGCTCCAATATAAGGAAAGTAACCCGGCTCTAACCAATCAGCAAATGTATAACCTCCTTGTTCCTACTCACTTTGGTCTATAAAAATCTCTCCTTCTATGCCTCTTGTAAACTCCTTTCTATTTTCTAGACTGGATGCTTCTTGATTCATGAATTGCAAAGTAAAAGCCAACTAGATCAGCAAATTATCTGCAGAAATTTTTCTTTTAACAAATCTCATTAGTTCCAAAGCCAGATCACCTGGAGAATCAGAAATCTATTCTTTGCCTTTAAGAATAAAACAAATGTAATAAGCTGTAGAGAGATGCTAGTGATCCGCATAAGCATTAGTCTTTCTACTCCTATCTTGCACTCTATCAGAGGGAGGGAAAAAATTAAGGTCATCAAGGAATCTATCAATATATCCAGGCATGCTGACCACAGGATCACTTCAGGCTGCTGTGATCCTCCACCAAAGGCCCCGTCCACATCTATCCATCTTTGGGATCCAATAGTGGGGAGCTGCTTCTTCCCTGATTCCTTCTGGCCCAGAGTAAGAACAGCACCAATAAATGGATTATCTTTTTCTTTCCCCCTGCCTACATCCATCATTTTGTAAATAGTACTGTAACTCTATTGTCTTCAAATGATCCAAAGCCTTGTGCCAAGAGCGTAATGGAAATATGGGGCAAATGCTTCCAGGACACTCACCTAGGCTTTTTTTTTTTTTTTTTGCAGTACGCGGCCCTCTCACTGCTGTGGCCTCTCCCGTTGCGGAACACAGGCTCCGTATGCGCAGGCTCAGCGGCCATGGTTCACGGGCGCAGCTCCTCCGTGGCATGTGGGATCCGGGGCACGAACCCGTGTCCCCTGCATCGGCAGGCGGACTCTCAACCACTGCGCCACCAGGGAAGCCCCTCACCTAAGCTTTAATAAAAGCAATGTCATTCTCATCTGTTTTTCATCTTGGGTTTATGAGTACAAAGACTAATTTTAATAAAATTAGCAGTATGGTCTATAGCGAATATTTAGCTAGCAGTCACATATAAATCCTAATACTGTCTGTAATGTACATACCTGCAAGTATATTTTCCCTAACTATCCTGTTAGGGAGCTACTTGAGGCTAGGTATCAAATTTTTGATACAATGCAGCTCAAATATTTATTCCATGAATGCGTAAAAGAAAGAATGAATCAATGGATATATTGCCTAAAAGTTAATGTTTCCAAGCAAAAGATATTTTAAAAGGCAAAGGATTTGATTTTTTAGGGTTAACAGAATGTAAAAGAGTTTGCTGATTATACGTTTTCACTAAGATCATGAGTTAGCATGAGTTTTGTCCGGTTTAAACAAAATTTCTGTATTTCAACATCTAGGGAAAGCTATTAATTTCTTTTACTTTCCCTTTTCTTTTGCCCTGCTTTACTTATTAAATCAAGACCACACCTACATGAGAGAAGAGGGACAACCTATTTTGGAATCAGCATTTGTATTGACTGTTTGTAATGAATATCCTGGTCAAGTCCAAAATTAAGGTCTGAACAAGGGCACCATAATGAGGCTTCTCTATTCCATTCCTAGATTGCAATGATATTGATGCCCCTTATATATCATGAAACACCAACTGTGATTAAAGAACACTTTAATCAGAGTAACATTTCATTAAAAAGAAAAAAAAAAAAAACACATACAAAAATATATTACCGGGCTTCCCTGGTGGCACAGTGGTTGAGAGTCCGCCTGCCGATTCAGGGGACACGGGTTCGTACCCCGGTCCCGGAAGATCTCACACGTCACGGAGCGGCTGGGCCCGTGAGCCATGGCCGCTGAGCCTGTGCGTCCGGAGCCTGTGCTCCGCAACGGGAGAGGCCACAACAGTGAGAAGCCCGCGTACTGCAAAAAAAAAAAAAAAAAAAAAAAAAAAAAACAACACAAAAAAAAAAAAAAAAAAAAAAAAAAAAAAAAAATATATATATATATATATATATATATATATATATATATATTACCAACTTTAGGAATGAAGTAAATTCTTTTGTGTTTGTGGGCAAAAATCTCTTTAACTTTATTTTTTTAAATATGTTCTTAATTTATTTTTACTTTTCTTTCCTTATTAAATCACATTTGAATGGATTTTACAAAAATTAAAATTCTACTTTTTCTAGACTGTTAGCCCCTTAAGGGGGCTGACACATGACTGTACAACCAGCAGAGCACTATGCAGAGAGTTAAATTTTAAAAATCTTGACTTTAGATAAACTGTGGGTTGTCTTTAGGAGTCCAAAGAAATTGGAGAAAAGCTATTGCATTTTAATAACCGCTCCCTCTAATCCATCCCAGTAGTGGAATGGAGATTCTCAGAAAAAGGAAGAGATTGGGAAAAGGAGCCTGCTTTTGATAGGAGGAAATGACTCTCATAGGGTGGAAATCTATCTCGAGCACTTCAGCAATGCTATAATAAGCTCTTTGATTGGGGATGATGGAGGTACAAAAATAGCAAGGCTGTGAGCAGTAAATGAAGCTAGAGAGACTTGACTAAACACCAGAGCCTCAGAGCAAAGCATACGTCTCAGGATGACTTATTAAAGAACATATTTACCAAAGCTGCAAATAAAATTGGGATTTGGAACAAGTTGCTTATAATGTTATAATGATAACTGTACTAAGTGATAATATTTGGTGTTTTTAAAATAATTTTATGATCAGTTAACCAATATTTATTGCTGAGGTACCAGGTATAATTTTCTTTTAATTAAAGAAAATTTCTGTGCATTGCTTTTGTCTAACACCTAATTAAGAAAAGCAGTTGGCTTAAACTGTGAGTTCAGTTTGTGCCTATGATTCTTTTTCAAAGTTTGTGCCTATTAAATGCCTTATTGTTCTTTGATCTTAGAATGCTTTGAAAATCTCATTATGTATTAAATGGTAGAAATTTTCCTCAAAGTTTTACATCTTCAACTTAAACCACTACAATGGTAGCAGTAATTTCATAGTTATAAAGGTATCTGCTGAGTCAATGGAAATAATTCATTTTATATATAATGACTAAAAATACTTATAGCTATTAAATACTTAGAAACATAACTATTTTTATAATATTTGAAGAATACAATCAAGATGCATTTGTTATATATTCAGTATGTTACCTTTGGGAAGAAAAGATAAAAATCATAGAAGATACATAATATTAAAAATGAATATGTGAATTTTCAGACATAGTAAGTAGAGTTACTTCAAAAATATCTTACGATTTCCTTTGAAACTGTCTTAGTCAACATATTGCTCTTTGGTAATACAAAATATGAGAATTACTCATTCTGAATGATAAAGAAAACGAGTTAGAAAGGGTAAAAAAATGTAATTGCAAAAGGTTCATGATGGCAACATGACTGTTAGTGGTATAAGGCTTAAATCTGCTAACTGGTATTTTAAAGGGATTTATGTGCTTTTGCTACTGTGATCTACGCAGTATTTTTTTCCTTCCTTTACATGACTTCATTATTTCTCCAACATATAATCACAGTGGCTTTTCTTTCTCTGAGCCCCTGAGTGGCTGCAAGGCATAATGTGTCTAAAGCAAATGTGATGAAGCCCCCTCGTAGACATCCGAGCTCTCACTCTGAGCAGCGCTGGAATGCAAGCTTGCCTCCTGTGAGCCTTAAGGGCACAAATTACTCATTTGGAACTAAAACGATGATGCTGTTTTCTTTTGAAAACAAGATAAATATTACACTCTAAACTGCACAAAACTATTTGAAAAGCATCATTTCCTAGTCACTTCCATGTATTTATTACTCTGCGATCTACTTCTGAACAAACATTTTAGTTATAGTGCCTGTGATTGGATCCACAAAGATTCGTGGTCAGGATGCTAGGATTTCTAGCATCTGATCTAGAAAAGGCCTTCTTAGAGTATAGATCTCAGAGGCCAGGGCTAGTTCAGCAGTAACAACAACAAAAATAGGAGGACCTAAAGATGACGTTTATTTATTAATATTGTCTCATTTTCTTTTTCCAAATAAAAACCATTAGAAAACTACCATCATTTACCTCCATTATTTTTTAAAATGAAAAGACAATATCAACATATAAATTTAGAGAGAAAATATTCTTAATTATTCTTATTGGAATGGATTTAGCTTATGAAAACTTGCTTCATTGTTTTTATGTTTAGGTTTAATATCTTATCTCTATCAGGGGAAATCTTCATGTTCAATCTAGTTGGTGTCAGGAGCAGAAGACTAGGAAAAATACTCAGGCTTTTCTGAGATTGCAGAGAGCATCATGTTCCTGTTGCAAGTTCCTGAAATCTTTAACAGAACTGAAAAATCACCTGATAGAACAGCTAGAAAGAAGTCTTTTCAGTAAAAGAGATACCTCTGTGTTAAGGAGAGATTAACTATTTTTGTAATATTTGAAGAATACCATCAAGATACATTTGTTAAGTTTGTATTTAGGAGGAAAGTTAAAAACAGAAGAGACACAGAGATTAAAGAATAAATATATGAGCGTTGCTGGACACATCTAGGCAGTAGGTGGGGAAAGTCCTGCTATCATGATAATTAGACTAAGAGAACAGGTAAGTGCAGTGTCGTTTGCTGAAGGGGCCGATAGAGCAGGTGCAATGGATTTATTACAGGAGCCTGCATGCTACAGAGCATTTAGGATCACAGAAGTGCTTCCTTCTAAGTTCCAAAGGAGGAATTTGTGTCGCTTTCCCCCCACGTGGGAGGTAAAATGAATTCCAGAAAGAAGGGACATGAGCAAACCCCTGAGGCTATAAAAAAGTAAGGTAAACTTGAGGAAAGTAGATAAAGTGCTCCATAGTCTTCCCTAGATATTAACCATTCTTATAACTGGAATTTGGCCGATTAAATAGCAAGCTTGAAACGTCAGGTGGTCTACTCAAGT
The DNA here is from genome assembly GCF_000442215.2 of Lipotes vexillifer. NCBI lineage: Eukaryota > Metazoa > Chordata > Mammalia > Artiodactyla > Lipotidae > Lipotes > Lipotes vexillifer. The sequence goes on along the minus strand of NW_006796728.1, from coordinate 122,409 downwards.
CAATGGCAGGTCAGACCAGCATCTATGTACTTGATTGCCTACAAAGCATCATTGAGATGCTTGACCATAGCAAGAAGGATTTGTATTCTTCTTGGGGCACCCTCTATCTGATGACATTTTGCGTATATGACAGCACATCCTAACCTTCCTGGCCTCTTTAGATATGTCTATAGATTACAGGATGCCCTTTCATGGGGGAGCAGGATATGAGTAAAGGTCAACATGGGACTACTTACTACATGAGAATAATATAGAAAAAATAAAAATGGCATAGATATAAATGATATAAATTCTCTAAAGGGATTAGATCAGCTATCTCCATTAGTGACAGGAAAAATAATAGGCAAACTGCAAACATTCTCCTCAACTTGTAAAATTTTTGCCAGCTTGAAAATGTAAATGTAAAAGAAATAAGTAAATCATTTCAAACATTCACATCAAAATATTTGATAACACTTTTAAAGAACATTTGAATGTATTATTCTTATTATGCAGGGTATTTTTAATATCAAGTATCCCTATGAGTAAGTAGAGTTGTTATGAGTTTATGAATATGTGTACCTACCTATTGACTATTTATAGAAAATAATCCTATCACAATTTTGGATTTATGTTAGCAAAAAAATTCCCTCTTATATTTAACATAAAATAGAGATTCCTATGTATCTCCCTCTTGTTTTCATTGATTCATTTTATGGCTAAATCCTCAAAAGGGCAATTAATGACAACCAAATTGATTTTTAGTTTCAAATCTGTTAAATAAAACATCTGGCACCATGAGCAGGTACCGTGTTTTGGGAAATTTCTACTGTTTTAGTGGTCATTAGCAGTACGAAGTAATGTGTTAAACCAAGCCTGTGGAGATTT
>NW_006796728.1:117199-121498 GCF_000442215.2 Lipotes vexillifer | reverse complement strand
TTGCGGTACGCGGACCTCTCACTGCTGTGGCCTCTCCCGTTGCGGAGCACAGGCTCCGGACACGTAGGCTCAGCGGCCATGGCTCACGGGCCCAGCCGCTCCGTGGCATGTGGGATCTTCCTGGACCGGGGCACGAACCCGTGTCCCCTGCATCGGCAGGCGGACTCTCAATCACTGCGCCACCAGGGGAGCCCCCTGTGGAGATTTTTTAAGTAGATTATATATTTTCCTCAGGATTTCTTTTTAAATATAGCCTGAGCTTTCCCTTAACTAATTACAGGGACTTAGCAAATAATAACAGTATCAAAGAAAGTGACTAAAACATGGAAGAAGACAAAACAATTGCTGCTTTGCAATGTACCTTGAAGCTAATTACATTAGACTATTAAAACTTAATAATAGAATTTATGCCATCAGCATCTGTAGTCATATTATATCTGTAACAGTATAGGATGTCACATAACTGAAGTTCATGATAATCAGTCCAAGTCATCAAGAAAGCATTAAATTATATTCTGTTTCATCTACTGAAGAAGCAGGGAAGCACAGAGTACAAGTTATATGTATACATGTATATATATATATTATATATATATATATATATGCATTTTTAAGGCCAGTATTTTAGTACTTAGTCCTGTGCCATGGGATTGTACGTATTTTCTAAGTATTATGGATTGTGAAGGATATATTATGTTATTAAGCCTTCATGCTTAAACATACTTAGAAGTCTATTTGGTTAAACTTTGTGGTTAATAGTAGTTTGAAGGATATTTTCAATTTCTGTGAAATGTGTATAATTACCAGTGGAATTACTAACATATCAGAGATTTTAAAATATGAATACCCTTAGTTATTATCTTGAATTTTAAAAAGGTTCTCATTGCAGATAATAGCAGGTAAAACTGGATTTGCTCCTGCATTCAGCAATCATTTACTGAGCACCTTCTATGTGCCAGGAACTAAAGAAATAAGGTTTAAAATTAATAAGTTACAGACTTTGTTTATCTGCATAATGCTCCTGTCTCTGAGTGGTGATGGGGAATGTGCTAGCAGGAAATACACATTTAAAATAGAATATGAGAGGGCTTAGGAAAATCCATAAGGAATATATGAAAACTGTAAGCTTGAAGCTTCCATGTCACTTAAAACTGTTTTGTTGTTGAATTAGCCTTGATTGAAAAGAAATCAGATAACCTTCAGAATAGTAAACCCTTCTACACTTTTCCTCTCCTGTGGATTTGTCCTGCTCTAGAGCTCGTGAGCCACAACTATTGAGCCCATGGGCCACAATTACTGAAGCCCGCATGCCTAGAGCCCGTGCTCCACAACAAGAGAAACCCGCACACCTCAACGAAGAGTAGCCCCCTCTCGCCGCAAGTAGAGAAAACCTGTGCGCAGCAAAGACCCAACGCAGCCAAAAATAAATAAATAAATGTATTTTCTAAAAAAGGTTCAGGGGTACCAAGAATAATACAGAAATCTACTATATATATACCTCTAAAGCTAAAATTTATATCCTTTTCTAACATTTCATGTAAGTTTGGCAATAATGTTATTTTTAAACACTTCATCATATAAATGTTATGGCTGCAAAGACAATGAGGTGCCCCCAAAAGACATTTAAGTGTTTTTCATTTTTTAATTTATTTTGTCACTACTAATTATTTTTGTATATTAAAAATGGCAATCATTATGGCACAACATGCATCAGACAATTACCCAATTATGAACAAGGCAAATATGTGAGTCAGAAATAATTTAATACTTTAAGAACTGGGATTAATTTAGATGACATTTTCATATAGACCTTCTTCTGGTTCCATTTGTTAGAGTTTAATTTACTTGCAAGGATACTCATAACTGTGCTGCATCTCCAGTATTTAGTTTAAATGTATTTTTTATAATATTTATTATTGGAAAGATATTTGGTGATATTTCTATTGGAGACATTTTTATGGAAATTGTAGTTCTAAAACTGTTTTACATATATACATATAAGAACACATTGAAACTTAATCATAGGTCAAATAACTTTTCATTTAATTGCTAATTAAAACTTGGAATGGAAGCTAAAAAGCTTCTAATAATTAGCATCCATGTGATTATATTGTTGTTTAAAGCCTATCTAAATTAGCTCATTAGCCAGCATGGTTACTTACAAACCTCAAAGAATGAAAAAAAAAAATCAATTTCATCACATTTTTATACTGATCTCAGGGACCATGGCAAGTAAATTCGTCACCATCTGTGTCCATAGCCCTGTACAGTATGGCATATGTGTCACACCAATTACTATGCAAATCCCCAAATCATCCCTGCCTTAATTCCACATTGACATTGAAGTCTTATCTGGCTTAAATGATCACAAGGAAAAAGTTTATTCTTGAAATTAGTAATGCAGATTTTCCTCTAGCTGGAATTCATAGGCAGCTAATAGTCTCCCTTTTTAAAGTAGACACATTTTAAATACAACATAGTTAAACATATTCTCAAAATTAAGCAATAAAAATATAGAAAATGTGCTAGGTGACCTAGTATATAAATATGTAAAAAATGTTTTAAAATATTGTTATAGAGGTAGTTATGGCAGTAAGTTAAAAAATGGTATCGTGAAAATAATTTTGTCAATATCCTCTCAAAGTAGACTAGAATTTAATGGGGATTGTATTCAGTTTAATTTAAGATTGATAAGTATATTAGTTAAAAATAAAGAAGATTTGATACTCTCCCTTTTTGAAAATGTTGAGTAAATGACAGCTCTTCTACTTAATTTCATTTGCTCTTTTTATCTCATGCTCTTCTTGATTTTTGACTTCTTCTATACAATCCATTTCCCAGTAGCCATAGACTTCAACATGTTTCTTCAGCCTGTTATATTCTCAATCTATTGTGTCCTTATCACAGAATTATTTTTCCTATGAGTTTAAAATTTTTTCTAAGCTGATTTGTGGTATTTTCCTGCTAACTCTAAATTTTCTTTAGATTATCTATGGCAGGTGCCTTTCTTTATTTATTAAGTGTTGTACTAGGTGCTTTTTACATAAATAAGAAAGACACAGTTCCAGTCAAGCCTTCATGACTAATCTTGTAGCGCAAATAGACAAATACTCCACTGTGCTAGTGCTTCCATTTTATCTATGACATTTCTCTCATCATAACACCAAAATTGCTTCTCAACTGTTGTGATTCATTAATGCAGTCATTCGACAGTGAATGAGCACCAGTCTAGCCATTTAGAGTACAATGCTGAAGAAGAGAGACAAAATTCCTTCCCTCAGGAAGTTTATGTTCTAATGGTAAAGCTGACAGAACTGGACAATAAAAAAATAAATACATGGGGCTTCCCTGGTGGCGCAGTGGTTGAGAGTCCGCCTGCCGATGCAGGGCACACGGGTTCGTGCCCCGGTCTGGGAAGATCCCACATGCCGCGGAGTGGCTGGGCCTGTGAGCCATGGCCGCTGAGCCTGCGCGTCCGGAGCCTGTGCTCCGCAACGGGAGAGGCCACAACAGTGAGAGGCCCGCGTACCGCAAAAAAAAATAATAATAAAATAAATAAATACATATTTTCCTTAATTTACAAGAGAGTTTTGTCCTGATAACACATTGTAAGTTGAATATCTTAAGTAGAAAATGCATTAAATACTCCTAACTTACCAAACAACATAGCTTAGCCTAGCCTACCTTAAACACACTCAGAACATTCACATTAGCCTGCTGTTGGGCAAAATCATCTAACACAAAGCCTGTTTTAAAATAAAGTATTGAATATCTCATGTAACATTGAATACTGTACTGAAAGTGAAAAACAGAATGGTTGTCTGGGTACAGAATGGTTGCAAGTGTATAGGTTGTTTGCTCTCTTGACCCCGTGGTTGACTGGGAGCTGAGGTTACCTCTGCCCAGCATCATGAGGGAGTATCTACCAGATGTCACTAACCCAGGAAAAGGTCAACATTTAAAGTATGGTTTCTACTGAATGTGTATTGTTTTCACGCCATAGTAAAGCCAAAAAAAGCATCAAGCAGACCCATCATAAGTTTAGGGATAATCTGTATATGGATTCCAGGATGGCCCTTTGTGAGGTAACAGTAAGCTCCATGAAGAAAAGTTGAGCAGGATAAGACTTTTGTGAGAGAGGCTCATTTAGATAATCGGGTAATTGAAGAAGACCTCAATTACCACATGCAAAAGTCTGATTCCATTAACAGGTGACAATATTATAGACCATTATTTGTTCTTTGCCCCTCTGAATTTCGTTATTAAAAAATCAGAAACTTTTAATCAATTTGACGCTCT
>NW_006796728.1:103414-117103 GCF_000442215.2 Lipotes vexillifer | reverse complement strand
ACGCTCTTCAGGTTTTTTTTAAATTCTCCAGGTTTCAAATTAAGGTGTATGTTGAATTTACACCATTATACTACAGCCTTGGGAATAAATTCCAACATCTTTACCAAGGACTCCATTATCCAATGTTGTCCGACTTCTTCATTCCTTATTCCTTCCACTGCCTACACATGCTCATCCATATCAATTCCTTGATGTTCACACAGATATGCCATGTATGCCCGGCTTTTTTTCTCAAGACTTTTTCACTTGCGTTTTTTCCTTTTTTCTTTTCCTGGATGCCTTCTTCCAAATATTCGTATGGCTCTCCCCTAATATCCACCCCCATTTTCTTCAGTCCTTTGTGACTGCTATGTCATCGTATTTAAAATAGCAGTACTGTCAAACTCTGTGCTCATATACTACTGTATATATATTTTTTCACAACACTTATAGCTACCTGATATTTAATATCTATTATTACCTGTTCCATTAAAATACATCCTCTGCTGAGCCAGGAGCAGAGTCTTATTCATTGCTGTTTTCTCTGCCTAGCACATAGTGGTATGTAGTAAATGTTTGCTTAATAAAGGAATTAATGAATAGATATTAAATGACTTTTGTAACCACTATCATAATTTCTTCTTCCTTCTACTGTGGGCTTAGGTGCCCATTTTAGATCTCCCTTTGTAATTGTCAACTCAGGCTGTCATAACGAATTATCATGGACAGCGTAGCTTAAATTTATTTTCTCACAGTTCTGGAGGCAGGAGGTCTGAGATCAGTGTGCCAGCATAGATGGTTGAGTTCTGGTGAGAGTTCTCCTCCTGGCTTGAAGACTGCCATCTTCTTGCTGTGTCCTCAGCTGTTGAAGAGAGTGAGCTCTCTTGCATCTCTTCAATTTTCTTTTTTTTTTTTTTTTTTTTTTTCGGTCCACGGGCCTCTCACTGTTGTGGCCTCTCCCGTTGCGGAGCACGAGCTCCGGACGCGCAGGCTCAGCGGCCATGGCTCACGGGCCCAGCCGCTCCGCGGCATGTGGGATCTTCCCGGACCGGGGCACGAACCCGTGTCCCCTGCATCGGCAGGCGGACTCTCAACCACTGCGCCACCAGGGAAGCCCCACATCTCCTCAATTTTAAGGGCACTAATTCTTCAAGGGCCCCACTCTTATGACTTTATTTAACCTAAGTTACCTCCTAATATACTCTGTTTCCAAATAAGTCATATTGAGGGTTAGGATGTCAACGTTTGAAAATATGGGGAGACAAAGTTCAGTCCATAGCACCCTTCAATCTTCAAATTTCTTAGACTGAAAACACCTCCTACTATAATCCTTAGTAATCAAAAGATATTTCTTCCAAATGGTAATTTAAAGCTGTTATACTGAAACACAATTTTTTAAAAAAATAAAAAATAAATGTTATGTTATTGTGACAAATTTAACTGAATCTTGCCTAAATAAGTAACTTCTGTGGGGAAGAAAAACAAACAGAAAAGGGTCTCTTTTCAGAAATACAAGATAAAAAATTAAGATAACTGTTCTTTAGTAAACTGTAGGTTTTCGACCCACCAGTATTTTCATTATAATTATGGATGGGGAAATTCATTCTTTGTAAATCAAGTTTTCTGTAGGATCAAGTATATGAAAAATATTCTTCTGTAAAGTAAAATACAATGAAATGAAAATATTTTGCATATTTTATTTTGAAATATATCTAAAATTAAAACAAACAGAATAGATAGCTAATATTATTTAACAAATAATGGTTAGCTAATAATATTGAAATAAGGCAAGGCCTTTTGGAAATTCCTGATTCACAATAGTCTATTTAGTGTTGATACAGTGTAAAACACCAACATATTTATTTTCAGCAAAATCCATAAGTAATAATATTGGAATGAAAATAGATGCAATGAGTTATAATATATTTCCAAAACATTATTACCTGCTATCTGAGTTGAAGGGGTTTTTTTTTCCCCTAATTTAATTGACTTTTTCTCTTTTTATTCAAAAAAAATCAATTCTGTTAAATTATTAATCATTTGTAGTGGTGAATGTTATACATACATATTCCTTCAAGCTCAGGTGGTAGAAACCTGTATTTTTAGTCACCGTTATTTAACCTCACATTACCTCAGAAATGTCATTCCCTTGACACTTAATCATGTCAAAACAGTGGAATGTATGTCACATATCCTGTGTGGCAAAGGTTTCTAAAGGAACAACATGGAGTCATTGTGACATTTTTCTAATTATCAATAATTTCATTTCTGTGTAGGTTAAGGGCACTTGTTAAACATAAACATTCAGTTCATTTTTTGTATTCTAGATTGATTATGCCACTAGAAAAACGTATGTTAAATGCTTTTACATTTATTTCCTACTAATCTCTAAATTGCTTGTTCACTGTATCTGTGTTTAGTGTCATTAAAGACTGTGTGCATGTTGGAAGAGAACTAAACTGTAAACTCTGTGAGCACAGGTATTTTTACTTGTTCAAATTTTTGTCTCCAGGGTAGACATACAGTAGATGCTTAGTGAACATTATTAAACAAATATGTAAGTGGATATAACCAATCCCATCCCAATCTTTAAGCTTTCCTGCATATTTCATAATAGGAGTCTTCTAAGGCATATTCTCTTTACTATCTTATTTCAATAGCACTTAAATTTAAATATCACTATTAATTGTGGGAGAGAAATGGCAGAATTCTATGTCAAGGTTAACTGAGTCATTAAGATTGCGGTTGGAAAAGATTTGGAAGGGACGATATACACAGTTTTATCTATTCTATGTATTTATTTATACTGTGGGGTTAGTGAAGCATACCTTGTTTATTGACATGTATCAAGTTGGAAAATTTTGTTTTCAAATAACAGAAACTCAACCCAAACAGGCTGGAATATTTAAAAATTTAGCAGAGACATCTGAATAGCTTAAATAAGGAATAATCCTATAGCGCTGTTTACCTAATTCTGTTTATGTTTTGTTTCTAAGATACATAAACTAGATTCTCCTCATGATGATAAGATGACTTCCAACAGCTTCAAAGGGCTGCATTCTTCCTTGTTCACCTTTAGGAGAAATATATGTTTCTTATGCAGAAGAATAAGGAATTTTTCTTACTCAGAAGCCCCCACCCAATATCTCCTAGGATGGATGCGCCTTTGTGTGTCATGTGATCTACAAACCATTCACAGGTTCATGGGAAGAAGCTGTTGCTGATTGCTTTAAGGCCCACACCTGGAGTTGTAAGGAATGGAGCAAGCCCCAAACTTGGAGTGAACCCTTGTTTGAAAAACCAGGATGCTGTGGCCAAAGAAAAGGGATAATGAATGTGAAAGACTAAAAGCAGAACATGCCAACCAATGCAGTTTGAGTGATATTCATGTCACTTAGAGCATTATAAAAGTGTAGGCTCAGGAATCAAATGACCTTAGCTCCTACAAAGAATTAACAGTTTTTAAGTGTGAAGTGTCTTTTTGCCTCCCTTTTTGTTGTTGTTGCTGTTGTTGTTGTTGTTGTTTTACGCGGGCCTCAAACTGTTGTGGCCTCTCCCGTTGCGGAGTACAGGCTCTGGACGCGCAGGCTCAGCGGCCATGGCTCACAGGCCCAGCCGCTCCGTGGCATGTGGGATCTTCCCCGACCAGGGCATGAACCCATGTCCCCTGCGTCGGCAGGCGGACTCTCAACCACTGCACCACCAGGGAAGCCCCATTGCCTCACTTTTTACACCTGAAAATGAGGATAATGATAGGATCATAAGACATATAACAAAGTTTTATTGTGCATTTTAATTTAGTTAATAAATGCAAACTGCTTGGTAAGTTGCCTGACACAAAACAAATGCATGATAAATGATCATATTGATGATAATAATAATAACAACAATTGTTATTATCATTACATGTATATATGTTCTACAGTGGGCATACATTACAATTAACAAAATAAACATAATACCCATCTCTAGAGTATTATTGTCAGGGCTGTATACAGTAATAACCAATGTGTTTATTTCCATTATAGCAGTTGTTTTATAGCGTTATAATCATTTGTTTTGTTGACACTAGACACTTTATTAAAGTTCTTTGAAGACAATGTCTCTATTGTATTTATCTTTATAATTCCAATGGTATCTACAATGTTTGTTATATAAGAGATCCCAGTCAAACGCTAATTGAAAATGTTGACTTAAAACAAGTAGACTGCCAGTTATTTCTCCAGCAAAAATGGGTTTGTTTGGGATCAGCAGAGAATTGCAGTTTGGGTCCGCAACCAGGGTGAGCCACGTGCAAGTCCCCAGCAAATATGGAGAGGAGAACTCTTAAAGAAGGGAAGAATTTGGGAGGGCTATAGTAAACAAAGAGTTCATGGCTCTTCAATGGCCGAGGTGTGACTGTGACTTCATTGGCTGAGCTCTTGCCAGGCAAGAAGAGGAGTCTTCTTCCTGTTGGGCTCTGCTATCTCTTAGGGCATGAGAGCTCCCCTTTCTGGCCTCCCAACTCTATTTTAATTGAAATTTTTATTGATTAATTTTCATAAAAACAAGAAAAGATGGGCTTCCCTGGTGGCGCAGTGGTTGAGAGTCCGCCTGCCGATGCAGAAGACACGGGTTCGTGCCCCGGTCCGGGAAGATCCCACATGCCGCGGAGCGGCTGGGCCCGTGAGCCATGGCCGCTGAGCGTGCACGTCCAGAGCCTGTGCTCCACAGCGGGAGAGGCCACAGCAGTGAGAGGCCCGCGTATCGCAAAAAAAGAAAAAGAAAAAGAAAAGAGGGAAAGAAAAATAAAAGAAAGAGCAGAGGGAACAAGAGAGGAAGGATGTTGAAAGAGAAAAATGGGTTAAAGACATGAGGATGAAGATGATTAGCCTGAGGGAGCCAACTCTGAAAGGTCATGAAAGGTATTTGTATACATTTTCTGTGCTGTCAGATGATTGCATGTCTTCTTTGTGTACTCACAGGCAGAACTTGTAAGGACCTACTAAGCAGAAATTTCAGGTAGGCAGTTATGTCAACATGAAAATAACAAACAAAACAAAACACCAACTACCTCAAAAAGCAAGGTAACAAAGTAAGGGTTATCCAACAATAAAATGGGCAACTTGCTGCCAGACACTTACAGATCTGGTGAATGCTTGGGAAAACTTTCATAAAGGAGTTTCATCCGTTAGAAATTCCTTGTCTTTCTGAGAATTAAGGTGCTCTTCGACACTGAGGTAAGACCTATAACTTGTCATGTTTGGACATTAAATATTGAACTCTACTAATGTTTAAGTGCAATACACTCTATTTAGCACCAGTGCTTTTTTTCTGGTATTTGTACTCTGCTTCTCCACTACTCATCCTGCCATCACAGCTCAAGTGGAGAGAATTTAAAGCAGGTTTATGAATGTCAACACTGCATATTTAAATGCAATATAATTGCACTTTTAATTTTTATTTAATTAAAATTCTTTTTGAGCAAGAAAAAATTTTTAAATATAATACTTCAAAACCAAAACCAAATTCATTTTCTTCAGGACAAATTGTTATTAGAATGTTTTTTTTAAATATCAGAAGGGACTTATCACAAAATAAACTGCAAAAACGTAGAATACTTGCCGTCTCATTGTTTTTTGTGTTTTTTTTTAAATAAAAGATAGCTGATCCAAGAATTCCATATTCTCTTTCTGTATTTGCGGAACAAAGACTATATTTCACATTTGCTCTACACGAGGCAATGAATAAAAGATCATAGATAAAAGAAAACCCATAAATCATCATTTGCATTGCATTGATGTTTACTGAGGTATAAAATCCCCTAGAATTTAGATGTGCTATCACATTGTTATGAAAAAGGTGTTCTCTGCAAATAACATGAGATTCAAACCATAACATTTGTGTGTGAGGATTGATCCGAGATGAGTGCTATCAGAAACTCCCAAGAAAGAAAAATATCACTGTGTTCTATTATACCATGAGAGATGTAGAATTTTCTATATTTTAAGCTTTTGTTTTTAATCTTATTTTATTATTTTTAAAGACACATATACTAACAAATAATGGCTAAGTTCTAAGAACTTTTTAAATAGTAAAATGTGAAATTAAAATAGGTAAAACTTCTTGATTTATTAAGAAATTAATGTATGAATTTAATACTTTTTTATTTTAATGAATTACAATTTAAAGAAATAAATTATTCTCCAGTCTTTTTCTCCAGATGTTGATGTTGAAACTTCAAGAGAAAATGATCAAAAATTAAATCAGAGTCAATGAATATAACAGTCAGTTAAAAGTGTATATTACCAATTTATAGGATTAGTATCTGCTAATACGTTTCTCCCAATCCAATGTAGAAAAGCAGCTTATAATTGATGCGTGATATTGCTACTTTGGTCTGTTTAACACTTAAATTATAAAGCTTTATTGGAGGAAAAAAAGAGATTGTTAAAATGAAGTTGCGAGTGGGGTAGTAGAAATTTTGAAGGCATAACTGTGAGACAAATTATTCATTGAAATTTTAGGGAATTGCCAGGCATGAGGATAATTTATATTGACTGGGAAGCAGATGAAGCAAGGGACAGTATATAGACATAGACAAGAAAAATAATAAGAATAGGAGAGTAATTAAGGATTTCATAGAATTTTAGATTTGGGAGAGGTAATAGAGAAATGTTTTGCACTATTTTTATTATTATTAACCTATTTTTCGAAGTATAATCTGCTAAAAGTCACATATCATAATGATACAGTTTGATGAGCTTTTATAAATATATAAAACTGAGTTAATTGTAACTGGGATTAAGATAGAGAACAGCACAACATATCAGAATCATTCCTGTACCCCTTTCAGACACTAACTTTCCCTAAATGTAACACTTAGTCTGAATTCTATTACCTTAGATTATTTTACCCTGTTTTTAAATTTCATAATTTTATTTTACTCAGTAATATCTTTGAAACTTCTCCATGTTGTTTAGTGTAGCATAATTCATTCCTTTTCATTGCTGTAAAATAATCTATTTTGAGACATTCTTCATTTTATGCACATTTAGCCATATTAAGTTTTTTTTTTAATGTGGTTTCTGTTAGTATTTATTTATTTATTTATTTATGTATGTATGTATGTATGTATTTATTTGCACTGGGTGTTAGTTGCAGCACGCGGGATCTTCACTGCGGCATGCGGGCTCATTTATCTGCAGCATGCAGGATCTAGTTCCCTGACCAGGGATGGAACCTGGGCCCCCTGCATTGGGAGCTCAGAGTCTTAAACCACTGGACCCCCAGGGAAGTCCCTAGTCATCTGAAGTTTTAAACTGCTATATCTAGTACTGATATAGCTTCTTGTGAATCATACTACTGGACCTAAACACTTATCTGTCTTTGGTATACACGTAGCAGTGGAATTTACCAATTTCAGTAAGGGGCAGAGAAGTGAATTCTAATTCAAATTAAAAACTATAAACTGTCAGCTCTAATCACATTCTTTAAGAAGCAATTGGGTTAACAAAAGAAAATATTTCCATTTAAATGCAAATTTATATTGGTTATTTTTAATTTTATTATAATTTTATTGAGAGTAAACCAAAGTAGATTTACATTTTCAGGTGTTAATTATTAAATAAAACTAGATATCATTATTGTAAGAATATCACTTTGTTTTATGACCTTATGAAATGAACTTTTTCATCAAGTTTCTTGATCTAAAAGTAAATAACCTGTTTAAAGAAAATAGAATTGGTAGATTTAAATAACATGCCTATGTTTATGGGATTCTCTTCAGTGCTTTTAATGGAGTATTATGAAATGTCAAAGTAAAACTATGTGTAATTTGCCATTAATTATTGAATACTTTTTAATTTCCATGAATATGTACTTTATCTGAAGACCAATTAAATATGAATACAGAGAGGATAGTTAACCATTAATATTTATCATTTTTTTATCCTATCAGCCAGTTACCAGTTCCTTTGGTTATATTGTAAAATACTAAGAAAAGATGATGTATTCCCTTATTTTCTGAATGTGATTATAAAGCAGATTGTAATTGGACACATTTTAAAGCTTACAATGTATAATATATTATAAAACAGGCAACATTTATTATTCAAAAGTTATCAGAATGGCATCTTACAGTAGGTATTAAAAAGGGTGTTTGTCACCAATGTCCTTAAACTCAGAAATTAGAGTAGAATTTAATTACTGTTTTCTCCAGTTACTCAGAAGAATATGATAGAATGAAGATATCTTGATATCTATCAAAGGAAAATAACACTTAACATTCATTAGTATGGCTATTACAAAGAACACAGAAAATAACAGGTGTTGGTGAGGGTGTGGAGAAAACTGAACCCTTGTGCATTGCTGGTAGGCATTTAAAATGGTGCAACCACAGGGACAAATGGTGTAGTGATTCCTAAAATAATTAATCATGGAATTACCATCTGATCCAGCAATTTCACCTCTGGGTATATACTACTGCCCCCCCCAATTGAAAGCAGCTATTCAAATAGATATTTGTACACCCATGTTCATAGCAACATTATTCACAATATCTCCAAAAGGGAAGTAGCCCAAGTGTTCATGAATGAGTTAATAGATAAAATGGGGTATACACATATAATTGAATAATATGGTCTTAAAAAGGAAGGAAAATTTGACACATGCTACAGAATAGATAAATCTTGAGGATACTTTACTAAGTAAAGTAAGTCACAAAAGGACAAATATTGTGTGATTCCATTTATATGAGGTTCCTAGAGCAGTCAAATTCGTTGAGACAGAAAGTAGAGTTGTGGTCAGAAGAGGGGCTGGAAGAGGGAAGAATAGGGAGTTAGTGTTTAATTGGTACAGAGTATTGTCTGGGGAAGATGAAAACATTCTGGAGATGGACTGTGGTGATGGCTGTACAACAATGTGAAGTACTTGATGCCACAGAACTGAACACAAAAATGATTAAAGTGGTAACTTTCATGTTATGTATATTTTACCACAAGTTTTACAAGGAAAATAAGTTGTAGAAAGTTTCATTTCCATAGAAAATGAAATTATCTATCAATACATTTAATTATGATTAGGTAAGAAAATAGATTTTAAAGGTTTTCGTTGTTTAACTAAGATTTGACCCAATTACTCATATTAAATGCAAGTTACTTCTATTAAATGCAAAAAGTAAAACTTATGTACTAGAAAAAATATCTGATTGTAATAAGTACTACAATAAAAACTGTTTGGCAGTGTATGTAGTTGAATAGTTAGGCATTACTTCTTACTTCCATTTTTCAAGGTAATTATATTTTGAAACAAACACTTTTTCCCTTCACTATAACGGGAAAGATCAAAGACTTCTACTGAGAAAACGTCCCTGTACATGTCAGTCACATGCCATCTCAAGCTCTCACTGATGAAATTATCTTGCCATTCTCGATGGCAGGAATCATAATGTATTTTACAACATACTTCCATGTACCTCATGTTGCTATTTAGAGGGGTTAGGATTATTTGCTTGCTTAGTTAATTGGTGGTTTTTGTTTTTGATTTTTTGATCAGCTCAATTTTTTTTTTTCTCATGTCAAGGCTTGGTTTCGTATTTTGTAATCTTTTAGGTGTTTGGCCCAGTTGAAATGTAAATGAATTGATTGATATATGAATAAATGAATGGCTAACCATACTTATTGAAAGAAAGTTGTAATGAGCAAAAAGATTTCCTTGTGATTGAAATAGAGAGCTGGTAGTAGATGTATAAGAAAATCTCTCATTTATTTGGTGACTAATATGTATTTTAATATCTTTACATATTATATTTCTCCTGAATACAAAAGATTTCTGGAGCAGAGATCAAAGTTACTGTCACAACACTAACAGCATTGGATCCCCACCTCCCTACCTTGCCCCTTCCTTTGGTGATGCTATGAGAGTCAGATGGACCCCACATGTGCACAGAAGGGGGTGGTACACCACAAGAAAGGAACCAAAAGATAAGAATCTGTGTGCTTATATACGTGTTGTCTCCCTGTTAAGGAGAGGAAGAGAAGCTTTTCTAAGTGTAAATAACTTCTCCTCAAGAAGAGAAAGGGAAGTCCCCTAAATTCTATCTCTTTGGAATATAAATAAATGACTTTGTGGAGAGAAGTGGGTAGAAAGATAAAATGATTTCCTCCAGATTTACAACCCCTAAAAATGGCTCCATGGCTCCAGGTTCCATTCCATTTTGATATGTAGAAACACAGCTCTGAGAAGTTCAATCTTTCCAAAGTTCTCACTATTGCTCTAGTCATCTTTTACATTCCAAGCTTATCCCTTAACCGAAGTTCCTGTAAAATTTGTTCAGAAATCTCTAACCATGCAGAAGCATAAAAGTATTTTCTCTACAGTCCCACAGTAAGGACTGTTTTTATTCTCTTTTTGTTTTGCCTCAATTTTTCTCACCTACCTTTAGACTGACATTTCTATATTTTATTATCCTATCCAAATGTCTGTGCACTCTTTTGCCAGCCACTAATTCTGATATTGAAGGCGGAAGACGTTTCCAGTGATTTATAAACTAATAACCTTTATAATTTGATTATAATTTTACAAACTTTAAGTTGAATTCCTCTCCCCTTATCACAAACCTTGTTTAGACAGCATAACCCCTTACTATTATGTATTTATTTTCAAACACCTGTGTATAAGTCCTGACACATATGGTTGAATGGCATATCTCTGTGGCATCTTTGTCCAACTACTTCATGAATATTTGTTGTATAAGAAAACAAGGCATAAAGTTAATATATCACTGGACAAAATGAAAGTAATTGCTAAAGACATTTTAGTGTAGTATTTGTTTACATTGAGTAGAACTAATATTGTTATCTGTTATATTATTGTCAAAGCGAACTATAGTTTGTCTTTACTTTGAAAAATTAGAATGCGGAGGACATATTTTAAGGATATTTTGTGGGAAATAATTCTTTTTTGGGGAAATATATTTTATTAGGTTTCTTTATTTAAATTTAAGCAATACAAATTAACATCCACTCATTCATTAAACATTTTTAGCTTCCTAGTATGTATGGCACTGTGGTTGTCCATGAGATAATGTGAGATAACTCAACCACAAGTAGCCATACGTAATTAGAGAATTCTGCAATTTGAGAGCCTGAAGGCATCTTCATGATCATCTTAACAAATACTCCTATTTTACTGATGTGAAACTGAGTTCTAAGAGAATTTAAGTGATTCAGGTTAAGTAATGATCTTATAGTAATATTTTGAGTATTACTTATTAAAATAAGCCAACATTTACCCCAGAATTACTTATGTTTTTTATGGTTCATTAATGTGTTTTGATAGTTTAAGACATATATGCATGTGGTAAGTATATAAAGCAGAAAACTATTTTATATCTAAAAGGTTTTATTTTTTAAAAAACCTTCCAGTATTTCTATAGAGATATTTCAGCAGAATTACATTGGTTTAATTTCGGTTGTTAAACCATGGGTAGTATTTATGTGTTAGGCCACACTGCTCTCCATCCCCACTCCAGAATTTTCCTTTTAAGACCAACATGGTCAGATTTAGAAGTTCCAAGCCAGGCCTTAGGAGAGCCATGCACCACCTCATAATTCCTCCATTCATTTTTCACTAGTCTTTAGAGCAGCTCTGGCCTCATCTTCCTCTGTCTTACATCAGGAAGCAGATTTTTCTTTCAGTGCAACCTTTCCAATATTGTTCTCAGGTGAGTGCGTGTGTGTGTGTGTGTGTGTGTGTGTTTCTTTCTGGCTTCTGGAAGAAAGTCCCCAATTCCTGGTGAACTTCATTGCAGGATTCGGTTAAGAATTTTATGACAATCAGTGCATACCATCTTTATGGTAATCAATGTTTTGTGTGTCTTGCATTAGCAGAATCAATGCAGGCACCATGCTGGACTACTCAGCTCACCATCTCTCCCATTCCTGGTTGATGACCAAGTAATTTGATCTTCTGCCAGGAAACACTACCCTCGAACTCAGGCTTAATTTAAATCTTTGTGCTGCTGTAATATGAAAAGCCAACTTGTAAAAGGCCTCAGAATATAAAACTACTTTCACTGTACTACAAAGCTCATCATCCTACCTGACTCCTCTACTTCGGGGTTTGCTTTAGACAATAACCAAGCTCTCATTGTTGCCGTTCAGTGACTGGACAAAGAATCATTTCCTCTATACACTTTTCCCACCATCTAATTTCTTCCTCTCTTAAGGTTCTCCTTTCTATTTAAATTATTTTTAACTCATAACTCTGTTGATTTCATGGTTAAAGTCTGTTTGATATATTGCCCACAAATCCGTTTTAACTCATGTCAACATTTCTCTCTCGTGCAATTTCCCTGATTCTCTCCACCCATCTCATATTCACTGAAATATTCACTCATTCATCAGGAAAGAAAAACTTTAAAACTGGCAATAGTATAATATAAGTCATGATGATACAAAAAATGAATTAAATGAAAGAACATAAGTGAAAAAAAAAGTGTGATAAAAAAGAGATGAGAAAAATAGAGGAATAAAATTAAGACAAAAATTGATTCTGAAATAACTATCCATGATAATCTATACATTTGTTTCTAACACTTCTTTGAGAACGTAAGTAGTTATATAATTCATGATCTCCATAAGATAAAAACAAGATTGTCCAAAAGCTGAATTCTCTGTTAGAAACCTGAATATAATATATTTCCTATTTGTCCTCACAAAAAACACAATATAATTCAGCAAATAACATTTCTACAAAACACATAGGATTAGTAAACGTTATGTACAATGTCAGACAATAATTTTAAAGACATTTCTGTTAGTGTAGAAAAATAAAACGTCACCCTGAAATTCAGAAAAAAAAAAATTCTAAGAAGGAACCAGAGCAAAGGAATTCAGTCAAGAAACTTGGGCTTCCCTGGTGGCGCAGTGGTTGAGAGTCCGCCTGCCGATGCAGGGGACACGGGTTTGTGCCCCGGTCCGGGAAGATCCCACATGCTGCGGAGCAGCTGGGCCCGTGAGCCATGGCCTCTGAGCCTGCGGAAAAAAAAAGAAACTCCAATAACCAGGTCTAATGTGGAAGAAGATGATCGTATCCAGGTATGGGATGGAAAATACATGCCATGTACATCCCTCACTGATGGCATTTCCAGGGCTGATGGTGTTTGTCTCTTTAACTGATTGTTAAATCCTGTTGCCTGGGTTCATAAGTAGCCCCAGGGGACCACTTGGTAATCAACTGAGCATGGAATTTGAGTAGAAACCTGGATGCTATCAATTTACGTAAGCCAAGATGTTCTGTATGTTCTTCAGGCAGTAATCCATAAATGTCATTTTTCTTTACTGATCTTGTATATGTAATGAGAAGTGACAAATACCTATAGTGCAGCTATTCTAGACTGCTTTTTAGTAAGGATTCAGTCTTGTCATTCTTCTTTGTGGATGGAAATAACTTTCTCTTTTTAAAATGTGGCAGTCTAAGTGACAAGACATATGCCTTAGTATAAAGCCACTCTAACATTGCTCTCAGGTGTAATAGAAAGTATTTTCAATACAATATCTTAAAATCTTATAATTTATTTTTTTTTTTGGTGGGAAGGGGTGGGAGGCATTGACTGACAAATTATAAAAGTCATATGTAAATACAAAATGCAAAAATCAATCAAGAATAATCAAGAGAGGGGCTTCCCTGGTGGCGCAGTGGTTGAGAGTCCGCCTGCCGATGCAGGGG
>NW_006796728.1:98136-102855 GCF_000442215.2 Lipotes vexillifer | reverse complement strand
CAAAAAAAAAAAAAAAAAAAAAAGAAGAAGAAAGCTAGAAGAATCATGTTCTAGATATGAAGACCAATGATAAAACTATATTAATTAGGTCAGTATTATATTGATAAAAGAATTTAAAAATTGATCAGTGGAACAGCATGGATACTCTAGTACTCATATGTCAATGGTTATTTAATTTATGATAAAAATGATGCTGAAAAATAATGAGAAAGGATGGTATTTTCAAGAAATGGTGCTGGGTCAATTGACTACCCACATGGAAAAAGTTTAATCTTGACCTCTACCTCAAAATCAACACAAAAATAATTTCCAGATGGATTGTAGATCTAAATTAGAAAATTAAAATATAAAGCTCTTAGTAAAAAATATAGGATAATATCAGCCACAACTTGGAGTGGGCAAATATTCTTCAAACTGAACACTAGGCACAGAGGAAAAAAAATGACAAAGAACTACTCTATTCATTAAAAACTATTTTATAGATTAAGAACTACTCAACTCAAAAGTCATCATTAAGGAAGTGAAAAGTCAGTTAAGAGTGGGAGAAAATATCTGTTATACATGAATCTGACAAAAAATACATTCAGATCTGTATGTAAAGGGTTCATAGAATTCAGTAAGGAAAAGACAGACAATTCAATTTTAAAATATGCAAGAGTTGAATATGAGTCTCACAAAATAAGATATTTAAATAAGCAATAAATATATTATTCATTAAGAAACTTCATTATTCATTAGGAAAATGCAAGGCCAGGACTAGGCTGTGGCCTAGGGCACCTAATTTAAGGAAGCACTCACTTTCAGAGTCAAGCAAATGTCAAGTATAAATTGATACAGCCACTTTTAAAACTATTTTTTGTATCTACTCTTGCATATCCTTTTAGTAAACAATTCTCCTTAGATATGCACCCAACAAAAATAGAAGTACTATATTCACAAAAACAAGTACATGAATATTTATAGGAGCATTATTTGTAATAACAAGACACTCCAAGCTGCTATCAACAGAAAAAAGGATGAGGAAATTATGGTATAGTAATAAAAAGGAATCCTATACAGTAGTGAGAATTTTTAACTACAACTATACACAGCAAACATGAACAAATCTTATAGAGTGATGAAAGACAGACACAAAGAAATATGTACTGTGTTATTATATTTATATACATTTCAGAAACAGGTAAAACTAATCTATAGTCAAGGTATTGGTCAACCCTGAAAGGGGATATTGTTGGAAGGGGCCAGAGTGGGTTCTGGGATGCTGCTAATATTCTGTTTATTGGTAAGAGAACTGATTACACAGGTGTGTTCACGTTGTAGAAATTCACTGATTTGCACATTTATTTTTAATGTACTTTTTAGTTGCATATATTCAATTTAAAGTGTATACCAAATAAGTAAACAAACAAGCAAGTCATATTAGAAGTGCTTAAAAAGAAACTAAACTAAGGGAGTCTCTGAAAGCCTGAACGCAATATCTACAGTGTCTTTACACAAAATATCTTGTTCCATAAGGTTCAATATGACTGAAGGCATTCACATGGCACCAGTCTCACATTTTCTACACTTCCATAGGCTTTCATCTGTATACTTCTTCCACAGACATCTTTGACATCAATATTTCAAACCTGGTCCTTCAAAGTCTCTAAACATGCTAAGTTAACGATAAATAATCAAGCAGATTAGTAGTGCAATAAACAAATATTAGTACCATTTATTCATGGCCATTTTGCTTTTTCCTTAATTACCTACTTTGTTGTCAAATTTTCCATTTAAAAGTCACAGCCAGATGTTTAGAATGACAAGGAGTAAAATAATGTGTGTGAAATTCACTCTAAAATATATGAATAACAGTTTTATAAAATATAAGGACTGTGGAAAAAATAGACATGCCAGTGTAAAATCAACTGCTTTCTATACAATATGATGGAAAATAAGCATCTGATACTTTGCATAGTAGTCAATACAGAAGCATCCTATGGTTTACTCATACTTAGATAAAATCCATTTACAACTAGGATTATCATCGGGGAGTACTGGCCATGAAAAAAGCAAGGTATCCTAGGATCCCCAAACACTGCCCTTATTATTGACACAATAAGTTAAAAGAGATAAATAAGAAAAATGTGGGCATAAGAAAAAAGAGGTGCTAAGGGATTCTTTAGATGTAACAAGGAAAACCAACAGAGGTAGAAAGGCAAAACACAGACTCAGCTACTCAAGAGAACAAAAAATGGAGGGGGTTAATGTTTTATATAAGTTATGTATATCAAAGCATGTGTGTTTGAGAAAATCAAGTCATTTCCCCTTTAACCTAGTTTCCTGTGACCATTATTAAATCTGTAAATAAGCAGTGTTATGGAGCTTGAGTTGTTTTATCTCCTCTATTAGAATTGCTTTGACTGGTCCTAAGAGGGGAATGCAGGATTGTTCATTTCCTTAGCAATGCCCCCGAGTTGAATTGGGATTCCAGCATTATAACCGCCTACCAGGATCACAGAATATTCTCCCTCTTCTTTGCAGCAACCAGGAAGATTGAATCCATTTGGTATAAAGGGTAAAGAAAGACACTGTCAAGACAGACACTGGAGCCTGTGTAAATCACACAAACCATGAAGTCTTGATCGTGGGGCTTAAATACAGGACTCTGCAGAGATCGGTTACCTGAACAAAATCAGTGCTCCAACAGTAACCCTCTGTCATTAGAGAATTATCATGTGATCTAGATTTATATACAGGTAAATGTTTCATACAGTATTTTATGATGTTTATCTTCCAGAAGAAGGAGTTTGTTGTCTTATCCAAATATCTTTTTTGTTTTCTAATAGTTTATACTACATTATAATTGGCTACACTAAGTTTTAAAGGCTGGGGTTAATTCTGCCTGTTGTATTCTCTTCATATAACCTATTATGTGGCACATAGTAGTTGCTAAATAAATATTTGTTTAATTAACATTGTGGAATATTGAAAAATCTCTTAGTTTGAGTAATTCATTATATTCAAATAATGATAATTTCAAAGCAAATCAGTTTTCTTGTTAGTTGCTATTTGTTCAACCTATATAGGATGTAGTGAAAGAACTAGCCAATATTTGTGATTAAATTGCCTGTGTTAGAAAGATGAAATTTATTTTTTTAATTTTATTCCAGAAAGGGGAGATAAATTTCTATTTATATATTATTTAATTAGTTTTAACTGCCTTCCATTTGACTGATCACATTGAGATTAATATTTTTTCGACTAGCAAATTTTACAGGTATTTTAAGGTTCATATATGAAGATATGAACGTTCATATATGAATGTTATTCATATATGAATATCAGATATGAATAGGTATTTTAATGTTCATATACACACCTCGTATATTATTACTCGATATATAAATTTAAAATGAAATTTTAAACAATAGTGCCAATAACTAAAGTCCTACTGCAACAAAACGACACACCACAGATCAGGGCCTAAAACTATTGACTTCAATAGCTTCTGTTTCTCGTTGGGCAGATTGCCTGAAGCAATAAGTAGAGATAGAAAGAAGGGTTTCTGCAGTTCATGTGATCTGTGTCACTGCTGAGAGAGGTGTCCTTATCCTTATATTTCTATAGTTAGCTCTATTTGACTTGAATTCTCTCCAGGCTTTGTAATCAATGTAGCCTCTTCTAGTTCCCTCTGAGAGTAGTCTGAAGGGCTTTTTCCTTTCTCCATATGTTAGCCACAGTTGTGGAAAAGCTGCAAAGCCGTGACATTCTTAATACTGACGAGACACATCTCTTTTACAATTTTCCGCCTGATAAATTCTTCACATTTCCTATGGGCAAAAACCATAGGAAATTGTGTAAGGGGGAAAAATGATTTCACTGTTATTTTATTTTCATCTAGACGGGAAATTCTTCTCTACCAGTCCATTGATATTCAGACCATCTCAGAACAGAATTCTCTGAGCTAATTATTTTGTTCCTGAGTGAACAATAGGTATTAGAATTTTTTAGTATGCAGTGAATGGACTGTTCCACAGTTACAGATTATACACTTGACCTATGCTTAATTGTTTTAAATATGTGCTCCATTGCTCAAGAAACTAAATGTGGTGGGAGGAAGAATGAAGTTATCTTTAGAGAAGCGTGACAATTCTGGCTTAACACATTGTCCTGCCCATCCAGAAATCCAGATGCAAGATAGATAAAATGAATATTCTGAGAGTAAAATGTATTATAAATTGATGGCAACTGCCAGGCAGGTAAGCAAACCTCACGTACCACCTGGTTGTTTGAAGGAATGGTGATTGCATGAGCCTCAGGGTTTTTGTTTTTATTTTGTTAACACAGGCTGATAGGAGCCACAGCTTTCTCAATGAAACTCAGTGAATCACAGAGGCATATGCTAAGGGCAACACTGAGAAGAGTATGATAGCATTAGCACAAATCCGTCATTCCACACAACACCACTCTATACATCTCCTTTTTATGGTGGGTCACAAGGAACATCTTTTGTCTGTGTACACAGCATTATTTCTAGTTATGTCATTCACAGCAGTGAAGGAAATAACATAACTTACCTGAAAAGGTTAATGGTTTTCTTGGACACCTAATTTAAGACATTCATCTTTCTGGTTGAAAACATCGCTGTAAAGAGTTAGTATAAAAGCTAAACTTATAGCTCAGAAGTTCAATAAGCTTCTAAGAGCACTTAATGCTTAAACAGACTAAAAGTGTTTT
>NW_006796728.1:75598-98126 GCF_000442215.2 Lipotes vexillifer | reverse complement strand
CTTTCCTTGCATTTTATTTTTCTTGTGAAGTGGAATGGTGGTATAGTTCCCTGTAATATTTAAGACGCATAAAAATCTTGGTTAAAATCTATACACTGAGGAAATCTTTCAACACCATGTGTTACAGTGACTGCAGGTTGATATAGGAGGTTATAGAGGCAGTTAGGCATACGGTATCTCTTATGGGCCCCAAAGCCAAGTGAAATGAATTTTAACTCATTACTGCAAATTCAAAAAGATATATTTAAGAGAGAAGGGGAGGCTGACTTTCCTGAAGCGTCCTCACTTGACAGGAATTCCATTTCTAGGGCATAGCACTCAGTTTTTTAGGCTCAGAAATGTGATTGTCGGTGCACCCTGAGTCCGTCTGTCTCCAGGGCATGAAGTCAGGCTAACCACACTCACAAGATTCTAATTTACAAGACAACCAAGTGAGACCTAATTCTTATTAAATAAAACATATAGCTATCAAGAGGAATGAATACTTCTATTTACAGATCAGCATATTCCTTCCCTATAGGCAAGTTAAATTATAATTATATGATTTCACAGTCAACATGGGAATAAAGCAAGAGCAGTTAATTGGATGTTTTATTGCCTAATGTCATCAAGCCCTGAGGGCATGAAGTATTCATCTCAACACAGACACAGCAACAATGGTCAGTCGCTCCTGGGTGGAAGCTAGAGTTCAGATGGAAAGTCCCTAACAATCTTCCAAAGGAATAAAGATATAAATCAGTTGATGGTGTTTGGCACACTGTGTTAGATCTGAATATGCATCTTGTTAAATTTAATGTGCTCATCTATGTGTTGCATTGATAAATATCACCTCTGCCTAGCACACTTCTTCAAACAAATCTGTAGAAAGTTTCTCTATATCTAGAGACTTATGAGTCTCTCAACTTCTTGAAGCATCTGTCACTCTACAGAGCAGCAGTTATCAATAATTTTGGTCTCAGGAACCCTTTATACTCTGACAAATTATTGAAAACTCGGAAGAGTTATTGTTTATTTTGGATTAAAACAATCAATATTCACTGATTAGAAACTAAAACTGAATAAGATTTACTTATTAATTTAGTTAAAAATAATAATAAACCCCTACCTAACATAAATGACACATTTTCAAAATAGCTTCATTTTTAAAACTTGGTGAGTACATTTTTACAAGAATTGTTGAAGTCTGGCTTAATAGAAGACAAGTGTATTCATCTTTCTGTTTCTGCTTTCAATCTGTTGATATCACATATCATGTAGCCCTTGAGAAAATATACTTCACAGTCATGATAGAATAAAAGTAAAAAAGGTAAATAAATGACCTCATGCAAATATTATTTAAATAGTTCTGATCTTACAACTCATTGGAAAGGTCTTTGAGGACCCCCAAAGTTCAGAGATCACTTTTTTTTGTTACCCTTACATCTAACTTCCCAACTGCTCTAACAGTAGTTCTCATTCCTGTCTGCACAATAGAATCATGTGAAACTTAAAAAAAAAAATGCCCAACTCATGATTAAACACAGATCACTTTTGGGGAACTGGTACCACAGAAGATTAAGGCTTCTCTGATTGCTATAGTGGCAAGTTTCTTTAGGCTGTTGCCTATCTCTTCTCTGCATTCTTCCTCACCTCCCAACCTATCTCCTTAAAGCTAAGTAAACCGTTGCTTGCTTGCTGGTGCCTGATAACTGGGTGCGCCCCATCATTTGCTGCTATTCAGTGGACCACCCATTTAACAATAATTATAAGGCCATTCAACTAAAATTGCTGACTGGGAAAGCCAAAGAGGTCAGAAATCTAAAAGGACAAACAAGGAAGAAATATCTGGGTATATGTCAAAAAGCATACACATTGGGAAGAAATCATATGAGAATAAGAAAATTCTAAGAGACGGACTGCTAGATCAGGAGAAACTGCTTGAGCTATGCAGATTTAAGGGAGAAGGAAATCCATTCAAATTGTCAAGGTTTTTAAAAACTGCATAGTATGGGCTTCCCTGGTGGCGCAGTGGTTGAGAGTCCGCCTGCCAAAGCAGTGGACACAGGTTCGTGCCCCGGTCTGGGAAGATCCCACATACTGTGGAGCGGCTGGGCCCATGAGCCATGGCCGCTGAGCCTGCGCGTCCGGAGCCTGTGCTCCGCAACGGGAGAGGCCACAACAGTGAGAGGCCCGTGTACCACAAAAAAAAAAAAAAAATATTGCATAATACGATTGAGCAACACACCCACATTCTGGAGTTCAGCACTGTGGTATTCAAGCTAGTTGACACTGGTTTAGCTTAGTACCTGTTTCTCAATCCCAGTGTAAAACAAACAAACAAACAAAAAAAACAAAAATATCTTTTTTCCCAAAATCCACTTTTCTCTATATGAAACTATCCTCAGATTTCCTATCTGTGCTCACAGTCTTTTATTCTTTAATCTTTTAATATATATTTTTTTACATTTCTTGCAATCCTGTTTTCCTAGTGGTATGACTAAATCTGCTCCTCAGGTAGGTAAGTAATAAAAATTATGGTGCCTACTGGTTAAATACTGGGCCACTTGCCACTGTGTACTTCTTAGCAACATTTTGCCTGTTTCTTGAGGTGTCTCACCACCATATTTTAGCTTATTGTTAATCCCCAATTTGCCATTGTCCTACTGACAACATATTAAGGACCTAGAGATTGAACTTTCTCTGGAGAAGTATCCATGGACCCTGTCATTTGGTATCAAGTCCAGTCTCTCCTGTCCATTCTAAGTAATGGGGTAATATTCAGCGGAATCCCAAGATGTGCTCCAGATGGATGAGTGTGTCATTAGCATACTAATTCACTGAGGAAACTATTTTTTTCCAGTATGATTGGACAGACAGAGCCATTTGCAACACTCCATCTAGAATAACTTGGCTTTAAATTTTTTGTTATATTACCTTAGTGTCCATCAAAGCTCTAAGGTAATATAATAGTAAAGTGATGAAAAGAACAATAATTCTTCTCAGGTCACTGATATCTCAGAGGATGTTGTGCTTCAATACTTGTGCTTCCTCCATTTAAAGCCCCTGTAGTAACATTCTATAGTGAGCTAGGACCTACTGTTTCCTATCTACTAACACCACAAGAGTCTCCCCATAATAATTTATATCATTTTGCTCATCAAACCTGATTAACATTAATTCATCATCCAGAGAGGTTCTGATTGACACATGATACAGAAAAATATAAGGGCTGTTTTTTTTCACTTGTAATTCATAATGCAAATTCATCATGTTCAAAATGTTGCTTCATGGGTAATATGAAATAACGTTAAGAACCAGGGGTCTGTAACAGAATTTTCCAGACATCCTACATTTAAGTTTGTTTATTTTGAATGGTAAGGATTTCTGCCATGTTTTTAAAATAAATTGCTATTCTTATGCTTTAAGTCTTATTTGGAAGTAGAATCAAAGTATAAGTTTTCCATTACAGATTTTCTTTCCTAAGTTATTTTTGATGTAAAAACATTTCATAGAGAGATTTCATCTATGTTACATATGAGTACAGTTACTATAAATTGATTAGGTTGGCTGAATAAAATCTAACCAATTCTACCATTTAATACAATTTTTCTAGTGCTGATTCCCTTGGAATGTTTGAACATTTTGTTCAAATATTGAATGGTTCAATATTTTCCAGTGCTGAGTTTCAGAAGTGTTTCTGAGTGTGTAGTTGACTTTTGTTGCTTCTGGGGTCCTAGTTTCTATGACACATTCATAGCACTTGATTTCCTTCTGGAACATCATCTCTTCCACACCATGTACCCTGTAGTAGTGGAAACATAAAGCTTGGTATTGTTTCCTCTCATCGTGGAAGAGAGAGAAATGCCTGGAAGCTCCTGACATCAGGTTCCTTCTGTAAATGTCAATCTCCAGTTGAATTTCAAGCATCCCAGTGGTGGCTCTTACATGACTAGCCATCTTTATTTCTGTCTGTTCCAAGCCTGGTTCTTAGTTTATAACTTTTATCTCCAGTTGTTTGTTGTTAACCTTTTAGGCAATTTTCTCCTTCCATTTTTGTTAGTTGGTTAGGGTCATTCTGTGCTACATGCAACCAAAGTACCCTGAATTGCATAACGGAAAGATCAACAACAGAGTTTTTAGATTGTAAGTTTTATTTCTAACATATTTGGAGTCTAGTTTAGAGATAAAGAATGTAGTTAGATGCCAATGTGTCTGAACTCCAACCCAAAGTGTTTATTTTTTTCGTTCCCTTCTTAGTGTTTCAGCAGAGACTCAAAGTTGAAAACAGTATAGTAATTCCCAAGTACATAAAGCAAGACGCTAAATCATCTATGCAGTCAATGCCAAACCTCTGTAGCAGCAACTCTGTCCACATTACTCAGTATCCACCCGCAAGCTATATAAGGGAGTTGAATAACTTGGATAGTGGGGGCTATTTTGGAGAGAGTTGTCAGTGTTTTGTGAATTAAACACACACACACACACACACACACACACACACATACACATACACATGCTAAGGGTGGTAATTTTTTCCTCTATCATCACTTCAGGCAAAGTAAAGCTTTAGAATCAGTTCTTGTAGAGCTTAATAAATATTATCTGAAATTTGAGGGACAGAAAGACCCCAAGTATAAATTTGAAATGTCTCTCTATATAGGAATTGGAGATTGGGTAAATAGCTATTATACATCCATTTCAAGGAACACTGGTTAGTTATTTAAATGATGTCACATTTATACTTATTCATACAGAAATATTCATAAAATATTTGTAAATGGAAATCGACTATCAACTATTTTTTCTGTATACTCATAATTTATGTATACAAATAGTTTTATAGCAAACTAGTAGAAGAAAATGATAATGCAAGTAATCTCTTAATGTTTTTGTCAGGTAATTATTCTTTTTAATTTTGCTTATCCAAAAGTTTAGATTTTCTATATAATAAGTATTATGTGTAAAA
Organism: Lipotes vexillifer; assembly: GCF_000442215.2. Taxonomy (NCBI): domain Eukaryota; kingdom Metazoa; phylum Chordata; class Mammalia; order Artiodactyla; family Lipotidae; genus Lipotes; species Lipotes vexillifer. Next base: position 93,181 of record NW_006796728.1, on the reverse strand, counting down.
GTGTATATGCTTATCTTTCAAGGCATTTGGCATTTTTAAAACAGTCAGCATGGCTACAGCAGACACCCCAAAGTATAACAGCAAAAACAGAGAAATGATTGAAGTTTTCTTAATCTCAATCTGAAACACTGGTTCTGAGAAATAAAATCACAATTATGTGCTTGTGAAACTTTGCAGTTAAGCAGCCTAGGCTTGGTTTATGATTCTCAGTTTCGTAACAGTATTTCCCTGAGCCAGTGTCTTTACCTCTCGGTCCCAGATCCCTTATGTGTAAAACGGACATGCTAAGGACAGCTGCCTTACAGAACTGCTGTGTGCATTAAGTGAAGCAATGAACATAAAGCGTCAGCCCAGTGCACATGATAATATCACCAATCATGTGATGACAGTGATGATGATGCTCTGATGAAGATGCTCACTGATTTTGCTTCATGAAAACATGGTGATACAGATCTCCAGAGCAATCCAAGAGGTAATCTGGTCTTCTCCTATCTCCCTTGGGTTCAAAATATCTTCTGTTGCAATCACTTGGCACAGAGGTACTACATGACAATTCCCCTAATATAACTTTAAAATACTTGCAGTTAAAGGACAAATAGAATGATCTAACTGTTTAAGAGTTAGATCAGTTTTATAGTTCTCCATGTTTTAATTAACCAGAGGTATGTTACTTGTTGTATTAAGAAAAAAACCTCTATGAATGAATATGTTTGGGCAAACTGTTTTGTGGGTTTTTTTAAATTACATGTCTCCTGAATGTGATTGATAATTCAATGCAAGGCATATGTGTCTGTGAATGAAGGTCAATTCTTCAGCATTTTTCAAACTTATTTTTTCAGGAACCATCTGAAAGGAGTATGGAAAGCACTAACTTAAAGTTTCACTTAAATGTTTTAGAACTTTTATTATTAACAAAACAAATCTCATCCCTCAATGACTACTTGGAACTTCTAAGAATGCATTACCATCCTAAATGATTGAAATATTGAGTAGTTTTGAAATATATTTGCAGATGTCAAGGTAATGTTGAACATGACAACTTGGTACCAGGTCCTTTACATCTTCAGAAGAGGAAAAAAATTAAAAAGATGGAAATACAGTCTATACTGAATTAACATCTATAAATGGCTTAAATGAATTCTACAGTAAACCCCGAATAATCAGGTTATTTATTCCACTAAAATATTTGTCAAATCCTTTTTTTTTTTTTTTTTTCCTTGCGTTATGCGGGCCTCTCACTGTTGTGGCCTCTCCCATTTGCGGAGCACAGGCTCCGGACGCGCAGGCTCAGCGGCCATGGCTCACGGGCCCAGCCGCTCCGCGGCACGTGGGATCTTCCCGAAACGGGGCACGAACCCGCGTCTCCTGCATCGGCAGGCGGACTCTCAAGCACTGCGCCACCAGGGAAGCCCTGTCAAACACTTTTTTAAAGAAATTGTTGGTCTTAATTAATTAGTTTCTTAACACTACCTATTTTGAAAAGAAACGTGACTCTGGCTAAAATATGTCATAATTTATTTTGAGCCTCTCGATTCTCTCAACTGGAAACTTTAAATCACTTAATGAAAAACCCTAAAAATTTAAAGCCATTCAAAAACACATTTGGCTTCTTTCAGTTTCTAAAGTATATTGATTTGTTTCATATTTCCTTAGAGATGCAAGTCATCTTATTAATGTCTTCTGTTTATTTTTGAGGATCAGTTGATGTGTATTCAGTTTGCAGCTTTTCCCTAGACACAAACAGCAAGGGTACCAATTAGGTTGGTGTTTCCTGCAAGGCAGGCCGAGCTTCACAAAAAACTGGAATAAAACCAGCTGAGCTCCCTAGGATACACCACGCAGACTAGCTTCTGCCTCGGGCTACATTCAAAATTAAACTGAAGTATAATAACCACAAACCCAAGTCACCAGACAAGAGATAGAGGCAATTTCATAGTTTTGGAACTAAACCGGAATGAAACACAGTTTGTCTTAAAATCAAGAAATATTTATATATGAAAACCCCAGACATACAATGAAAATATCTCATCCTACCTTGTGTTAGTCCTAACAAATAATATGACATGAAACTTACAAGATAGAAATGATTCTATGGATAAGTTTGATATACTATTTTACAACAAACACTAAAAAGCCACAATGAGGCATTCTATATAAATATTCAAAAATCAATGTGTTCTTCATGCACAAACTAGAAAATTTAATTATATTCACCATGTTTTCTCCAAGTTTTTGATGTTTTCAATCCCAATATTTTACTGACTTCTACACTTCCTCTGGCTACTTACAGAGATTTTTAACTTTTTTCCAGTTATGAAATTTTTCAAACATATGGAAAAGTATAGAAAATAATCTAATGAACATAAATATGTTTCTACCCAAATCTAACTGCCTTCATATTTTGAGATAGCTGTTCCAGACCTTTTATTAAACAAGCAAAACATTAATGATATAACAAGATTTCAACTCCATTTCCTTCCACTCCCTCATTCCACAGATAGTTTTGCATATACTTCAGTGTTGGGCAGTATGTTAGAAGCAAAGGATTCATAGCAGTGAATAACACAGGCCAAGTCCCAGATCTCATGCAGCTTCGTCCTGTTTTAGGGGAGACAGAAAATAAATGAATGAAATGTAATTATATATCAATGACTGGTGAGTGCTAATGCCAAAAGGTATAGTGGAACAAGGGACTCGGGTTTGAGAGAGGATTGTTTTTAGAAGAATTTGTTTTTATTTTCTACTTTTCCAGATTCTGATTTAAGACTGTTGGTGACCACAGACAAGTTATAGGTTCTTTATCCTTCCAAAGCCCAATATTTATGACATAAACCTTCAAAGATCGCTTCTTTGTTATGAAAAATACCTGGTCAAGATATAAGCTCTGGTAATCTTTAAAATTAAAATAAACTCTTTATAGAATAGGTTTAGGTTTGTAGAAAAATTGAGCAGAAAGTACAGAGAGTTACCATATACCCCCTGTTCCCACACCTGCCCACTCCCCTCCATTAACATCTTTCACCAGAATGGTACAACTTGTTATAATTGGTGAACCTGTATTGACACATCATTATCACTCAGAGTCCATGGTTTACATTAGAGTTCCTTCTCGGTGTTGTACGTTCCATGGATTTTAACAAATGTATAATGGCATGTATTCACCATTATAGTATCATGCAGAATAGTTTCACTGCCCCCAAAATGCTCTGTACTCAGCTTACTCATCATTCCTTTCCCCCAGCCCCTGGAAGCCACTGATCTTTCTACTGTCTACATAGATTTACCTTTTACAGAACATCATATAACTGGAATCATACACCATGAAGCGTTTTCAGATTGACTTCTTTCGCTCAATAATATACACTTAAATTTCCTTCATGTCTTTTCATGGATTGATAGCTCTTTTTTTTTTGGTGCTGAATAATATTTCATTGTCTGGACGTAACATAGTTTATTTATTCATTCACCTACTGAAGGACATTTTTCTTGCTTCCAAGTTTTGGAATTATGAATAAAGGTGCTATAAACATCTGTGTGCAGTTTTTTATGTGGACGTAAGTTTTCAGCTCCTTTGGGTGAATACCAAGGGGTGTAATTGTTGGATTGTATGATAATAGTATGGTTAGTTTTGTAAAAACTGTCAAAATATCTTCCTAAGTGGCTGTACCATTTCCTAAGTGGCATACCATTCATTCATACATTCATTCAATAAATGAGAGTTCTTTTTCTCCACATGAACACCAGCATTTGATATTGTCAGTGTTTGGGGTTTTTGTCATCCTGATAGACATTTAGTGGTCTCCTATTACTGTTTTAACTTGGCGAATCTCTAATGACATATAATGCTGAACATCCTTTCATATGCTTACTTCCTGTCTTGTATACCTTCCTTGGTGAGGTATTTGTTTAGATCTTTTGCCCATCTTTTTCATCACTTTTTTTTTATTGTTGATTTTTAAGAGTTCTTTGTATATTTTGGATAATAGTTCTTTATCAGATATGTCTTTTAAAAATATTTTCTCCCTGTCGGAGGTTTATCTTCTAATTCTCTTTTTTTTTTTTTCAGTCTCCTTTTATTTATATACTAAGCAAAAATTTAGCGCTTGATATTTGACATAAATTATGCTTAGGATTGAATGAAAGTAGTTTTCTTCTTATATGTATGTTTGCCTTCTCAAATTTGTATCTCCCTCAGGACCCATCTTCTTACCTCATCACAATTGTCATACAGTAATTTTTTTTGATTGATTCTGTTACAGGTCAATGGAAAATGTGTAGGAAACAGCAAAGGTAAGAATCTTCTATTAGTGGCTACAGCATTGTGTCAACCCAAGAGCAACCTCTTCATCTACCTCCAATAAAGATGTAAGCCATCTACATCTCATTCAGAGACTGGGAATGCAGACAAAATTAGGTAATGATATAATTTTACCTCTAGAAAGGCACTTAAAGGATATGTAGGCTTACACTGTGTTTTAATTTTTATTTTTTTTTAACATCTTTATGGGGTATAATTGCTTTACAATGTAATTCTCTTGACAGTGTCTTTCACAGACCAGAATTTTTTATTTTAATAAAGTCCAGCTTGTCAGTTATTTTTTCAGGGCATGCACTTGGTATCTTGTTTAAAAAATCGTTGCCACACCCAGGGTTGTCTAGATTTCCCCCTATGTTATCTTCTAAGATTTTTATAGTTTTGCATTCTACATTTAGGCCTATGGTATTTTTAGTTAATTTTTGTAAAGGAAGGTCTATGTTGAGATTCACTTACAGTTTTTTGCATGTAGATGCCCAGTTGGTCTATCACCATTGTTGAAAAGACTATCATTTCTACATTGTATCGCCTTTGCTCCTTTGTCAAAGATTGTTGACTATATTTGTGTGGGTCTGTTTCTGGGTGCTGTATCCTGTTTCATTGATCTATTTGGTATTTTTTTACCAGTACTACACTGTCTTGATTACATTAGCTTCGTAGTAAATCTTGAAGTCATGTAAGGATTTTTTTAAATGAATGATCAGTTAAATCTTTCTTGTGAGATGAACTTTGAAAAAAAAGAAAGGAGAAAATAACGCAACTGTTTTGAGGACAAACAGTTCAGGCAAAGGAAACTGCAAGTGCAAATATTCTGAAGAGAATCATCTTTGATTTCTTCAAAGAAAAGCAAGGTTACCTGGGAATCTGGGAAAGTGATCCTTAGGAAGAGTGAGAAGGAACAAAGTAGGAGTAGTTGCAAGCACTAAGTAGGGCAACGTAAGCCCTGTTAAGGGCCCTAGATTGTATTTTAAAGATAACAGAACCCAGTAGAGGATTTGAGTAAGCAGTGAGTGAAATTATTTATATTTTTAAAGAATCATCTGGCTGCTTATGGATAACAAATAATTTGTCTTTCATAGGACCAAAATGGAAATAGAGACACCATTTATGATACCCTTGCCATAGTCCAGCACAGAGATAACAGGACCACAGATTAGAATGACAGCCATGGAGGTTTGGGGAAGTGATTGCATTCTGGATGTGTTCTGGATAGAATGCAGAGAAGATGGGTTGAATGTCAGAAGATGAGAAATGAAAGAGGTAACTAGTATGACACTGTAAATTTTGGTCTAAGCACTTGATGAAGGTAGATATTATTGAATTAAATGGGACATATTTACGGAAGAGCAAGGTTGGTGAAAAAAAATTAAGTTCTATTTTCACATGTTAAGTTTCATAGCTTATAAGAAATCCAAGTGGAACTGTCAAGTAAGCATTAATATAGAGGTCAGCACGGAGATACGTATTACAGAGTCGTCAGCACATGGCTAACATTTAAAGCAGATAAGAGTCTGGCTCCACCAATCCACATTTGCAAGAAATAAACAGTTATCCCACCAATATTTCTGCAAGTTTGAAAATTAGCAACTTAATAGACTAATAGCTTACTATCAATCGATTACTATGCCAAAGTGTAGTTACATATGCCACACCAGAACTCAGATTTCTAGTTAAGCATTCATTCTTCATAATATAGCTGAGCATTCCATCACTCTTATCTGTGATTTTCTGTTTATCCCTGTTTTATCATTTCTGTGACTCTTAAGAAAGACCAGGAGCAGAGGTATCATTTGGAGAGACAACATGGAAGCCAAATTGGAATCAATACTAGAGATGGAAATGAGGGTATGAATTCAAGAAATATAAAAGCAAAATGGACAACTCAGTTTATATTAGTTTCCTAGGGCTACTGGAACAAAGCACCATGAACTGAGTGGCATAAAATAGAAATTTATTTTCACACATTTCTGGAGGCAAGAAGTTTGAAATCAAGATGCCAGCAGGACCATCCCATCTCCAAAAATTCAAAGGAAAATCCTTCCTTTCCTCTTCCTAGATTCCAGTGATTGCTGACAATCCTAGGCTTTTCTTATATTGTAGCTGAAACTTTCTTATCCCTGCTTCCTTCTTCACACGGCCTTCATCTGTGTGTGTGTGTCTTCTGCATCTCTGGATCTTTTTCTCCTTTAAGGCAATTAATCATTGAATTTAGGTCCACTCTAATCCATTATGACCTCGTCTTAACTTGATTACATCTGTAAAGACCCTATTTTCAAATAGAGTCACATTTACAAGTACTAGGAGTTAGGATTTCAAAATATCTTTGGGAGGGAGACAGTTTAAGCCAGTTGAATGTGGAAGGGGAAGCAGAAGAGATAAGGGGACAAGGAGTAGTAGAGGGTAAGAGGCGTATATTATTCCCAGGATTCTACCTAAGGAGAGGTTAGTTGGTGTCAGACAAGCAGCTTTGGAAGGGTGAGAGATAATGCCAAGTGTGTGTGCTTATAAAAAGCTCAGTCTCAGATATCTACAAGTTCTGGATATATGTATCTGAAACTTGGAAGATTTCTGGACAATGAACAGAGTCATCAACTTATTGGTAGTAGTGGAAACCATGAAAGTAAATAAATAGCTGAGATAAATTAATCATAGCTAGCATGCGTTAAGCACTTACTGTGCGCTAGCCACTGTACCAAGCATTTAGTGTGTATTAACTAATGTAATCCTTCACAACCTTATAACTTGGTACAATTATTATCCCTGTTTCACAGATTTGGAAACTGAGTCACAGAAAGGTTAAATACGTTACTTAAGCTAGTAACTTGGGGAGGCAGGATTCAATTCCAGGCTGCTTGAGTAGAGAGCACATGTGAAGAATAACTTCTTTAGAAGTCTCTTGACTTCTCAAAGGAGAGCAAACAGAAGCAGAAATAAACACAACCCCCTACGTGGTGTCATTGATGAAATAATAGATCTTTAGCCTGGAGATAAGATTCTCCTACTCTGAAGAATTTTTCCTCTTTTTCATAGGAAAATATAAGAATAGAAGTATAGACAATGGGTGGCAGTGTTGTAAGTCTAACATAAAATTAGAGCTATTTGAAATGCAATGTCATATCTTAAGGCAAAATCATCTTCTTACCCTTAAGATGCTGAATACTAAGAAGTTTTTTAAGGGATATTATAATATTGGACTGATGCTAGGAAGACTTTTGAAGAATGTTATAAAGGCATATAATAATGTATAATTATTAAGATGCATTCCAACTATGAAATTCCATAAGCTATTAAATTTGATTTATTTTTTGGTCGTGCCACATGATATGCGCAACCTTAGTTCCCCAACCAGGGATTGAACCCATGCCGCCTGCAGGGGAAGCACAGAGTCTTAACCACTGGACCACCAGGAAAGTCCTGACATTAAGTTTTTTTAAATTTTAAGAGTAATTATTGAATAAGTATGAAGGTACAATATGAAATACTATACAAAACATGCTATTGTAACCATGTCTATGCACAGAAAAAACAAAAATGACTATATCAAAATTCAAACAGATTATTTCTGAGTTGTGGGATTACCTTTGATTGAAAATATTGTTTTTAACTTTTTTAATAGTTATCCAGATTAGCTAATTTTGAAAACAGATTTTAAGAAGTTGTAATCGTAAAAAGAAATATTTATTGCTAAGAATACAAGATCCAAACAATTGTTGCAACATAATAAAAATAATTTGTATTGACACAATTGTATTTACAAAGCATCTATTTATAGAGGGTAAATCGAGGCCATGGTATTTTTTAGGCCTAGAACTACTATATGTTTGCAACTCTAGTTCTGCAACTGATGAATGTGGGAGAAATATTTATCAGAGAATTTTTCCCCCCAGATAAACTAGTATTGCTGAGTGGGAAGCAGTGACTTGTCTTTTAAAAAATATATTGTGTAGTGGAAATTGCTTATTCAAACTTACATATTTCATTGAAGACCTGATGTTAGATCCAGGAATTCCAGAATACAGAGTATCATTAAGAAACAAAGAAAAAGACTAGAAAATTTTTTAGAAACCCTAATGTGTGTGCAAAACCCACCCCGAATTAAAGACCTAAATGTAAGGCCAGACACTATAAAACTGTTAGAGGGAAACATAGGCAGAACACTCTGATATAAATCACAGCAAGATCCTTTGTGACCCATGTCCTTGAGAAATGGAAATAAAAACAAAAATAAACAAATGGGACCTAATGAAACTTAAAAGCTTTTGCACAGCAAAGGAAACCATAAACAGGACCAAAAGACAACCCTCAGAATGGGAGAAAATATCTGCAAATGAAGCAACTGACAAAGGATTAAACTCCAAAATTTACAAGCAGCTCATGCAGCTCAATAACAAAAAAGCAAACAACCCAATCCAAAAATGGGCAGAAGACCTAAATAGACATTTCTCCAAAAAAGACATAGAGATGGCCAACAGGCACATAAAAATATGCTCAGCATCACTAATCATTAGAGAAATGCAAATCAAAACTGCAATGAGGCATCACCTCACACCAGTGAGAATGGCCATCATCAAAAAAATCTACAAACAATAAATGCTGGAGAGGGTGTGGAGAAAAGGGAACTCTCTTGCACTGTTGGTGGGAATGTAAATTGGTACAGCCACCCTGGAGAACAGTATTGAAGTTCCTTAAAAACTAAAAATAGAACTACCATATGACCCAGCAATCCCACTACTGGGCATATACTCCGAGAAAACCATAATTCAAAAAGAGTCATGTACCACAATGTTCACAGCAGCTGTATTTGCAATACCCAGGACATGGAAGCAACCTAAGCGTCCATCGACAGGTGAATGGATAAAGAAGATGTGGGACATATATACAATGGAATATTACTCAGCCATAAAAGGAAATGAAATTGACTTACTTGTGAGGTGAACGGACATAGAGAATGTCATACAAAGTGAAGTAAGTCAGAAAGAGAAAAACAAATACGCTATGCTAACACATATATATGGAATCAAAAAAAAAAAAAAGGTTCTGAAGAACCTAGGGGCAGGACAGGAATAAAGACACAGATGTAGAGAATGGACTTGAGGACATGGGGAGGGGGAAGCTGGGACGAAGTGAGAGAGTGGCATGGACGTATATACACTACCAAATGTAAAATAGATAGCTACTGGGAAGCAGCCACATAACACAGGGAGATCAGGTCGGTGCTTTGTGACCACCTAGAGGGGAGGGATAGGGATCGTGGGAGGGAGACACAAGAGGGAGGGGATATGGGGATATATGTATATGTATAGCTGATTCACTTTGTTATAAAGCAGAAACTAACACACCATTGTAAAGCAATTTTACCCCAATAAAGTTGTTAAAAAAAACAAAAAAAAATTCACTGAACTATGGAATTGAATATAATCATCTTTTACTAGGATAGATAAGGTCCAAAATTTGTAATAAAAGACTTTACCTGGGCAAGGAGGCTTATTTTATGAAGAGAGCCTTTAATAACATTAGTTTTATTTAACTGTCAGTTCTAAGGACTCTAAATTAGATGATGTCTGGTGGTTATCATATTAGCTATTAGAAGGAAAAAGCACTGAATCACAGCTGAAAGTCCTTCCATTTGCAAACAGTTTTTTAAAACAGTGAGCAATGGAATTGTGTGTGTGTGTGTCTGTGTCTGTGTGTGTGTGTGTGTGTGTGTGTGTGTGTAATGAAATTAAGAGGGAGATTGGTGGCCTGAACTTTGTTCAGGTCAGGAAGACTTATCTTCTCTTTCAAAGCTATCTTATGTAAAATTAAATTAAAACAAGCTCAGTTTTTAAACCCTCAGACCAGAGATGTCCTATAAGCAAACATTTTAAATTATTATGTACATACATTTCCACAGTTTATATAGTCATACTCAAGTAAAATACCAGATCTGACAAGATATGTTATATGGAATCATAAATCAATGTTATATAGCATCAACATTACTTGTCTCAACTGCATTTATATAGTATGTTCTAGTGGTATCTGTAGTTACATATTGTTTCTTATCCACTTAATTTGAGAATCTGTATTTGAAAATATTCAGTTGAAAGTATGAGAGATAATGGAAGATAAATGTATTTCATTAGACTGCACAATAGAAATGGAAATGTGGTCTTATGAAATAAATAGATCATTATCATTAGAATAATATTTTTTTTTATAAAACAGTTGTATTTAAAGTAGATAACCGACCACACAGGTTTCTTATTTAAAATTTCCAGTGGTCTATATTTTGTCTAATTTTATTATAATTCTCATTCTGTATTATTATTCCAAGGCAGTAAGACCAGATAATTAAATTAACTGTGACTTTGCAAGTAATTTTCATATTTTTGAGAACATATGCTACTTTTCACCCTCTAATTTATTCAAACTTTGACCTGGAAAGTTTTCCCCCCTCCTAATTAACCTAAGGATCAATTTCACAGAATAATAACATTTTAATAAAACTGAATAGCATAGTATGGATTATCATAAATGAATTCCAACATTTTTTTCATTATGAATATTCCTGAACACCTGGCAGGAGAGAGAGGCAGATTTGAAATAGCAGGACACCAGCCAAACACTGCCCTTCTTTTTAATCAGTGAATTCACTATTAGGTCTTTTCAGTCATCTGAGAAGTCAGATTTTTGTTCCTTAAGGCGTAAATTTTCCTCAACACTGCCATTACAACTGGTTCCTTTTCCAGTGAGAGATCATGTTTGTCTGCCTATAACAGATAATTGTCTATTGTGGCTTAATCACATAAGGGTTAATTTTACGATATAGCAAGAGGGTCCAGAGGTGATAATAAAGTGGCTTCTCTAAACTATCCGAGTCCAGGCTTTTTCTAGATCTTTGCTCACACATCCTTAACCCAAGGCCTTTATCTGAATATTCAAAAGTAGGCTTCCGTGCAGCCAGATAAAGCGTCCTTGTTCCAAGTAGTTAAAAGAGGCAGAGGCAAAAGCAAAGGACGAAAGAATAAGGGCAAGATAAGTTAAGTCAGTTTTCTTTAAAACACACACACACAAATAAACAAAACCACTACAAAGAAACCTTTGGGGGGAATGCCCACCTTGCTACTTCCAATTATCATCTCAATGGCGAGAGGTTAATCGGACAGCCACATTCAGCTGTAAGACAGACTTGGCTTGGCTGGGGTCACTGTCACGCAAAACAAAGTCACAGCTCTCTTAGAAAGGAAAAATGGGGAAGTAAATATTAGGCAGCTAGGAGTCTGTTACAGAGCCCAGGTCTGATTGATTCAAGAATTCCTCAACCTAGACTCTGCAGGTTAGTGGAATGAATTTTTCTACCTTTAACCTACCTTCCAAATTTGTTACTTTGATCACTGCCAATCAAAAATGTTGCTTTGAAAAGTAGCTGGAGAATTTTTACATCCCCTTTATTCCACTGACCTCCCAATTGCCCAGTTCCAGTGATCGCGGCATTCACTATGCCTAAACTCCCACCAGCCTGGCTATCTCTTACCATGTAAAATTGATTCACTTCCAAGACTTTGATCTACAAGTCCCTCTCAGATTACCATCTCCTGTCCTTTCACTTTCCCGATTCCCTTATTCTCACTGAATCAGATCTATGCCTTCTTTGTGATTTGTGGGCTTTCACACTTCTCCCAAGTCGGACGAACAGTCAGTTTCTTTCTGTTTGCCAACTTTCTTCTGTTCTCACATTCCCATATCACTGATCTGGCAATCCAGTTTTATCAATGCACTCACTTTATCAGCGCACTCAATTATTTTCAAGTCCCTCTCTCACGGACTTTTCCACAGGATGCCTATCACTAACACCATATGTAATAAGACCATATGTTTTGCTCTGTCCCAATGTACTGTGAATCTCTAGATGGTTCTACACAACCCTGCCATCTTTATTCCCCAAGCAACTAGGAATGAAAGGGTTGGAAGGCCTTATTTTCATGTCACCGTCATCCCACCAAGTGCCTCAGGCATACCCTCTTTATATTAATATTTGGTACATTTTGTGTACTTGGGGGTGAGTCATAGGATTCTAGCAAGTAAGTGTAAGCAAGAACAGAGTAAAGGTTTAGCGAAAACATCGTGGTCAAGAGAAGAGAGATTTTGCCTTGTCCCTCTCAAATATTTTCTCCAAAATGAATATTCTCTATATTTCTTAAGGAACCTGAGACAGTTAAAACTCTGCTTTCCATGTCATCTCAACACTTACTTAAAGCAATGAGCCCAAAAAGCCTATGTGTGTGAAAGGATAGGGATCAAACAGGCATAGGGAGGAGGATAATTCCCAGGGGATGATTAATACCTCAAAATAGCATCCTCCCATCCCACAGTAATGAAGAAGCCGTCTTCTTACCATTAGGGTCTGGTTCCCCAGTGTCAACATTTTTGATCTCAGAAAAAACAAATATTTGACACTCAGTGTTCACCTGTCATTTATAATTCAATGATACAAATATAGAAGGAAACGTTTTATGAAATTTCAGCAATGGAAAGAACTCTTTCCACTCCCCCAGACCACAGAAGCTATATATCCCCCTTCCCTGAATCTCCTAGATCTGCAGAATGTGAAATATTATAGGAAAGTTTTTAGGGTTTTTTATTGAATTATAGTTGATTTACAATGTTGTGTTGGTTTCAGGTGTACACGAAAGTGATTCAGTTATATGTGTGTGTACTCAGTTATATATGTATATATATTCTTTTTCAGATTATTTTCCCTTATAGGTTATTACAAAATATTGAGTATAGTTCCCTGTGCTATACAGTAGGTCCTTGTTGGCTGTCTAAGGAAACATTTTTTTAAATGCTGAAAATTAGGTAGTTCGCCTGTACTTCTCACAGGAAAAAAAGTGATCAATTTCTCAACAAAATCACAAGCAAAGAACTCACAATAGAGAATAAACCTTTTGGGAATTAAAAATGACTATGACTCCAGGAGATGTAAACTTCTTGATACAGTTACTCAGTGGTAGGGAATTCGTTCTCACTAGATCTGTTCTGCTAACATGGGCGGCCAGCCAGCACTTCCATGAACTTTTTGTTATGGTGAACTTTTTATTGCAGTGGTGCGTGTAGGAGGGATTTGACCTGTGTAGGTCCCAAGAATTCTTTTCCAGAATATAACTCACTTTGACAGGCATTTAGATACACAGGTATACTTTAAATAGAAATACCTCCAGGCTTCAGGATCCTATGCTGTCTAAAACTGCAACCACTCAAAGGAATAATTGTTTGGCTTCAAAACAAAATAAGCTTAGAAACATGCTTAGTAATTTTATCAATATAATTAATAATTACTACTCATAATATATACTGTTTATTGGATATGATGACAAAAATTTGAATTCAAGATCTCCTTCTTTGTACAAATGTCATTTGAAAAAAAATGTGGGGGTTTTTTTTGGTATAAATTCTGTATATTTACTGTCCAGATCCTTGTGAAGTAAGACCACAGGGCTATTTAATTCTGTGACCTTATAGTTATAAATTTGGACATAACAGGAAAAAAGAGCTTTCAAATAAAATTTCTGTAAGATTCTAGTAAAGTTTGACATTAAGTAATAAGAAATCTGAATATGATCTATCTTATCAGTAAGAGAAAGTGAAAACTTACAAATTACCACCAATTATGTGCAAGATGCTCTTCTAGATGCTTCTTTTGCTTGGGCTTGAGGTGAGATGTTAAATGCATGTATGTATGTGTATATGTACAGGTATGACTATATATAAATATATATTTAATTATAACTCAAACATTCAAAGCATCACATAATAGCCCAGAAGATACACTTGTCATTTGTTAAGTTCATGCTTGTGTTACTCAAGTATGTGTTGTACCTGTCATAAAACTAGCAATGGACTTTTCATCTGGGGTTAAAACACATCCAACGTTAGAATTAGTAGCATTGGGCTTCCCTGGTGGCGTAGTGGTTGAGGGTCCGCCTGCCAATGCAGGGCACACAGGTTCGTGCCCCGGTCCGGGAAGATCCCACATGCCGCGCAGCGGCTGAGCCCGTGAGCCATAGCCGCTGAGCCTGCGCATCCGGAGCCTCTCCGCAACGGGAGAGGCCACAACAGTGAGAGGCCCACGTACCGCAAAAAAAAAAAAAAAACAAAAAAAAACAGAATCATCAGCATTTCATGCAAGAAACTGACCCTACTCCTCCCCGCCCCCCCCCACACATTCTTTTTGCCAATGTGAGAGATGGTGAAAGATCACTATATTCTGATCCTAATGTCCTTTAAAAATAATTTGGTGTTGTAACAATCATTAGTACTTTGGCCAAATATTCTCAGCTTTGCTCTTTCAGGCACATGTTAGGATGCCTTCCTTCCTTCGGGCTTCTCTAATCTTGGAATCAAGTTTGGCCTTGTAATTGGTTTTGGCCAATCAAATATGAGAAGTGCTGTTAGTCACTGTAGAAAGAAGTTTTTAAAGCTAATATGTGATTCCTCGTTCTCTTTCTCTGACAACCGTCAGGACACTGGTGTGCCATCAGCCTGCGTTATTTATGGACCACAATGAGCAGGGACTCCTGCCAACCAGGATAAACATGGGGCACAAGCAAGAAATAAACCTTAATCATTTTAAACCATCAAGACTTTCAGATGTTAATAGTGAATCCTATGTTTAGCCTATCCTGACCAATACAAGTGGGAAAGTAGATTTTCTTCTCTGAGATTGAACTGCCATCTAAAACCTAGATAAACAAGCACAGTGAATTATTACTTTAAGATCTGGATTCTTTGTATTTATTCCTTCATTCAGGAAACATTGGAGAGTCATGATGGTGTTGATCACTTTGCTAGATCTTGGGGTACAGAGATGAATGAGGTGTGGTCTTTTGAACTCAGGGATCTGGCATTCCAAAACACATTTCTGATATGTGATCAGATAAATAACAGGAAATCAATCCCATGCACTTGAGTTGGCTGTGTAGTTGGTCAAGCACTTCATGGGAACCTTGGATATAAAAGCATCATCCTAATTTGAGAAAATGTTGTGTGCAAAAGAAGAAATTATAAAAAACTGTTCAGGTTATGTTGAAAGGCTCACTGCAGCTGAGAAACATGTCAGAACATTAACCTAATCATATCATGTATACCAAGAGAAAAAGAAGAATTAAAAGTATATTTTTATATTCTTTTATTATTTCCACTTACTTTGAAATAATGAAACAAAATATTTGGAAGTTGTGCTAAGTTCCCACGGGGTCATTCAGAGCTATACTTTTTAATATTCTTCATTTCCAAGGACATTTTATGATCAACCTTACTTGGATACAAAGATTGTAGACTCTTGGCCAGTACCGGCTTAAAAGAAAAATCTCTTGGTGTTAATTTAGTGCTTCTCAAACTTTCACATACATACAAACTAACTGGAGTTTTGTTAAAATGCAGATTCTACATACCTAACAAGCTCCCACGTGATGCCACTGCTGTTGGCCTGAGACCACATTTTGAGTAGCAAGGTGTTAACCCATCAATATTTGACATCATGTGGGAAGGATATAATCAATTATTCAAGCTATTTACTGAACATCAACTATAACAGAAACATCAAGCATTTCACTATGCCAGATTCTAGTGATTAAATGGTAAGCAGAAAAAAATCAAGGTTTCCATGTTCATGGGATTTAAATTTCGGTGGAGAAAACAGAAAATAAATGAATGACAATATAAACATTTTTAAATTGTTGATAAGAACAATAAAGAAAATGAACATTATTATCCTATAAAGGGGGAATATCTGGCCATATGAGATATATAGGGAAGAACTGAGGAAGTAGCAATTAAACAATGAGCTGAGGGGCTTCCCTGGTGGCGCAGTGGTTGAGAGTCCGCCTGCCGATGCAGGGGACACAGGTTCGTGCCACAGTCCGGGAGAATCCCACATGCCGCGGAGTGGCTGCGTCCGTGAGCCGTGGCCGCTGAGCCTGCGCTCCACGGCGGAAGAGGCCGCGGCGGTGAGAGGCCCGCGTACCGAAAAAAAAAAAACAAAAAAAACCACAATGAGCTGAAAAAATGAAGGAGTCAGTTACACAGAATGGAAGAAAACAGCCTCCAGAGGAAGTACAACATCTTATCTAGTAACATTTGGAGAATTTGACTAATTAGAAAGGAGACCAATACAGCTAAAGTCAAGTAAGCATTTGGAGAACTGGAGACAGACCCTGCAGTATACTTTAGATTTTGGAATTTTTTTTAGAATTCTAAGATAAAAATTCACTAAAGGAACACTTGTCTACTTAACTAATAAATGGACACAACCTTTACTCTTTAGAGAACACAAGGGCAAGAGCAAAAGTGGGGCTATGGACCCCATTGAGAAAGGGGATTTAGGAAGCTACGTAGTGGTGGTAGAAATAGCAGTAGTAGTAGCCACAGCAGCAGAGTAGTTGAGATCAGAGATGGTATCAGGGAGCTGACATTGAACCCAGGGAGAATAGGAGAGTTGGAGATGTATTTCTGATGAAAAGAACGATACAGAAGATGACCCACGTGTTTGGCTTGAGGAAACAAGTGGCTAACAGCATGATTTACTGATGTGTGGAACCCAGGACTAAAACAGGTTTGTGGAGGAAAGGCAGCATTTCAGTTGTAGACGTGTTGACACGTAGAAATAGTAAGTAGTCATCTAGTTATACAAGTCTGGAGCTCAAGGATGGTTCTAAGCAGTTGATAGAAACATAGAAATCATTAACCATGGGGCCGTCGTGTCACTTAGGGAGAGGGCATAGAAGAGAGAGAGAAGATCCAGCCCTGGAGTACTACTCAAAATTTAGATATTCAGAGATATCTAAGATATCTTTTGCAAAGAATACCTGGAAGGAGGAAACACAGGAGAAAACTGAATTTGGTTTTGTTCTTTGATAGGACAGAGGTAGAGCTTCTATTTTAATAAATGGAAAAACAAAGAATATGTGCATAAATATAGGTGGGTGTGCTGATTTCAAGGAGAATATCAGTCCTCTGATGGTACCTATTCACTGAGAAAGAAGAAGCAGGGAGCTGTAAGGGTAACTAACGAGTGGGGTGAGAGAACGGAATAGCTGTGTTTTGGTAAATGCTGGTAAATGTGCAGGTAAATAACTATATTTTCTCAAAAAAGAGTGTCTTTTACATTTAGAGCTACAAACTGGAATTGTTTCTCATATGTGAAATCGGAGCCAATGTGCATTATTTTTCATATGGAAATCCAGTTATAATAAACCTGTATCAATTATTCTAATTACCACTCTTTC
>NW_006796728.1:9985-75510 GCF_000442215.2 Lipotes vexillifer | reverse complement strand
CTCTTTCCCCACTAAACTGTAGTATCATCTTGTCAATTAGCAGTTAATTTTACATACGTGGGCCTATTTCTGGACCCTGTACTCTATTGGTCAGTTGAAAGCCTTTGTTTTTCAGCTAGGTTTTCATTCTATATAATGAAGGCTCAAGTACAATCTGTTGGTATATTCTTCAAACTACCAGGACATCTACTGAAGTTGAGTGTCAATATCTATGTGTAAATTGGATTCTCACACATTATGTTCTCCAAACAGAATGTGAAGTAGATATAACCAAAGTGGTATTATAAAACTGGTCCATACACACAAACATTTTATGCTGAAAAGCAATATGTGAAAATCTTCAATTACAGAAATAACAAGTACAGTTACTAGTCCTTTAAATATCCCATTGCAAATGCACAAACACCAGAAATAAGACTTTGTTAAACAAGGGATCAACAAAGTAAATATCCATTAAATAACCAAATTTTTGAGTTTAAAGCCATCAGTAAAATAAACAATAAATTATGACTCAAATTTTACACAAAACCTTTCAATACAAAAAAATCACCATGTCCTTGTTTGTTCTGAAGCTATGCAATAAGGGTAATCCTTTATTATTCCCTTGCATCTGGAACTATGTCAAACATTACTTTGGTAATTCTAACTATAATGCAAATGCATTTCTAGAACAACTTAGTTAAATTGACATAGTGCCCTGAGGTACCCTGATGATTTCATATATGATATATTCTTTGAAATGTTGACTATTGCCCTTCATGCTTAAATGTTATTTCACTTGGTTTTTCCATTCATGATTTATTCTGCACTGTATATTGTATTAAAGATCTGACATGAAAGCCAAGAGATAAAGTCCTGTAAAATCAAATGAAGACTATCGTGAACAGTTTTATTTTATTTTGTTTTAAATGGGGATGGATAGGGAATCACAGTATACAGTTACAACAAACTTTTAGTTCAAAAACATGATTGAATTAAATGGAACATTTATTTGAGTTAGAGAGATTAAATCTTTTGACAAGGTGAAGTCGAGTTGTTTTCTGTTTAGTCTACCTTGCTAGAGAGTAGATTTAAAGGGCAATAGAACTTTATGAGAATTCATCTCTTCCTCAGAGATTCTGGCCCTAAAGCAAATGCAGTTTCTGGTAGATTCTCCATTTCTATTACCTTACTTTCCATTTCAGTGTAGTATTAGAAAATTGCCCTCAAATCACTGGTTGCAAAATATTATCTGCATTTTTAAGCATCTTAATTTCACGTTGGGGAAGAATTGTTCTTCAACTTTATTTTTAAATAAAATTAAGCCTGACAGTAAATTCAAGGATAAAATTTAGACTTTTATTTTTGGCCTCCCCATTCTCTAAGCACCAAATTTCTTTCTTCTTGAATCAGAGACTATATACTGAATATGTTTAAAACACAGCCAAGTGCCATATTTCTCTAACATGTAAATATTTTAACAGTAAATTTGAAATGCATGTGGTCCGATGAAGAAGAACAAAGAAAAAGAACCGATAATGATCTCTTACTTCCCATTAACAGAGGGTTTCATATATTGTGGGCATTGAGCCTGCAAATCACTTCCATCAGATATTCTGAGCTGGACTATTGTTCAAAAACATTAAAAAGGAGAACGTATTAGCAGTTTTCAAAACCCACAGATATTACTTGACTTCTTGTCTCATAAATGGAGACCTGGGAGCTGGGAATTGTCCTTGGGGACACCCAGTCCCCAAGGTGGCCCTTCATTCTACTCACTTCAATTGAAACTCAAATATTCACAAACCCTGATTTTGTAGCTTCCTAGCTAGCTGAGAAAGCTTATTTCTGATGGTATGAGAAGGATAACAAAACTCCAAGATTTCTCCTTTTTGTCAGAAACAAGAAATGCATTTAAATTTGGGCCTCCAGACAAAATACCACTGTGATGATTAATTTTATGTGTCAACTTGTCTAGTCTGTGGTGCACAGTTATTTTGTCAAACACAGTCTGGATGTTGCTCTGAGACACTTTTGATGTAATTAACATTTAAATCAGTAGACTTTGACTAAAGCAGATTAACTTCCATAAATTAATCTCATCCAATCAATTGAAGATCTTTAGAGCAGTGAGGTTTTTAGAAGAAGGAATTCTCAAGATTGCAACATCAAGTCTTATCTGAGTTTCCAACCTGCAGCTTGCCCGACAAATTTTATACTTGTCAGTACCCATGATCGTGTGTCACAATTACTTAGAATAAGTCTATAAATATCACTCTAGATGTCACTTCTACAATTGGCCAAAAACACCACCTGTGTATGAATCTCAGCTTAACTTCAGAAGTTCACAGAATAAGTGTTTTAGAAAAAATACATGCAACAATAACGAAGTGGCAGTTACATAACTTTTAAATAGCTTATTTGATAAGCTTTATCAAATACTTTATCGTAACTTTTTTTTGTGGAATATCCAGTAAAAACTACTTGAATTTAAAGGAAAAAAAATACTAGTCCTTTAGCTTCAGCTGCCCTTCTCCAATGACATATTATTTCTGGTCTCAAGAGTGTATCATAAGGAACAAAGAAAATTGGATTATGAGTAATTTCACTCCCTTCTCTCGGAAATCATACACAGAACAAAGCATTACACATTCAACTGAGATTTTTTGCACAGTAACTATCTTCTAGGCACTCTCTTAGGCAATAGGGATAAAATCATGAATACTATATAGGTTGTTTGGGTCATTTTGTCACAGGTATATTTGTCTCACTGAGAGAAAGTTGGGAGTGAAAAAGTTTTATGAAGAAGTAACACCTGTGAAGGAAAAGGGGAGGAGGAAGAATGGGATAAGAGAAGCCCTCAGATCATGATACAGTCTCTGCTAGTCAAATGGAGAAAAAAGTTGAATGTTGGGGAAAAGTTGGCCCCCTTCGAAGAGTTTTTCCTTGGCAGAAATGGTTAAGACCTGCACTAACTCCTTGTTCAGCCACTGTCCAGGCCTTCCCCTGAGACAAGCAGGCTCTCACCTAACACTACTGTATTCAGTCTTTGACTGGGGTCACCCACAGAAGAGCATGACCTCAACTTGAAAACCAGGGTGGATCTTGAAGGAGCTAACAGCTGGACACACTCCTCACTGCTGGGCACTGAGTCTTTTCTTAAAGGGATACCTGAGCAGCACATCTCCATGTCTGACATGGTCTACCCATTGTACTTCACTGATCCACTTCTCTGTGTAGGTTTGGGATGAATCCCCTCCATGGTTCCCGTGTGAATCTCTTCCTGAGGTGAAACTCAGAAGTGGGAAAAAGAGGGAAGAACCACAGGCTCCGGTAGTCTCGGGGCTATAATCCGTACTCATTTCTCCCTCTTTTACTGTCCATTCTAAATTCTCCCCA
Source organism: Lipotes vexillifer (assembly GCF_000442215.2). Taxonomy (NCBI): domain Eukaryota; kingdom Metazoa; phylum Chordata; class Mammalia; order Artiodactyla; family Lipotidae; genus Lipotes; species Lipotes vexillifer. The sequence continues at coordinate 72,132 of NW_006796728.1, read as the reverse complement.
CCCTCAGATACTCTTTTGCTGGTCATAGTGGTTTATCTGGTGGGGTGAACCAAGAACTCATTCCTGAATTGTCTGAAGCCCTAGTAGTCATGCCCATTCCAGGCTGGATAGGATGCACTTTTCTGTTTACAGTTACAATTAGACAAGGGAATATGATGAGTCACCCAAGTGAGTCAGCCAAGCTCCATACATAGTTTTCCCCATCCCTGTTGTGAAATAGCAGCCCCATCACCTTCTGATAATCAGGTTCAAGTACCCCTGAAAAGAAGTGACTCATCTTCTTACCCACTGATCCCTAAAAGGTCTAGGTGGTATCCTAGCTTATAGCACTTTGAGACTCTTTTTGTGCTCCAGGCAAGCCTACATCCGTGTTTGGGACCAGATTCACAACCTCTAACTCAGCAGCATCCAAAGTTGAAGGGACGGGAACCATAAAGTCGCTTGTAAGTCATGGGGCGTAGTGGAAGGTAGGGCAACTTCCGCTTCTATACCTTGGTTCCTGAATCTAACTATTGTTTCTATTGGTGGGGGGGGTACAGTGCCATTTAGTGATCTCCAGTTTAATGCTTGTACTGCATCTTGTTGAGTGACACCTTACCCTTACAGGCCATTGCCTTTAGGCTATCACTTCACCTTTGGCAAGCCATTATCTTGCCCATAGTTTCCGGGTGATGCAGAATGTAAAACCAGTGGATCTCATGGTGATGGGTCCAATCCCACATCCCTTTCACTGTGAGGTTGTTCCCCTGATTGAATGCTGTTGTGTGTGGAATGCAATGCGTGTGGATCAGGATTTCCGTAAGTGTCTAAACAGAGGTTTTATGGAGAGAAAAGACAAACGCATAGATTAAATGTTTGTTCTTGGGGAACAAACCAATGGTTCTTTCAAGACAAAAGGGGCAAGTGTAGTCACCTTGTCACCAAGTGGTCACAGTCTGTTTCTTTGAGGAATAGTGTCATAAATCTAACATGTCATTGGCAGGTTGGCCTCAGTGGCAGCAGTGGCAAGATGGCCCCAAGTGGAAATCTATGCTGTTGAGCCTTTGCATTGACTCATCTCTTCTACTCATCTAATTCTCCTGAATTAATGCCCACCATCCCAGCATTGGGGTGAATTCTAGCAAATATTGGTTGATACCAACCAAGTCATTTTGTCTACTTGGCTCCTTAGTGCTTATTCTCTGGTGGATGTTCCCTGGTGGGGATCAGCCTGTGACACAAAGATCCTCACTTTATACCCACTCTTATGTCCATGAATGTGCCCTACCATGGAGCTCTTTGTCCCTGACCTTCCAATACATTTCCTACCAGACCCCCTAACCAGCCAGCCAGGCAATTTTCCACTTTCTATAAAGTTTATATTATACATATTCTAAACTCAGGGCACTTCTTCAAGTGATGGACCACTTGAAGTTCTTGAAGATTTTTTTCTCATGATGTTTTATTTTTGTTTTTTGTTTTTTGTTTTTTATTTTTTTGTGGTACGCAGGCCTTTCACTGTTGTGGGCTCTCCCATTGCGGAGCACAGGCTCCGGACACACAGGCTCAGCGGCCATGGCTCACGGGCCCAGCCGCTCCGTGGCATGTGGGATCTTCCCGGACCGAGGCACGAACCCGTGTCCCCTGCATCGGCAGGCGGACCCTCAACAACTGCGCCACCAGGGAAGCCCTCTCATGATGTTTTTTAAGGCCATTTCTGAGTGGCGCTGCACTGCAGCTGCCATCCATTTTTGGACTGCTTCCTCCTACTGAGCTTACCCGTCCATAAACCAAGTTACACTATTTTTCTTCATTTTATGTCAATTATACAGAACCCTTCAGAGATCAATGTGCGTGAGCTGAGGGAGGGATGCTGATACAACAATGGTGGTTACCCGGGAATCTGGGGTAACTGCACAGGCAGCTTGTTGTGCCTTCTGACCAGGACCTTGTGCTTGATCCCAGATATATCATTTCCAACTTACAATGGATGACCACTGTGCCCACTTCACTTTATGACTTATGAGTCCAAAATAACCCAGCCCATTATGGCAGTTCCAGATGCATGGTCACTTGGTACCCTATGGTCAAGCGTTTTGTCTCTATAAGAGCTCAGTTAAACCCCAGAAACCATCTTTAAAAGGTGCATATTTCTCTGCTGCAGATAGAATGTCCTTGCTCCCATAACTCAAGAGGCCATGTTGTATTTCTCCTAGTTACATCTACTCTCATTTGTACACTACATCTTTTTTCATCACTGACCCACGTGTTATAAAGTCTGCAGATTGTATGGCCCAAATGGCAGAACTGCGTGTTATGCAGCCTGGACCTCCTCTTTATTGCTTCAGGCCCAGCTCAAAACTATCAGCCTTCCATGTCATCCAGTATAAAGACCAGAATAGTATTCCAAGTTATGCAATACATTATCTTCAGAACACAAAGACATCTACCAGGCTCTGAGCTTTCTTATTTGTGTAGAGAATACAAGTTGCATCAATTTGTCCTTTACTTTGGAGAAGCTGTTCTGGCATGCCTTGAATACCTGGACTCTTAACACTTCACTGAAGTGGCAGAGCCTAAATCTTTATGAGATTTGTTTCCCACCCTTAGGACTAGATATGTCTTATCTAGACCTCCAGGATACTGGCTACCTCTTGCTCCTGCCTGATTGACAGGATGCCATTGGTGTAATGGATCTATAGATTTTAGTTGGATACCCAGACTGTTCAGATATCCGTATGGTCAAGATCTCTTTGTATTATATCATGGCAGAGGATGGGAGGGTTACCATAGCTCTGGGGAAAATAAAATTGTATGCTGTTGTGAATGTGAATTTTTATGGTTCTCTTTCCTGATTGGAATACAAAAGAATACATTTATTTATTCAATGGTCACACATAATATACCTGAGGCCATATTAACCTTTTCTAGCTAGGGTATCACACTTGTTACAGCAGCTGTGATCAAGGCTCCTAGAAGTTTGAGCTTGCAGTAACCCACAGTCATTCTCTAGGATACACTTGATGTCTGTAGGGCATCAAGTGGGGTATTAAAGGAAAATATGATAGAGGCCATTATCCTTGAATTATTTTTGAGATTGGAATTATTCTCTGCTGTTTCCCCCCCCTTCCAATATAGTATTGTTTTTATTTATTCCCTTGCCCTGTAACTGGTTTTAGAGATTTCCACTTGCTTTTCCCCATGATGATACAATGTGGGAGTTACTCCAGCTACCAAGTGTGTCCATCCCATTACATACTCAGGGACCAGTGAAATGATCACCAGGCAAATCTATAGACACACTGAAAACCAGACTTAAGCCAGGAGTCCACTTATTTCTGGACTCTATATACCCTCTAAATGAGGAGCCATGATGATGCTTCAAGTTCCCAGGTGTCAATGTCTACCCAGAGCTAGTGTTCAACAGTAAATTATGTGGGAATTCTTTTCTCTTTTTAGATTTACTTAAGGTAATGCCATGGATGTCTTTGGGGATGGACTAAGGAAATCCTTTACAGTGTATACTTGCCTTGACCTTATCCAGTCCTTCTCAGTGGAGAACCAACCATTTATTTCATCAGTGGGTTTAGTGTCAGAAAACTGGATCAGTTTCAGAAACTAGGCAAAAGATTTTGAACTTTTTAATAGTGCAACTGCCCTCAGCTTCCCATCCATCCAATACTGCTCTCTTCTAAATAGCAATGTTAAGCAATGCCCTTGTTTACTGCTCATCTATTTTGTGCCTAGGAACACCATGCTTAACCATCACCATAACTTTCTAGGTGTCAGGTCCACTTGGCTGCCAATCTGAATTCTCAGGCATTAGAATAATTATCTGACATACCTGGCTTCCAGTGTCTAAGTGCTGATACCTGACCTCTACTCTTTCAGAGCCTCTAAAATATCCATTATCAGTGAGTTCAATTCTGTTCAGAGGAAAGCCGTCACTGAACTTCTTATCGATGCTGGTATCTTTTCACTAGCACATTTCTGATGGTCTTACCAAGTCGTATGCTCTTCCATTTCCCATGGAATGTAGCTCTCTGGTGGGACTTTATGTCTCTCATAATATATCTATCCCAGTTTACCCATTTCCATGAGCTCTTAGCCCCTTCTTCTTTCTCACTCAGGTATTTCCACCTTGCTCAGTGTGAGCCATCCCTGTTTCGAGGTTTCTAGGAGTCACCCTCTAACTTTGAGCTTATATTTACACAAATTCAAGACCCATCCTCTTGGGTCTAAGCCAAGGACTCCAATCCCTTTATCCCAAAAAAATGTTTTCACAAGTCAATAAACTCTCCCTAGATGGGTCTTATTTTCTGGTCTCCTTATTTGAGCACTTTCAGTACCAATACAGCCATGTGGTTAGTCCCAGGCCTCTACCAGTACATGTTGGGTAGATTTCATTCCTTTGGGATTATACTGCCTTCCCTCCTTCAGCAGGCCCAACACTTTCCTGAATGGATTATTTGTTCCTTAACCTGATTATGAGTCTGGCAGCCAGGGGAGAAAGTAAGGTCAGCTGAAGACTGCAGTATCTATTTCTTTGTGGGATAAAGACCTCTAAGCATCTTCCAGCTTGAGGGGTGGAAAATGTTACCTCATTAACAAAAGACAGCTTTATCACTCTCATTGCTTAGGAAATTCCAAGAGTTTTAGAAACTCTGTGCCAGAAATGGGAATGAAGACCAAATATATTCATCTTCATATAATAAGCCACAATATCACAAATACATTTTAAGAAATGAATCAAAAGATGAATAGTCAAGCCCTGATACTTGGCACTTAACTTCAAGTTACACGTGATTTTTAAAATTTTAACACCATGAGAACATAGTATACTAATCAATTGATGTAGAACAATAAACAGGCACATTAATGAAGCAGCTTTTTACATTTGTCAAAAGAAATTAAATTGGGGTTGGCAAACAAATAGGAGAGTTTCTATGAGTCTCCTAGATAGATTAACAAATTCAAATTTATAAACTTAATATTATGGCAGATGTAAAGGAAAATTAATAAACAAAAACCTCAATTAAATAGAGTTGGGAGACAAGAAGGGGAGCTCTCAGGCCTTGAGATGATAGCAGAGGCTAAAAGGAAGAAGAAAGACTTACGTTTTTTTTTCCTGCCAAGGACTCAGCCAATGAAAAGCCACAGACTCTTTGTTTGCAGTAGCTCTCCCAACTTCCTTTTCCTTTCCATTAAAGTGTCCTCCTTCCCTTGTCTTGTGGGAACTTGCATATGGCTTGCCATCGTTTCAGACCCCAAGTTGCAATTCATTGTTGGTTCCAAATAAACCTAACTGTGCTAGAGATTTATCTGGCAGGCTATTTGTTTTAGGTCAACATACCAGAAATTCTGAAATTATTAACAGCAGAAGAGATTTTGTAAGGTATTATTATGAAAACACTTTTAGAAAGAACATGTATTGATTACAGGAATGTAGCAATACTTATTATCATTCATTCATGTCAACCTAAATAAAGAGGTAAACTGAGGCAAGCTTGAATTACCAGGAAATGAGTTTGGGGAGGAATATCAGAGGAATTGCAATTCAGGAAACTCCAATTGTGACAAGCTGCAGGCCAGTCCATTGAAAGTTTGGGGGTGGCTGTACTTATGGGCAAAGGATTTGTGCAAAGAAGAAATTATTTAGATGACAAAGAAAAGAGTAACAAATATGTTAACTCATTTTTTAAATATTTTGATACAAAGTATTTTAAGTTCTAAAAAAACTGTATTGATTTCTAGCCAATTTATTTATTTTCCTTGAGTGTACTTGAGCCTTGTCAGATGAATAGACATCTCACAAGACATCTAAAAAATTGTGATATAGTTAAAGTTAATTTTTTTACAGAAATTTTATTCCTCCAGAAATCAAGATATTTTATGATGTTGAATTCTCTTAAAATATATCGCAGTAGATGTATAGTACTGTTACTGTGTCGCCAAGGTCATTAAATCCTTGAATTTCCTAAGAAAAAAGGACTATTGCATAATTTAGAGGTGCCTGAGGGTAACTGATTTACACATCATGTCTGTACTTACCCAATGTTAAGAATAACTTGTCTGTTGGCTATATGCTTTTCATAAAACTTCATTTATTATTCTTTTTAAGTTGATAGTTAAAATTATATGATAAATTATGTAAATTAGCCTTATAATAAACCAGGAAAATATGTATTACCTATTGATACAGCACACATTTAACTCTAAATATAAACATACTTATTTAAATTTAAGAACAGAAAACTCATCCTAAATTGGCAAAAGTGCCACAGGTTAAGTTAGTCCTCCCAGGAAACTCCAATAATTTCCTCATTAAGTTGACCTTCAACATGCTATACAATAAATCGAAATTAGTGACATCATTTTAAGTCTTCATATTATGAGAATAATCTTCATTCCCCAGAACATGCTACCTTAGTAATTCTTGAGTAAAATATTTATCATTTTAACAAAATTATAACAGCCACTACATGTCACATGTCTCATTCTATAATTATAATATTTAAGGTAGAAAAATTTTAATTGCTTCTTGTGGTTTTTGCCTGATCCTTTAATTTAATATGAAGAAGTACATAGATGGGGGCTTCCCTGATGGCGCAGGGGTTGAGAGTCCGCCTGCCGATGCAGGGGACACAGGTTCGTGTCCCGGTCCGGGAGGATCCTACATGCAGCGGAGCTGCTGTGCTCGTGAGCCATGGCCGCTGACCTTGCGTGTCTGGAGCCTGTGCGCTGCAACGGGAGAGGCCACAACAGTAAGAGGCCCGAGTACCGCAAAAAAAAAAAAAAAAAGTACATAGTTGGTATATGTTCTGCACCTTTGTTATATGGTTGCTCAAGGCATGTAGGTTGGACCACTATTGAAAAGTTAAATTATATTGCCCTAGGGTTCTGTGAATAGTTCCATATATGTGAAGATTATCATAACATTTTCTGTGTTGTATTTCATGAAGATATTTTTAAAAGGTTTAGGTGAGATCAAACATTGAAATAATACAGTGTATGATTTTATTTCAATGTTTTCATATGTGAGATATTGAGAAATCACACATTTAAAAAGAATATTCTTTCATTTCCAATATGTGTGTCATTATAAATATAAATCTTTTTGAAGGCTGAAATAATAATCATTGCCTGTAAAACATTGTTTCTAGAAATACATATATGTAATATTTTGGTGAGAATGAGTTTCAAATTTTCCAACATGTTGTTGTCACTGAATTGTCTTTTATGTACTGAAGCAGAATTTATCTAAAATCTCAATAAATTCAGGTCATAATATGCTCATTTCAGAAAAAAAAAAGTCCCCTTTTTTCTATGAGAAGCTAATATACTGTCATCTTGGTATTTAAAATCAAAGAATGCAGGAAACTTATGAGGATAATTATCTATTCCACTTCCTTTCCTCTGGGTGAGACCACATCCAAACAAAACCAAGAGGATTGCTTTCTTTAGAAATGAATAGGAAAACAGACTAAATCCCTCCAGAATATCAGTGTTTATATTCAAGGACATCTTCTAATATCTTGCCTACATCTTTTATTCTGTTTATATATGATATTATTTTACTGGACTTCATGAAAAGCAGAATAACTACCTTGTTTTCTCTGCTCTCATAAAAATAACTTCAGTCTCTGATTTCCCCCCCAGCCAAGTTGCTTCCAGCTGCTACCCTGCTATACATGAAAATGGTAATTTGGCCTCAACTCCTAACTAATGCTCTATCTCTCTGATTCTCTTCACCAACAAACTTCTTTCACAAGCTGTCTTACATCACAACGTTATTCTCTTAACTCCTCAGGAACTTCTCAACCTACCCTAATCTGTCTTTTGTTCTTATTACTCCAATAAAATTGTTCTTGCTGAGGTAAAAAATGGTTTCTTTGTCACTAAAGCCAATAGACGTTTAATAATCTTTATTTACTTGAACTTTTTGTTGCAGTTAAGACTTTTGACATTGCTCTTCTGGAAACACTCTGTCTTGTTCTCTATGATACCACTCTCCTGATGTCCCTGGCCATTCGAAACAGTGTACTCTGTTAATTTATCCTTCTCAACCTAGTAAATATATTTGAAGTTCTTTAAGATTTGATCTGGAACCTGTTACCTTGTTACTGTATTTTTTCTCTAGGCAATATCAACGACATTCATGGATTCAATGATTATCTATTACTCTACACCCATGTTTATAGCCTAGGCCTATCTCAGTTTCAAACCATATATAACTAAACTCTATACCAAACTTGACAATTGTATATTGCATATGAACCTGAAACGTATTATTTCTGAAACAGAATTATGATCTTAGCTCATATAACTCTTCCAGTATTTTCTATATCAACAAACTGACATGGCCAGAAAATCAAGTACACAAGTCAGAAATCTGAAAATCATCTTAGACATTGTCTTTTTTTGTCTACGTCTCCCCAATATTGTTGATTAATAACATTTGCAGGTATTATTTCATTAAAGTCTTTCCAATGTCTCTACTTCAGCCATGCCTTTATTACCATTCTTATCCTTTTCAATCAACTCTAAGCTGGCCTTCAGGAGTAGTCCACTAGCTGTTCTCTTTGTCTCTTGCAATTGGGTCTCCCTTTCACAGTGTAGCCGGCATGATCTTTTCCAACTAAAAGGCTAACCATGCCATATACCACCCACCCACACATTCAAGTATGTAAAATCCTTTATTGGCTTTCTATGACCCTTAAAATGTTGTCCGAAACTTTAGCATGATCTTTAAGATACTTAATGAGCTCAATCTTTCAAAATATCTTCAGTTTCATCTCTCCCTATTCTTTTTATTTTCTGGCTTCAGCTGTATAAGACAGTTCAGTTTAGCAAATGCTCACTGCTCCCTTCAGCTACTCTGTTACTACATGTTTTCTCCTTTGCCTGGAATGCTCTTTTCCTTTTCTTTGAGTTAAATTCTTAGTCATTCATTCCAAAATCAGTTCAAATTTTCTCATAAATATCTTTCTTAATCCCTCATAGTGGGAGGATCATTATGACATATGTTCTCTGATTAATCTGAACATACTTTTTATATTCTGCATCATAGTTCCTGTGGCTGAAATTATCATAGCCCCTTCACTAGGACGTAAGCTCCACAGTGGCAAAGTGGGATCTGTATTTCCTGTGCCTCGAACCATAGCCAGAGCATAGCAGATACTCAATATTATTGAGTATTAATATTTCTTTCACTCTGGGTAAACACATGAATGAACTTCTGATGAAGGGAATGCCTGTAGCACAGCTACAGCATCAAGAAAACAAAACCTCAGGTTGACTTGCAGCTGGGGTTGTCACAAGCACTGTAGAAATTATCAAATTCTTGAGATAGTTTCAAGTACACCCAGGGCAATGATAATAAAGTCCTTGGCATCTGGTTTATTAAGGATCAGCCTGGTCCTTCTAATCCAGTGGGGAAACTGTTAGAGAAAAATATCTTCCAAGTGACAACTACAGACAAATTGCAAAGCTCTAAGGATTGCTCTATGATATGTTGCACTTATGCTAAACAGACGATGGTACATAAGGAGGTGTACCCAGTTATTCCAGAGACCAGGGCACAATTACTTTTCAAAAAGCAATTGCCTAGCATGGAATACCAGACCGAGAATACCTAAAACTTTGTCATCAACCCATAGCTCTACAGAATTGTGAAAATGTGTAGGTTAACCAAATAATTAGGAATAGGAGGTCAGGAGAGTACTTTTATTCTGTGGTAACAATTTTTCATTAAACATATAATAAATACCAATTATGCAATATTCTGTATATGGAAGTATGGAAAATTCTAACATCTAAAGAATAGTGTTACTGCCTTTAAAGGACTTATAAATTGTAGCATTCCTGAACTCAGACCTACCAATTTGCTCTCCACTGGTCCTAGATGTATAAAGTTAACAAAATATTTGTGTGTCTATTTATATATTAAAATATATTGACAAGATATATACTTAAATTATATGTTATTTGCATATATCATAATATATTTATATAATATATGTTTATATTATGTATACTTATATATTTGTATATCATTATATAATTAAATATATATGATTTATAGCTATATATAATTATATATATACACAAATATATTTATTTTCTCAAATGCACTTATACCCATATTTAACCAGATCCAACCAAAAAGATCATGCTATCAAGGCTGAAGAAACATAAGGTATCTACTTAATAAAGTATAAGTCTCTGAAAATTGATGCACACACATATACATCACCTAGTCAGTTAATTTTATTTAATTCTCACAATAGCCCTAGGAGTGAAGAATCTGAAGTACAGAGAGGTCATGTAACTTCTCCAGTTACCAAGAAACCCTGAACTACTTTATTCTAATTGCAATGCCTTTTTCACCCACCATACTAATACAGTGTTTCTGTGTCTCTGACACATATTAAATATTTTATAGTAACCCATATATATTAGTATCATGAGAGGAATACAGTGCAATATTATTTCAATGAATTTTAAAATGTTTTCAGATTACAAATTGGCTGTTAAACTGGTAAGACAGAGAGAGAGTGTGTATGTATACACGCATATATGAAAATAATTGGAAATAGGAGAGAAAAGTTGAGAACATTAACACCAGTCTCCTTCATTTTACAGAATGGAAAATTTAAATAGTTGCCCCAAATTATGCTCTATCTTTCTCTGTGTATCTAGTTTAGCCTACTACTATTATTGTAGGCATGATAGAATTGTATTGTGAGTCTCCAGGTAAAGTTCCTGAAAGTTAATTCTCTACAATAAGTGTCAAATCTAAAAAATCCAATGACATTCTGTAGAAGGAGCAGAAAAGTTGAAAGAGTCTGTCATTAATTAGTTCCTTTTTCTCTGGTTAGCCAATTAACAAATATCAAAGGAAAATTATCAGATCAGGAAAGAGAAGTATATTTACTAGAACCCTTGGTATCTAGTTACAAAAACACTTTGAGGACTATCTTGTAAAACCCAAGAATGGAGATCCTGTGGAATTTTAAAATGAAGTGTAAGCAGGACCTTGAAACTCTTTTCTTTTTCTCTTGCATAACCACTCCCTACTAAAAATAAACTAGTAGTGGAGTACATGCAAATTGTGACTCAGTTTCCTTGCTACAGATCTCGTTGCTTCTTTCTCTCTTTCTCTTTCTCCTTTGTCCCAAATTTCCCTCCCCACCAAGAGGGTTCTAACCCTATTGATTATATTGTTACTTATTTATTTATTTCCTTATTTATTTTCAAGTATGCAATCATTTTCCTTGAAACTGTTTAGGAAGATCTATTGTTTTGTGAGGAATAGATACCAAAAATGACCAAAAAAAGGGACTTAGGAAACATCCAAGAAATGTAAGAAATATATATTACAAAGAAGTTAGTGGGACAATCTGATAAAGGTATGTCCTTTTGTAATAGAAAATAGATCAGACACAAGTTAAGTAGTTCACAAGATTTTTCCACATAGTGAGAGAGAGATCAACCAATTAGACCCACTATTATTAGGTGACTAGCAAATTGCAGAGAAGCAGACCCACCCACAGCTACAGAGCTATGGAATATGCTCTGGTCAACATAGTGATAGAATTTTGTATATATCGGTGGCTGGATATTTGTGACAGATGTGTCAAGCCGTGGCTTGACTCTAGATTGCAAAAATACCCTGTATTCTTGCTTGCTACTGCCCTGTTGTACTTTCTTGCTTGTGGGTTTATTTTTATATTTTCATAACAGAGTGATCTGGAAAATCTGAATAAGTTATGGGAAATGGGGGATTTTTCCATTTTGAAGCTAGAATACACAGCAGAATAAGAGTAGCCATTAGCAGCAGGCAAAGTGGAGGGTATGATCATCCTATTTGGAAAAATGGGGAAATAATGACCTGACTAGGTTTGAAAGTAAACTATAACCTTGAGAGGGAATGCTTAAGAGATAGTAGTAACTAACGGTTTTATCCTACTCATGGTGTTACTGTATATAGGATGCCACCTCACACCATGTCCCCAATGCACATAGCCAAACATATCCTGAAACTGAAATGAGTCTATTTAGTTGAAGCTCTAATTTATATTTTTAAGCTTCCAGGGATTAGAATTGAAGATATTTATATCCTGTAATTTCCCCCAAGACACTAAAGAATAGAAAAATAAGCAATCATGCTAGGGTCAGCAAATATGTCTATTCATTCTATCACATGTGCTAACATCACATTGGTCCCCAAACCAGGAGTACCAACATATGTAAAGTTACAATCTAAAGATTAGACCAAGGAGAGAGTAAAAATCAGTGTTGCCCAAAAGGTAGTTGAAAAAATAAACAGAGCAAGATACATTCTAGAAAGTTTGATAAATTAAAAGCAAGAAAAAACAGAATAGCAAAATGTCCTATGCCCAAAGACCCAATATGCCAAATTTACCATTACCATTTCCACACTCTCTTCAAGCATCTAGAGAAATCTTATCCTCTACCAGATAATATACTTTCTATTTATACTCACACAGTCTTATTATTGATTATGATAAAATATTGGTTCATCCTTCTAGAGGAAGAAGAGTGTCCTTCACTTCTTTCTTATTCCCTAGAATACCAGGTAGGTACCTAGCCTGTGTTTAATAAATCCTTTCTCATTGATAGGTGTAGATGACTCTATCAGCATGAACCTATAGATTATAAGGCAGACTACACAGACATTTGAGAATACTATCAGGAGAGGTTGAAAATCAGTAGGAAAACTAACACTTCCATTACGAAATAAACAAATAAAAATCACTGCTAAGCTCTTTCAGGATTAAGGTCCAGAGCTCTAGCATCCTAGGAAATTATTTTTTGGTTTATCAAAGGTATTATGTTACTGAGGATGCTGTCAAGATGTGGTCTGCTTAGTTTTTCTTTTGTTTTGTTTCTCCTTTAAAGCCAGTGGATAAGACATGTACTCTGTCTCAGGATAACTGGAAGGAAAAAACAAGTGGGGAGGAGAAGTTTCCTAACATCTCTGTCGTAATTAAGGAGACACTTTGAAATGACTTTGGCTTCAGTGAAGACCTGTGGCTCTTGAATTTTCTATGCACAGCCGGAAGTAAGAAAGACCAAGGGCAAAGATTCTATTTTCTAACTGAATTGACCTTGGCATCTTCTCCCATTTGTGCTGGCTTATGCTCTCTTTAAACATTCAAAAATACTTTAAGGTCTAATGACTGGGAGACTTATGTTAACTGTTCCCATACAATCCTCCAGGTCTCCTTTAATGTCAACAAGCACCCAGTGTCGTAGCTCCCCTGCACTATTTTCATTTGCTGTATTTGTCAATCCATAGAACTTGATCCCTACTAGGACATGCCACATTCTTCTCAGTGATTATAGTATAACCCCTAACACAACCCACAGTCTACCTACTGACGTTGAAGAATCTAAGAAAATGGAGGCCCCTTCGCCTGATTCCTGAGAAAGAAACCTTCTACTCAGCTAATTAGCAACCCAGATGTTGGCTAGTTTTATTACTCTTCTCCAACCACAGGGAATGCTTATATAGTTGGATCTCCTGGCAGCCATAAACACTGATCCACATCCCAGATCAGACAGCAGGTGCCTTCTCTCCTGTGCTCTATGTTGCTGAGGACTGGAATTATCATATCTAAGCCATGACTTTTTCTCCCAAGATACTGCCATCAGTTGTATTTTTTCCCAATGAAGTGTTTTTGAAGTAGCCATTCTTATCATTTGTATTGTGTTTTTATTCAAATCTTTCAGTTGCCTAAATATTTAACACCAAAGAATTAAAAAGCAATTACTTCCTCATATATAGTCTATAATCATCTTTTTCAAAGATACACAGATTTTTTCAGTCTAAACCTATTCTTATCCCTAATCCTAATCCTGACCCTACCATGGAGATAGTAGAGTGACTACAGTCTCCTTTACTTGGATAAGCAAAAAGCTGTATTGTAATTCAACTAATGTTAAAAGCCTTCTCTATGTTATGAGTTGCAGATACAGGATGTATAGAACATAAAAACCTTTTCTCCTCATAGAATATAGTAATTTATAAAGGTCAGTGATGTTATGAAAAAGACTTTAAAACCTTACATTTTAATTTCTAATCATGCTTTCCATATCCTAAGTAGTACCAGAACTCTATTACAATTTTGATATTGTCTTACTTTGTATTAATTATGATAAAAAGTTTACAAGCACATGAAAAATAAATGCAATTTCCTAATTCAAAACATAAGCAGATTTTTATAGTTGAAGAATGCTTAAACCCAAATAAAATTAATTTTCATTTATTAGTTTAATTTAGAAATTTTCAACAGGTGTAGCCAACAATAATAGAAATACTAATGCATAAAATATTTGCTATTAATTTGCTCTACTTATGCACACAACTTTGTCATAACAATTGTAAACAGGAGAAGGATCTTCAAAGTGATGGATTCATGAATAATTAAACAGCTAAAGGGCCAAAATAATATAGCCAGTAGGGAGAGTTATAGATCTCATGTGCAACTTGGATATACAACTCCTGGATAATAGCTGACTGTATTTAAGATGGAGTTTTGATATATGCAAAATTTATTTAATAATTATATTAGGAAGTGTAATTTCCAAATTATAGACCTATCAATTCAAGGTCATGGTCTATTTAATTACAACAACCCTTGTTTTAAGTGCTATTTCAATAAATAAAAGTGTGTAAAACTGCAAAATTGTACTGCCAAAAGTATGATTAAATATAAACCTGTAAAATAATGTAATTAAAAATAATAACCATTTCTTTCATTTAACTAAAATGATTCAACAGAGCTTGAATGACTTATCCATGGTCAGAGATGAAGGTTAGAATTATGAATTCACAAGATGTAGCACCAATATTCTCCTTTTCCTCATCTCATTCAGCTGACAGAAGGCTGAATGTGAATTCAAACTCACATTAAAACTCACTTTGAGCTCTAGTAATAGTCTGGTAGGTTGAGTGTCCAGGTCACTCCCCACAGAAAAGTTTACTGAAAGTTGAAGTTAAATTTGGTTAAAAGCCAAAGAAATGTATGTCCTTTGGGGTTTCTTGTTATGTTATTATTCAAAATCTACTACATCTTCCTTCCTTCTTTGTGGCATTTTCCTCAACTCAAAGTATTAGAATTTCAGTGAGTTAAGTATAGTTCTTACATTGTTATCGTAATAGCTTGCTCCTGTGTGGGTGCTTGTGTGTGTGTGTGTGTGTGTGTGTGTGTGTGTGTGTGTGTGTGTGTGTGTGTGGTGAGAAAAGTAAGCAGAATGCTCCATTTCTCTGAATTCCTGGGGCATACTTCCACCTAAACCTTTGCTATCTTGCACAAGTTCTATAATTCCCCCCGAATGCTTACATCCTTATGGTAGGTTCTCTCTTGCCCTTCTTTTGCCCCCTTGACCTTCTCTTTTTAGTCTCCAGATTCTTTGGAGTGTCAACACTTCATTTACCTCTGAGTTTCGGATTCCTTCACAGTCCTCCTGTGCCCTAACATACTGAAAGACTCTTTCATTCTTTACTAGCTGCCCTCCTCTTTACGTATCATGAAGCATCTCAGGCTGCCTTAGAGGTGCATAGTATTGTCTTACTTACATGTTAAGTTGTAAATTTAAGGTCACTATGCTTAAGGCATGCATTAATGCATTAAGTGAAATTGCCTAAAGCATGTGTCATAGCTTACAGGTGTTTGTTTTGAAATCAATGAGATTGTAGTTGACTTTACAAAATAAGGAGAGAAGTCATATATTTATTAGGAAAGTAAAATTAATTGGGGGATTTTGAAATCCGATTGCAGGCCAGTTGTAATGAGTTTTTTCCTTTGCCCATTTTCTATTTTATCTAGAGTCAGAGTTAATAGTTAGCACCAATGTACTTTCTTGGCACCAAATTTTTCCTTTACCTTCTAGGTCCTATCCCTCATTTTAAAAAACACACTGACTGTAACCTTTATCTTGGCCCATTTCCCAGACTCATGTATCCTCTCAGCATTGTTGCAGTTAATTACTTATGTTTTTTATTTGATGGTTATGTTTGCCAACCTCATTACTTATTGCTAATTCTGAAATGCTATGATATAAAATACACATGTCACTTTTCTCTAGGTCACTGCTAGCATTGGATTCTTTCTGTCAAGTATTCTAACTGGTAATAATGGTGACTTCATAAATGAACAATGCTTCATACTATTGATATTTAATTTGAATAAGTTTTGTCATTCAAGTTATTCTGCCACTTTAGAGTATATCTTTTTTTTTTTTTTTTTTTGTGGTACGCGGGCCTCTCACTGTTGTGGCCCCTCCCGTCACGGAGCACAGGCTCCGGACGCGCAGGCCCAGTGGCCATGGCTCACAGGCCCAGCCGCTCCACGGCATGCGGGATCCTCCCGGACCGGGGCACGAACCCGTGTCCCCTGCATCGGCAGGCGGACTCTCAACCACTGTGCCACCAGGGAAGCCCAAGAACAAAATAAAATAATGCTTGCCCTAAGAATCATAGTTGTGATTTTTCTAATACTTTTGCTACTTTCATTAGTATTTAATATATATGTTTTTTTTCTTAAAGGAAGTAATAATTATATTTCTTTATCACGATTGCAATATTATGTTTTATGCACTCAGTTTTCTTCAACTTTCCATTTTAGGCTCTAAAGATCCAATGGTCTGATTATGGAGCTTTCCCTTGGGACAAGCTGATTAAGTTTTGTTTTAAGTTTATATACACACTCTCATATAATGTTAGCTAGTTACATGTAAAATGCTATTCTGGCTGATCCATAAGCAAGATTAAATATCCTGGGGACAGGAAGAGTCCTTACACCTACCCCATCCCCATCTACACTTATGCCTCTATTTACAAGGTAGATGTGTATGTATATATGTATATATTTATATATGTACTATATATGTATCTGAAGATGAAAAGATGGTTCATAAGCTCATGGGAAAAAAACAAGAGTGATAAGAACAATCAGAGAAAAAGCATGACATCTACTTTCTGCTAGACTCAGTGTTGGAGTTTTGAGTACTGATGGCAAAGAACTGTTTTTATGAGAGCTTTTGTCAGATTGAAAGTAGGAGCAATACTGCTTTAAACCTCAGGTAACTACTATGAATTGAATGTTTGTGTCCTCTCAAAATTCACATGTTGACACCCCCATACACCATGTAATTATACTCGAAGTTAGGGCCTATATGGAGGTAATTATGGTTAATGATACCATAAAGGCGGGGCCCTAAG
Organism: Lipotes vexillifer; assembly: GCF_000442215.2. Classification (NCBI taxonomy): domain Eukaryota; kingdom Metazoa; phylum Chordata; class Mammalia; order Artiodactyla; family Lipotidae; genus Lipotes; species Lipotes vexillifer. The sequence continues at coordinate 54,902 of NW_006796728.1, read as the reverse complement.
ATTAGTGTTCTTATAAGAGGAGACACCCGAAAGCTTGCTCACTCTCTCTCTTTCCACCATGTGAGGATCCAGAAAGAAGGTGGCCAATCTTCTGTAAACCAAGAAGAGCTCTCTCACCAGAAATCTAATCAGCTGACACTTTGATCTGAGACTTCCCAGCCCCATAACTGTTAGAAATAAATTTCTGTTACTTAAGCCACCCAGTGCATGGTATTTTTGTACAGCAGCCTGAGCACAGAGGACTGAAAGGGTGCAGTGACATGTGACACAGGGTTATACCACATTGGGGCCACAGAAGTGCGCAGCTCAGGCAGAGAAGCAAAGTTCTTTTCATCTAGGACTCTGTCAGCAAAGGGATGGCAAGACCCACCCTCCCCATTATCTTGTAGGCAGTGAAACCTGAGGAGCACATCAGGGCAGGAGAAGGAGTTAATAACTAGTTCCTGAGTACCGCTGACCACTTCCCTCCACAAAGGCTGCTAAGAGGAGGTGAGGAGAGAGACCCTGAAACCGTGGAGATATGAGCTGAGAAGTCTCCAAAATGTGGGGATAAACTCACTGTATGATCAGGCCACTCAACATGGCTACTCTCTTGCTCTCTGTACATCCCCTCCCAACCAGTGCTTGCTTCACCTATATCCTACTCACATGACTGACCTTCGCACATACCTGCCCCAGGCCCCAACTAGAACTTATCAAAGGAGCAATGAGGGAAGAGCCCCTCTGCTTGTTCCCGTGGTAACCGATGAGCCAACCTCATGTCAATTGCCCCTATAACTGGCAATCTCCCCTTCCCCCCAAGAGTGAAGACTGCTGCCATGTCCTGCCCACTGTCCACGGCACCTGGTGTGGTGTCACTCCAGGACCTTGCTTGTAAGACCCCACATCCATTAAACCATTGATGTCTTTATTGCTGAATCCAGGTTCTTCTTTGTTCTTAAAGCTAGGCCTGCAGGGTGCAGCCCGACATTCACTTATGCTCACATTACTTTTAATAACGTCTGAATTAAGTTTAAGTCTGCAAGGTTTTTAATTTCTCCCTTAAAAAATGTATAATTGATTGACATTTATAGCATTTTCAAAGTTATTTTGTAAAAAGCTCATCTACCCATGCAATTTTTTAACCATTTGGACCTTAAAATTGCAGAGTCAAATCAATCTACTTGTAAGCTAAGGTCTACTCCACCTCTAAGATTCAACAGCTAACACTCTGTGGAGAAAATGCAATCAAGTTTTAAAAGAAATGCATTTAAAATTGAGCATTGATCATTTTAAGATAACTTATTTTAAACAATGTCTAATATAATGCACATTTGGGGCATTCTAAGTATCATATATATACATACATACATATATATTTTACATATAATATATGTAATTCTCAGGTAATTCTGTCTTTTAAAGAATACAGATTTTGTTTCCTTTTTTGCTTGTCTTCTTTTCATCTTACCTTTCCCTTTTCTTCATATAAACTTTTAAAACTACTTCTTAGGTATATTTCCATATTTTTTCTCCAAGTCCTTATAATTTTACACAAATATATGACATGCATTTATATACCATATATACATACCCTGTATATATCTATGTAACTATTATATGAATATAGAATATTTTATATATAAAAATCTTGACATTCTCGCCTTTAAAATAGTAACATACTTGTAGAAATTCCATTGTAACTATCTTTTTCTACTTAACAATATCTTATGGATATGTCTTTTCATTGAATGAAGGTTTCAAAATGATTATTTTTAATGGCTACATAATATGCCAGTTTGCAACTATATCAAAATTTTTTCAATTACTCACATGCTTTGGACTTGCCAATGTCTGCAGTTTCTTGCTAGTAAAAATAATTCTGCAGTAAACATCCTTGCATCTATATTTTCTCCTATTGTTGCTTACTTTTCTAAGAGTGGTAGATTCCCTGGAAATGGGTTTGCTTTGTTGAAGAATATTTGTAACTTTAACTTAATTTATGAAATCTAACAATTTATGGATAATAACAAACTGTTTTCCAGAAACTAACAATTGTCATTAGCACCTGAGTATGGGACAGTATTGTTTTTCCTAAGCCCTGGCAGAAATATGGTATATTGGGTCTTCTTTTGTTTTTCAGGAAAAGATAGGACATGATTTATAGTCAAGTTAGTCATAGTTTTATACATATTTATTTTGCTTTGATTTAATTTTCTGCAAAAAGCTTCTTCATAAACATTGAGCATTTTTTCTATTAGATTGTTGTGCTTCTCTTAGCAATTTATAAGAGCTCATGGTTCATTGAAATTCTTAACTTCCTCTGACAATGTCTATGTAGATTTTGTTAAAATTAAACATATACATACATATTACATTTTACAGTATTATATTGGTAAGACAAACCTGAAACATTTTAATACAATTAAATGAAAATGATTAGCACATTTTCTGATAGCTACAATTAATCTAATTAGATCTTAGTGTGGGTAAGTAAAATTTAAGAAAATCATGTAGTGTGTTTACTTTATCCATATAATAAATGTAACAAATCACCAGATAAACTGTGCCACCACTAACCACTAATACACGACTATTGTTAAAAAACAACAACAAACAGAATATTCCATTTTAGGCAGTATGTCAAATTAATGTTTCTGAAAATGTCTATTGTCAAACCTCTAAAACTGTTGGATAAAGACTTTAAAGAAAACATTTAAAATTCATTGCTGAGCTAGCAGGAAAGAACGGAAATTCTCAAAGGCAGACGGAATACAGTAAGAAAGCCTGAGTCCAGAGAGATGAGCGCTCAAGCAGGCAGCTGTCAATTCCTTGTAAGCTAAGTTTGAAAATTTAACGGACCACTTCTGGAGAATAGAACAAAGGCTGAGTATCACAAAAAGTTGGGACCTTATATCAGAGACCTGAGTAAAACCCAAAACTCCAAGTTTGACATGAACAGTTTAAAATAGAAAAAAAATAAAACCAACATCTGTTCTGTTCAAGGGAGAAGAAATCTTGCTTAACTAGGTCTCAGCTCTGGATGGTAGGGGAAAATGCCTCGGTGAGAATTCCCACCCAGAAGACATAGCCATATAGAAAAGTAAAAGAACGCATTTGAAGTCAGAATATTTAATATTAAATCATATGATTATTTAGTGTGATCTTAAGTTTGTTTTAAAATATCCACATGCCTCAGGTTACTCATCTCTCACACAAGAAAAACACCATTTCTCTCACTGAATAATTTTATGTTACAAATGCCTTAAATCTGTAACAAACTACTGGAATGTAAAATTATATGCTTATTCATACATACACTTTTACTTCCAGCCACCAAGCATTTCTATTTGTAACCCTTGGTAGTTATGCTTGTAGTTTTTGTACTTTTAATGTTTTTGTAATTTCCAACTTAGAGGAAATTTGCAAAACTAGCCCAAAGAATACAGGTATATCCTTAACTGGGATTCACCACTTGTTAACATTTTTGATCCATTTAGTTTATATTTCACCATAATTAGATTTATGTTCACAATTTTGGAAGAAATACTACAGAAGTGTTGTTGTCTTTCTCTGCGCTTCATATCAGGAGGTATATAACTTCGACTTGTTCCAATATTGCTAGTGTTATATTAATCACTTGGACAAAGTAGTGTCTGCTAGGTTTCTCCACACGAATATGTGTTTCCTCTTTGTAATGAATAAATAATTTGTGGGGAGATACTTTGAGACCACAAAAATATCCTGTTCCTCAACATATTTTTACCCATTAATATTAGCATCTGTTACTTATTCTTGCCAGCATCAATTAGTACTGTGGTTAAAAAAAATATGAGGGCTACCCTGGTGGTGCAGTGGCTGAGAGTCCGCCTGCCGATACAGGGGACACGGGTTCATGCCCTGGTCCAGGAAGATCCCACACACCGCAGAGCGGCGAGGCCCGTGAGCCATGGCCGCTGAGCCTGGTCATCTGGAGCCTGTGCTCCGCAACGGGAGAGGCCACGACAGTGAGAGGCCTGCGTAACGAAAATAAATAAATAAATAAAAATAAAATAAAACATGATTTTCTAACTCCATCATTCAACTTAAATTTATTGTTGTGTTTCTGTAATGTAAAGCTTTCCCCATCCCCATTTATTCATGTATTAATTTCTTTGCTTATGTCAGTGTAGACTGATAGATTATTTTATTCAGTGGGGGGTTAAAGCCTGTTACTATCATTATTTAATTGTTCAAGTTAATCCACATTTGGCTAGTGAGAGCCCATACAAGCTGATCACTGTGTCCTTTGACATGTTTTCAGCACTTTGTGAGCACTTTTTACTCTCTGGCCTAATTTCTGGCATATGATATTTCAGGCTTATCTTCTTATTTTCCTGCTCTAGTTCAGGAATAAGTCCATTTCTCCAAGAAGCCCTCATTATTTTAAGTGACTATTAAGTGTATTCAGTGACATTGGTATGTCATTGGTTTTAGGCCCTTCTAGTGAACTGAGCTTGGAAATTATTCTCATACACACACTTACACACACACATGAACACACATACATATGGGTATTAGATAGACACAGATAAATATTATATAGATACAGATAAATGTACTATGAATTCATAAGATCATATTAATACCTCCCATTCCAATCCAATAGCACAGGATTCATTCTAATCTTCCTTCTTTATAATACTTTTCCTCAACAGGAAGAATGTGGCTTCCATTATTCTCAATATATTTTACTTATGTACTTAATTATAGACTATGCAGAAAATATTATGAGAATTGCTAACCCTTATGACTACAAATAAAAATAAATTCTTCATAATTTGTTTAGAATAGTTCTGTTTTGTCCCCATCAGTGTAGTGATGATTCATTGGAAACAGTTATGTATTACTGTTTGGAAAATATTTTACTTTTTAAACCCATATTTGTTGGTTTTATTTTATTTCTTGAATAGTAAATTGTTCAGCGTGCTTATATGTTAGAGCCATTAGCTTTTTATCAGTAGTATATATTGCAAATATTTTCTGCCAGTATTTTTTTTCTTTTTTTTTTTTTGACTTTGCTTCAGGTGTTTTTGCCATGCAAAATTTCTTATTATCATCGTTAATATTATTATTAGATAGTTATAAGTATCAATCCTTACTTTTATTGCACCTGGATTTTGAGTCATAGTCAGAATACTTTTCCAATATACAAATTATAGAGCAATTTGTCCATTTTTCTCTAATTCATGGTATTATTCTTTGCATTTAGATCCCTGATTATTTTGAGGTTTATTCTTAGGTTTGATGCTTAATATGAGTCTAAACTTATTGTTTCCTAAGTGGCTATTCAGTTGTCCCAGACTCATTTCTTAAAATATTCATTTTTTGCTCTCACTGTTGAATGCCACTTTTATTATATACCAAATTTCTGAATATGTATGACTCTATTTCTGAATTTTCTATTCTATTTTACAAGTTTATATGTTCATATTTGTGCCTAGCATACTGTTTGCATAGCACAGGCTTAATAAAATATTCTGGTTATCTTGTAAGGTAAACCCCTCCCAGTAACCTTTATTTTTCAGTACTTTCCTAGTTGTTCTTGAATGTTTCATAGCTAGTCTTGAATTTGTCCATAGTACAAAGTCCATAACAAGACTTTTCAGTGCAGTGGAACTGATAAGACCTAAGAGCCTTTAGAAAGGAGACTTGGTTTTTAAATTTTAGATTTAAGAAAAACAGTTCTCCCATCAGCAGTCCAGAAATCTTCATGGTAGACTAGCCTGACCCCTATACTGATGTTGGGCAGGGAGGGAGAAACAGGATTGCTGAGCAACGGTGTGGGATTGATGCAGCAGACAAGAATTTCCTCTGCTTACATACATGTACATATGTTCACATACATATATCTAGCACTGTTCTCTCAGTCTGCTAAGCTACAAAGAATTAAGTGAGACTAAGTGACAGCTAGACAAAGTGGCTAATGAGACCAGTTACAGAGTGTAGCGTGTGTCACAAGTCATTCAGTTAAGACTTATTTTCATGCAGGACATGGAAAAATCAGAAACTTCTCTCATCCTTTAAGTTAAAACACTCCAAGCAACACAATTACCTGTAAAAAAACAGTCTTAGTTCAAAATATTGGCTTTAGGCTTCTGCTAAGTTAGGCCGTGGAAGAAACATAGGTCAGGTCTTTTGCTACGCCCCAAGCTCTAGTCTGTCAGAAAATCTCTGGCAGAAGAAAATTCCTAATTCAGATGCAAAAAAAAAAATGTGATGAGGAACTTAGTAATTGAAGAACTTCTGAGAGTGAGCAAAATTCCTTCTTAAGCCTCTGATATGAGGATGGTGGGGTTGTTTTTCTTCTTGTAATAAACTCTGCTTTAGAACTTGACACTGTGTCATCTGGGAAAAAGCCTTTAGGATTTCTATCATGTCTGCAAAGTTCAGTAGGTCTGGCATATTAAAAGAAGGTTTCTGGTAGAAACCCAGGCACCAGTATGGAGATGTCTTCTATGATGCTGCTAATTATAGAGCTGTAAACATAGGATCCAAAACATAAGAGAAGAAATGTTTGAACCCCTCAGCTGCCATTTCTTTAGCAAGCTGGCTGTGCAGGTAGCCCAGCTCCTCCTACAATTCCTAGGATTGGCTTAGCACTGGTACCTTAGCTTCTTCAGTACCAAGAACTTCTCCTTAGCTGTGTAAGCTGGGCACCAAGACAATGCTCTGCATGACAAATAAGAGGCTGCCCTTCTAGGTGTGTCTTATGTCACTCCTGATTCAGGCAGAATTCCTTCATCTACAGAATTATATGCAATATCAGACAGTGTATGTCATGGGAGATAAGGAGGGAACATCACTCAGATTCAGCTCAGAGGTGTTGGGCAGGGTATGGAAAGACACATGCACATATGACTATAAGACAGGTAGATCCTAACTCTTGTTTTGCTTGTTTGGCTATATGGGAATGGTCACAAGGGCTTTAGTCCACAAGATTTATGGACTTATGTCCATACCTGCCCTTGAACCACCAGGAAGCCACAGAATGGATCTTGGAAGTGGGAAGCTTGGCTCCATCCGAGATCTTAAAGGGGATGCCATTTGTCCTTCCTTCATTGACTGCTATTGCCTATAATATCTTATACGATGTTGTAAAATCAGATTTGTAACATCCTTCCCTAATCACTATGTAAGTACAGGGATATTAAAAAACTTTTGGTCTTAAGGACTCACAACTATTCTTTTAAAAATAGACTGAGAAAATACCTTATTAAATGACCTTATCCACTTTTCCGCTGCATTGTTTTTTCCCTTTAAAATGGAGTAAATATAAAATTTATTATTTAGCAACCTTCTCTTGCCTTTGGTTTATATTTTGTCTTTATTCTTTAAGAAGCAGATACAAATCCAAATAAGCCATACAAAATTGCTCCATCACAACCCAACTATTGGACACATTAATGTCCTATTAATTACTCAGTTAGTTACAGATTCATTCCACTTAGGTATTAAGAATGTCAATGTCTGTCATAAAATTGTTCAGACATTTATTTGTACCAGGTAGCTATTATACCTTTACAATGGTATGAATATTTCTACTCTGCAGTAGAAAAACCACCAGGGATATTGAACTAGCAATTATTTTAAAGAGCAGTCCCAACCTGTAAACTCAGATGGAATAGGGTAAAAAATTTTAGTTACATTTACAAATGCTTCTAAATAATGCCATCATTGTTAATTCTCTCTTTTTCTCTTCTTCCAAAGCAATTGTTATTTTCATATCACCCATGTTAGGTTTTTAAAATGTAAATGGTGTAGTAAATTGTCAGATTTTATTATATCACTATGAGAGACTAGTAATGATATATTCACAAACATGAAGAATCAACCAAATCAAAAATAAATGTACCAGAGGGAAGAGAACAGAAGAAAGAAGAACTACAATCCTGCAGCCTGTGGAACATAAACCACATTCACAAAAAGATAGACAAGATAAAAAGGCAGAGGACTATGTACCAGATGAAGGAACAAGATAAAACCCCAGAAAAACAACTAAATGAAGTGGAGATAGGCAACCTTCCTGTAAAGGAATTCAGAATAATGATAGTAAAGATGATCCTGGACCTCGGAAAAGAATGGAGGCAAAGATTGAGAAGATGCAAGATATGTTTAACAAAGACCTAGAAGAATTAAAGAACAAACAAACAAAGATGAACAATACAATAACTGAAATTGAAAAATACATTAGGAGGAATCAATAGTAGAATAATTGAGGCAGAAAAACGGATAAGTGACCTGGAAGACAGAAAGGTGGAATTCACTGCTGTGGAACAGAATAAAGAAAAAAGAATGAAAAGAAATGAAGACAGCCTAAGAGACCTCTGTGACAACATTAAACACAACAACATTAGCATTATAGGGGTCCAGAAGGAGAAAAGAGAGAGAAAGGACCAAAGAAAATATTTGAAGAGATTATAGTCGAAAAATTACCTAAAATGGGAAAGGAAATAGTCACCCAAGTGCAGGAAGTGCAGCAAGTCCCATACAGGATAAACCCAAGGAGAAACACGCCGAGACACACAGTAATCAAATTGGCAAAAATTAAAGATGAAGAAAAATTCTTGAAAGCAGCAAAGGAAAAATGACAAATAACATACAAGGGAACTCCCATAAGGTTAACAGCTGAGCTCTCAGCAGAAACTCTACAAGCCAGAAGAAAGTGGCATGATATACTTAAAGTGATGAAAGGGAAGAACCTACAGCCAAGAATACTCTACCCAGCAAGGATCTCATGAAGATTCGATGGAGAAGTCAAAAGCTTTACAGACAAGCAAAAGCTAAGAGAATTCAGCACCACCAAACCAGCTCTACAACAAATGCTAAAGGAACTTCTCTAAGTGGGAAACACAAGAGAAGAAAAGGACCTACAAAAACAAACTCAAAACAATTAAGAAAATGGTCATAGGAAGATACATATCAATAATAACCTTAAACGTGAATGGATTAAATGCTCCAACCAAAAGACACAGGCTTGCTGAATGGATAAAAAAACAAGACCCATATATATGCTGTCTACAAGAGACCCACTTAGGACCTAGGGACACATACAGACTGAAAGTGAAGGGATGGAAAAATATATTCCATGCAAATGGAAATCAGAAGAAACCTGGAGTAGCAATTCTCATATCAGACAAAACAGACTTTAAAATAAAGACTATTACAAGAGACAAAGAAGGACACTACATAATGATCAAGGGATCGATCGAAGAATAAGAAATAACAATTGTAAATATTTATGCACCCAAAATAGGAGCACCTCAATACATAAGGCAAATACTAACAGCCGTAAAAGGGGAAATTGACAGTAACACAATCATAGTAGGGTACTTTATCCCTACTTTCACCAATGGACAGATCATCCCCACTTTCACCAATGGACAGATCATCCAAATGAAAATAAATAAGTAAACAGAAGCTTTAAATGATACATAAAACAAGATAGACTTAATTGATATTTATAGGACATTCCATTCAAAAACAACAGAATACATATTCTTCTCAAGTGCACATGGAACATACTTCAAGATAGATCATATCTTGGGTCACAAATCAAAGTTAAGAAAGTTTGGTAAAGTTAAGAAAATTGAAATCATATCAAGTATCTTTTCCGACCACAACACTATGAGACTAGATATCAATTACAGGAAAATATCTGTAAAAAATACAAGCACATGGAGGCTAAACAAAACACTACTTAATAACCAATATATCACTGAAGAAATCCAAGAGGAAATCAAAAAATACCTAGAAACAACTGGCGATGAAAACACGATGACCCAAAACCTATGGGATGCAGCAAAAGAAGTTCTAAGAGGGAAGTTTATAGCAATACAATCCTAACTTAAGAAACAAGCAACATCTCAAATAAACAACCTAACCTTACACCTAAAGCAATTAGAGAAAGAAGAACAAAATATCCCAAAGTTAGCAGAAGGAAAAAAATCATAAATATCAGATCAGAAATAAATGAAAAAGAAATGAAGGAATGATAGCATAGATCAATAAAACTAAAAGCTGGTTCTTTGACAACATAAACAAAATTGATAAACAATTAGTCAGACTCATCAAGAAAAAAAGGGAGAAGACTCAAATCTATAGAATTAGATATGAAAAAGGAGAAGTAACAACTGACACTGCTGAAATACAAAGGATCATGAGAGATTACTACAAGCAACTCTAAGCCAATAAAATGGACAACCTGGAAGAACTGGACAAATTCTTAGAAATGCACAACCTTCTGAGACTGAACCAGGACAAAATAGAAAATATGAACAGACCAATCACAAGCACTGAATTTGAAACTGTAATTAAAAATCTTCCAACAAACAAAAGTCCAGGACCAGATGGCTTCATAGGCAAATTCTATCAAACATTAAGAGAAGGGCTAACGCCTATCCTTCTCAAACTCTTCCAAAATATAGCAGAGGGAGGAATACTCCCAAACTCATTCTATGAGGCCACCATCACCCTGATACCAAAACCAGACAAAGAAGTCACAAAGAAAGAAAACTATAGGCCAATATCCCTCATGAACATAGATACCAAACTCCTTAACAAAATACTAGCAAACAGAATCCAACAGTACATTAAAAGGATCATACAGCATGATCAAATGGGGTTTATTCCAGGAATGCAAGGATTCCTCAGTATCCACAAATCAATCACTGTGATACACCATATTAACAAATTGAAGGAGAAAAACCATATGATCATCTCAATAGATGCAGAAAAAGCTTTCAACAAAATTCAACACCGATTTATGATAAAAAACCTGCAGAAAGTGGGCACAGAGGGAACTTTCCTCAACATAATAAAGGCCATATATGACAAACACACAGCCAACATTGTTCTCAAAGGTGAAAAACTGAAACCATTTCCACTAAAATCAGGAAAAGACAAGGTTGCCCACTCTCACCACTCTTATTCAACATAGTTTTGGAAGTTTTAGCCACAGCAATCAGAGAAAAAAAAATAAAATAAAAGGAATCCAAATTGGAAAAGAAGAAGTAAAGCTGTCACTGTTTGCAGATGACATGGTACTAAACATAGAGAATCCTAAAGATGCTACCAGAAAACTACTAGAGCTAATCAATGAATTTGGTAGGGTAGCAGGATACAAAATTAATGCACAGAAATCTCTTGCATTCCTATACACTAATGATGAAAAATCTGAAAGTGAAATTAAGAAAACCCTCCCATTTACCATTGCAACAAAAAGAATAAATTATCTAGGAATAAACCTACCTAAGGAGACAAAAGACCTGTATGCAGAAAATTATAAGACTCTGATGAAAGAAATTAAAGATGATAAAAATAGATGGAGAGATATACCATGTTCTTAGATTGAAAGAATTAATATTGTGAAAATGACTCTACTACCCAAAACGATCTAGAGATTCAATGCAATCCCTATCAAACTACCACTGGCATTTTTCACAGAACTAGAACAAAAAATTTCACAATTTGTATGGAAATGCAAAAGACCCCGAATAGCCAAAGCAATCTTGAGAAAAAAAAACAGAGGTGGAGGAATCAGGCTGCCTGACTTCAGACTATAGTACAAAGCTACAGTAATCAAGACAGTATGGTACTGGCACAAAAACAGAAATATAGATCAGTGGAACAGGATAGAAAGCCCAGAGATAAACCCACGCACATATGGTCACCTTATCTTTGATAAAGGAGGCAAGAATATACAATGGAGACAAGACAGCCTCTTCAATAAGTGGTCCTGGGAAAACTGGACAGGTACATGTAAATGTATGAAATGAGAACACTTCTTAACACCATACACAAAAATAAACTCAAAATGGGTTAAAGACCTAAATGTAAGGCCAGACAGTATCAAACTCTTAGAGGAAAACATAGGCAGAACACTATGACATAACCACAGCAAGATCCTTTTTGACCCACCTCCTAAAAAATGGAAATAAAAACAAAAATAAACAAATGGGACCTAATGAAACGTAAAAGCTTTTGCACAGCAAAGGAAACCATAAGCAAGAAGAAAAGACAACCCGCAGAATGGGAGAAATATTTACAAATGAAACAACTGACAAAGGATTAATCTCTAATATTTACAAGCAGCTCATGCAGCTCAATATCACAAAAACAAACAACCCAATCCAAAAATGGGCAGAAGACCTAAATATAGACATTCCTCCAAAGATGATATACAAATTTCCAACAAACACATGAAAGGATTCTCAACATCACTAATCACTAGAGAAATGCAAATCAAAACTTGAATGAGATATCATCTCAAACTTTCAGAATGGCCATAATCAAAAAATCTACAAACAATAAATGCTGGAAAGGGTGTGGAGAAAAGGGAACCTTCTTGCACTGTTGTTGGGAATGTAAATTGATACAGCCACTATGGAGAACAGTATGGAGGTTCCTTAAAAAACTAAAAATAGAACTGCCATATGACTCAGCAATCCCACTACTGGGCATATATCCTGAGAAACCATAATTCAAAAAGAGTCATGTATCAAAATGTTCATTGCTGCTCTATTTACAATAGCCAGGACATGGAAGCAACCTAAGTGTCCAACAACAGATGAATGGATAAAGAAGATGTGGCACATATATACAATGGAATATTACTCAGCCATAAAAGGAAATGACATTGAGTTATTTGTAGTGAGGTGAATGGACCTAGAGTCTGTCATACAGAGTGAAGTAAGTCAGAAAGAGAAAAACAAATACCATACGCTAACACATATATATGGAATCTAAGCAAAACCAAACAAAACAAAAAGGTCATTAAAAACATTGGGGCAATATGGAAATAAAGACAGACCTACTAGAGAATGGACTTGAGGATATGGGGAGGGGGAAGGACGGGTAAGCTGTGACAAAGTGAGAGAGTGGCATGGACATATATACACTACCAAACGTAAAATAGATAGCTAGTGGGAAGCAGCCGCAGAGCACAGGGAGATCAGCTCGGTGCTTTGTGACCACCTAGAGGGGTGCGATAGTGAGGGTGGGAGGCAGGGAGACACAAGAGAGAAGAGATATGGGAACATATGTATATGTATAACTGATTCACTTTGTTATAAAGCAGAAACTAACACACCATTGTAAAGCAATTATACTCCAATTAAGATGTTAAAAAAAACCATATATATGTATTACATACATTTTTATATACACATATGCATGTTACATATACATATGTTCTATCTTCCATTACAGATTGTGAGTACTTTTCTCATTTCTAAACACTCTGTGTTTTATAAATTGCTTGGCCAGCGAATTAGTATACTTTAATAAATATGCATTGAAAATTTAACCCACAAAAACTTTTGCATAAATATATATAAAACAGATCTATTTGAAATTCAAAGAGAAGCTGGCAAAATATCAGTCATAGTAGGAAAAGATGATACAGAGATATTTATCTGGTGGCACATGGATCAAATTTGGCCCACTATTATCTTTGCTCTATCTGCCTTACATTACCCTTCATCTGTTTTGTTTTATTTTAAATTTGATTACCTGCCAATATTTTAAAATCCAAGGCAAGATTTCAGTGGACAGCAATTAAAATTTCTGTGGAAACTAGTAACTTCAAAAATGTAGTGGCTTAAAACCACAAAGATTTCTTTCTTTCTCATGCCACTTATCCAACGAGGGTTGGCAAAAGCTTCTGCTCATTGTAGTCATTCAGGGATTTGGGCTGAAAGAATTCAATCTCTTTTCATTCTTCTAAGATCACCATATTCAAAGGAAATATGTAAATCAAGTTTTAGCAATTAAATTTTTCAACCAAAAAGGAGTGACACATATCACTTTCCCTAATATTTCATTGTTCAATACAAGTGACTTGGCCAAGTCTAATTTCAAGTGAATAGGAAAGAGCAATTTCATCTCATGCCCCAAATAAAGACAGTCCAATAGCTCTCACACTCCTCTACCAAAAGGTAAAATAATATATTTAATAGAATATAAATACAGACACGGCGTTGGAATAAAACAGTGAAATACCCAGTTAGGTCTATAGATAAATCTGCACACAAAAATAGAAAATATGCTTGTTCATAGAAAGTCTATGTATCATACTTTCACAGAATCTAAGGTAATTTACCACAAAGAAAATCCCAGCAACTTTAATAGAACTATTACAAGTCACATTCTCTGATCATATCACACAAATATTAGAAATAAGTTACAAAAGACCAACAATTTTAGCAACTTAGAAATTCAAAAACAAGAGAACAATCTTGTAAATATCTTTTGAGTCATAGAAAAAATCAAAACTAAGATGACAAAACCAATTTACCATAACTAAATGCAAACATAATTATAAATCTAAAAATAAGTGTAATAATTAAAATCAAGGTCATACATAGTTGATAACTATGCTCTAAATAATTTCTGATTTATAAAGAAAGCCAAACTATATACAAAAGGTTTAGATATTAATGACAACACGTTAGGTGCACTAATGCTAAATATTTATTGGACACTTCCAATGTCATAGGGAAAAATTCATGTTAAATCTGTTTATATTTTAAATGAATGAAAGTAACAAGCACTATGTTCAAGAAGCTATCAAAATAAATAAGCAACATAAACTGAAAGAGCTAATAAAGACAAAAACATTTATTGGATATAGGGATTAGAATTAATTCATTAATGAGAAAAGAGGAAAGAAAAGAAGGTAGAATTTATGAATTTACATGAGAATTATTTGAATCAACCAGTGCAATAGTTAGACTTCTGGCTATTGTGATCAAGAGGAATAAGAAACAAAAATGCAGGCAGCAGTAATATTCATAATACAGTTTTTAATAAAATAAAACTAGCAAAACTGTAGTGGGTAGTTTGAATTATTAAATATATCAATCAAATAAATAAATAATAAATTAAATTAATAAATTAATATAACTGGTAACTTTTTAAACCAATTTCCTATCTCACAACACATACCAAAACACATTAAGATGAAGTAAATGTTTAAACATATATTATGCAACAGTAACAATATATAATTTTTAGGAAACCAGAAAAATTATAAGTAAATATTTACATAGTATATTGATAAGGAAGTATCTGATAAAAATTATATCTGTGTCAGAAATCCTAAAGAATAATGTTTTGTAGCCTGGAATACATACACTTTTTAGGCTTCTGAATAGTAGATGGACTATTCACCAAAAAGATAAATGTCCCCAGATTCTAACACTAAATGATAAAATAATGCAAACTGAATCAATAATGAATCACTAAAATAACAGTTCAGATTATTCAGCAAATGACGCTACTCCTCTTTGGGCGGGGTGGATGTCATTTCCCATCACTTTTCCTTTTCCAGCCACTTTCATGTGACTTTGCTGCATGACCTGTGCTCAGATAGTGTATTGGCAGAAACAACAATACGTCAGTCAGTTCAAAGCCGAGGCTGGAGGCATCAGGTATTCCTGTTAGTCCGTGTGCAATCTGTGGTCATGAGAAGAACATGCCCAGGTAACAAAGTTCCCAGAAGAATTGAAGAGACATGTGAAGTAGACCTGGACCAGGAAGAAGCCTGAGCGCAGTCTGAAGCCTGCATCCAAACCCACCACCCCACTGCATGGATAAATGCTGTGAACAAATAAGTAAAAGAAGGTTGTTAAAATCCACTGAGTGTTGAAGTATCTTATTATGCAGCATTATTGTGGTGTAGCTTATTATTGTACCTGGTTTCATACTTAAATGATACTATGCAGTGAGGTCAAAGAGAATGGAGTAAAAAAATTCTTACACTGCAAATAAAAATTTTCAAGGACAATTTATGCAACAAAAATCTTAAAGAGGTAAATACAGTTTAGTCCTGAGATTATCTTCTAGATATTTTTGTAAAGAAATCACTGTATAAACAAAGATATAGTTACAATGATATACACTGAAACTTTCTTTTCATCATAGACAAACACCAATAGTTAACAATTGCTTAAAAAATTTATTCTGTATCCATTCAATGGCATACCATGCAGCCACCGAGAAAGAGACCATAAGAGCACATTTTTTAATGTGGAAATATTACTAAATATGTTTAATTTTTAAAGCCAGGGTATAAAATTGTATATTCAGTATAAAATTGATGGGGGGGATCCAGAATTGGTTAAAGCAAAATATTAAAAGTGGTTATCTGGAGTTTCTTTTTTTCAAAATAAATGTCTTTTATTTGAAATAGTATTTAGTATAAAATTTTACAATTATTTGGTAATTATAATGATAAAATAATTAAGATAATTTGAAGAGTTATATATATTCCTAAAAATGTACAAATAAGGTAATTCTTTTTAATCTTACATTTAAGAAAACTGTGTGGTCATAGCTGAAATAGATTCCCAACATCACCTAAATACTTGACATTTCAAATGTATACAGTAAATTAGTTTCTCTCACTAATCATGGAGTATAATTTTTAAGTTTTTTAAGTCTAAATTTTACATGTAGTTATGTTTTGCTGAATATTCCATCATACTTTTAATCCAAAGTTAGTACTTAAAGAAAAATTTCATCTGAACTTTTTGAAAAATAGTATTAATTTAACACTTCTAAGTATAATGAATAGTGCTGTAGATGTTTACTTTAAATGGAAAGTTTTCTAAAATGAATCTGGATAGAGAACACTTATTCAAATTCATCATTTTAACGTGTTTACTTTAAAGCTATGTTTAAAAATGATTTCTGAATCATCTCAGTTTATGCAAGTCACACCTGGCTCAGGTTTGAGTTTAATGTGTTTAGCTATGGCTTACAATTCAATTCAACCTCAGAATAAAATTTCAATAAAAAAATGCCACTCATATAAGACAGTCTCTGTTTTCATCTTCTGACTTTGCATTAAACAGTATTAAATAATGAATGCAATATAAATAAATTTGTGAAAGACACAGCCACTGCATGTTAATGTTCAATGTTATTCAGTAATACATTGGACAACAACATGATAATTTCTGACTCTACTTTTACTGTACTATTAAAAGGATTACTCCAAAATCAACCAACCACTTTTCTCAGTTTCCTCTACCTCTTGAAGTAACTAATACTGCTGATGTCCGTGTTTCCTCTTTCATCTTCTGATATATTGAAACCAAGTCCCCCTTGGAGCCTTCCTATCTCTCTGAAAGCTCTCTTTGTAACTATTTCCTGGGTCCTCTTTCCCTTGCTCCCTAAAGGAGGGTCTTACCTAAAACACAGATCAATGATCCAATAAAGTCGTTAGAATTACATATAAGAAATCTCACCCTCTTATAACATGTTGGACAGTTTGTGAAATTTTATAAACTCATCAACTTCCATTCAATAAATAGTAGGAGAGTGCCTACTCAAAAAACAAAAGAACAGATCATCATATTCTGGAAATCGATACTAGCAATTTTTTAATCTGCTTAGTTACTCCACCAGGAAAGTAGAGAAAATACAATTACTTAAGTAAATAACAAAGCAAAAATAAACAAAAGAAATCATAGATAATATCTACAACACTAGATGACAAAAGATTTTGTGTATCTCCCCAATATCAGTTAAAACCCAGCTTTGTGCACTGAGAGTGAGATATACATGGCATTCTTAGCAATTAGAAATGAGGTCAATATGGACAGAGAGTGAGGTAGTAAGAAAGTAAAAAGTGAGGAGGACTATGAATTAGAGGTCTTGGGAAGGGTTGATCATACTTGAACTAACAGAGCATAGCAAGGATTTTGACTTTTATGATGAGACGTAAGAGGCAATTGGAGAATTTTGCCCAGGAAAGGGATGTAAGGTTAGAGCTGTAAGTGGAGTGGAGAAGAATTAAGGCAAGAAACCAGTTAAGATTCTCAGATAGGGGCTATAGATAGGGACTTCCTTGGTGGCACAGTGGTTAAGAATCTGCCTACCAATGCAGGGGACATGGGTTCGATCCCTGGTCCAGGAAGATCCCACATGCCATGGAGCAACTAAACCCGCGAGCCACAACTACTGAAGCCAGTGCACATAGAGCCGGTGCTCTGCAACAAAGAGAAGCCACCTCAATTAGAAGCCCGTACACCACAATGAAGAGTAGCCCCTGCTCTCCACAACTAGAGAAAGCCCACACGCAGCAACGAAGACCCAATGCAGCCAAAAATAAATAAATAAATTTTTTAAAATTCTATGGATACTACAAAAATTTCTGACCTAACTAGAGCATAGCAATAAAGCCTGGAAATACAGGCAACTGTACATAATAAATGTTTTCTTGGTACTACATTATAATACATGTTCTATTCAATTTGTTATTTCACTGAGTAAACTTACACTTTTAACATATTCCCCAAGACCTACTCATGGTGATTTAAAATATAAAATAAAAATAATTATTATTAATATATTTTTTCTGTGGTTTCCAATTCTGTGGTTCACATTGTTATAACCCTCTTCTTTGTACCTTGTTCTTTGTGTTTTGGTTGTTTTAGTGTTTAATTTGAAAACTAAGTTAGGTATAAAAGTAAAAAACCTCTGAAGTTAAAAACTAATTGAAACAACTAAACTTGGAAGAATAGAAAGGCAGATAGATAAATGATAGATAGATAAATAGATGATAGGTTTATCTCATAATCTTTAATTTGACTTATAAGTATCAATATAAACTTATTTACCTTTCTCTTTCTTGAAAAAAAAAGTATTTGCCAATATGTTTCAGTGTACACTGAAAAGGTCTAGAAAAAGTAAAATGAAATATTAAGTAGCAATGAGAATTTCTAGCACCTAGGTAACTAGATTGTAGACTCTAATAAATAAAATTTCCACTAAAATAAATCAGGATTCCATGAAAAAAAGAAAATTTCATTCCAGAAAACAAAGAAGCTCTCAAATACTACCCAAGATTAGTTAAAGGACACAAAAGTCAACTTGAAATATCTCTCTTTGGCCAAAGATGCAATAGCTTGAGCATCAGAAAGAATATGTGCATTAAATTTAAACATATCAACAACTATATTTTAAAAATCCTTGAGTTAATATGTTAAAAAATATATCATTGGTCAACTTTGAAAACTGTTATAACCTGACTCTATTCTAAAAATTAGTAAATAAGTGGAAAGAATAAAAATGTATCCTGCTCCTCCTGTTTGTCCTGTATTTTACTATACCCAAATAGTTGATGAGAGGAAATCTTTGTTTAGAGAAGAATTCCAAATAATAAATGTGGAAGAAAAGGTAGAACTAAAACAAAACAAAATAAAACAATCAATAACAACAGCAACAACAAGCTACTGTGAAATAACAGATCTAGACAACATCATCAAAAAAAAATAAAACCATTATGTGGTGGAAGGTTAATAGAGAATTTTATCATGAATGAAACTGGCACATGAAAACTGGATCCACTAATCAATTTCACATCAAGTGACAGAAAACATCCAGAGGTAAAAGCAAAACATCTAGAAATTATATAACTCTTAATGTGAAGGGAGGTAAAACAAAAAGCTCATCTACAAAGTATTCTCATAGAATAAAGAAGAGGAGATGGAGGAAGAGAAGGAGAACTTAAATCTAATCATTCTTCTAGATCAAACTATCTTGTATAGTAAATTTGGGATAAAAAAATGAATGATGGCTTACTACAAGGATGTAATTTACCAGATTCAGAATGTGGGAAATTCTCTAAAACAAATGCCACTAGACTGAAAAAATAAATAAATAATGAGTAGCAAAGAAGAATAAATACCCTCTGTTTGTTTCACTGGCCTTTGAAATATAGCAGTCTATTGCCCCATCTCTACCTGCCAACTACCCTACCTCTTTTATCTGGGTTCCCTTTACTGTTTTATGCATATCTAGAATTGAACACAAGAAATATTTTTTTATCGGATTGCAGAGCTAAGCGAAAAAGGTAAAAAACAAAACTTTTAAAAGAAAAATAGGAGAACTTCTCATGTTGTAATAGGCAGAGATTTCCATGCAAGACACAAAAACACTAAGCATAAGGCAAAAAAGGTATAAACTGGACTGCATTTGATTTAGAACTTCTGACCATCAAAAGGCTTTATTAACAGAGTGAAAAAAAAAAGTCACAGAGTAAGAAATGATATATGCAATACTACATCCAACAGAGGACTCATTATAGTCTAAGGATTACAGAGCCATACCAGATCTGTCTCTGGTGTATTTCCAGAGACAAAGTGAATAAAGAGAGAGAGAAAAAAAGAGAGAGATGATTTTATACATCAATACATGAAAATATCTGAATAAATATTTCATAATGTTATAAATGGGAATTATTGATTTGAAACACCAGGGAAGTTTTTTTGGAATTACATTTGTTGGGGTCTAGATTAAGATCAAAATTTCTGATGAGGCCCTGGTATCTGAACATTTAAGTGGGTTCCTTATGTACGGCTATTGTAAAATCCTAAATACAAACACTATTATAAAAAGCTACTTCTTAAATTTGTTCCTGTCTTATGCACCTTTTGCTTATTATCTTTTTAAGTTACTTTATAGAAAAGGAGCACACATAAATGTATATCTAGTTTTTTTCAGTTAAATAAGATTAACTTTTTAATAAATGCTGTAGGTACACTATGCATAATATTGGCATTACTTAGATCCCTGGAATCTAACCTCTAGTTGTGTACCAGAATAATAAAATATTTTGAACATTTGCAAAAATATGCATAGTTGTTTGTAAATTATAAGCAGGTACTACAATATTAATATATTATTTATATTATTAAACATACACTGATGATATACTTCTAAGGAGGAGATTAAAATATTATAAGCAAAATTGTAAAAAATATTTTGGTAGTCATTATGGCTTCATACCAGTATTAGATATGAGAATGAATATTAGTGTTGGGGTGAAATTTATAATTTGCCATAAGGCATGTAATTTTGTTTCAAAGTGTCCTATTAAAAATTTCACTTTTCCAAATTACTTGCCAATATTTTTGATCATTTTATTTTAAGATTTATTTTGACCTTTCTAATGTGACTTAAGAATGACCCACACTAGCAATGTCAACTTTGCCATTGTTGTTTGCTTGTGCTCTTATAGTTGGTATTAACCTGCATTTTCTAAGTGTCTACTTCCAGTTTTAAGTTATTGAAAACCAGATAATATAATTTAAAAATACAGTTAAAGTATTATACAAAAAATGCAACATGTTGCACTATGCTGAAAGTGGATGAATGAATCAGGATACTACTATCAATTCTCACCATTCTGGAATTCACACACTTTCCTTAAAATGAATCATCTAGCATAGAAAACACATGGATACTTGCCACTGAGACTAAGTAGGGAAGCCATGTCAACCCATCCATTATGTATTAGAAATCTTGACTTTCACTTTATCCAGCAAAATATAACCATAAGTACCTTGCTCACACTATGGGATGTGTTCATGCAACTCTTTCTGGTAGCATGATCTGGAGGGTGTTATTATTAAGGTTAACAAGAGAAAGTTGCAACACAACTTAAGTAAAAGAGTTTTTAGTATTCACAGATATATTCAGCAACTGTCTCACTTTTTAGTAAGTTATTTGTTGAGTGTGTAACTTTAAGTGAAACCATGTAAATGGTCAGGTCTCAACAGCAGAGGCCCTGATGGGGAAACACAGACTGACTCATTCTTTATATCTTCTTTTTTTTTTTTTAATTCACATTTCCATGATGAGGCTGCTTCTTTTCATCTTCCATATTAGCAAAACTACATAAATACAATGTACCTCTGGAGGCTTTTTTCAAGACAGAACCAGTAGAAACACATTCCCATAGAAAGACTCACAGTAAAGACACTGGTCACAGTATTTTCAAAAATTGTTTCCAAAATAAAGTAGCAAGAGATTATACTTCTATTGCTGTGCTTCTCCATTTTTGTCTCATTGGAGCCCAAACTAGTAACCTTTTCTTGGAAGCTATTAAATCTAACTTTAAGCCAGGAGGGGAAAAAGGGAGAATTTTTTGATTCATATAACCACAATGTGCATTGAAGAGTTAGAGATGATCATAAATTTTTGAATTTTCTAGACTTTCTGCCCATTGTCTGTAATCTTTGCATACGAGTTTAATTCTCTCCCCCTGCAGACTGGTGTTTTCCAGAAGACCAGAACTGGCACGCCTTGGAACTTCTGGGCTTACATATCTCAGCTTTCTCTCCAGAAAGAAGCAGTTCCTTCCCTCAGCTCTGGATCTAAAAATGTAGTGGGATGCTTTAGTAAACATGCTCTCCCCTTAAGCAATCAGTTTGGTCAGGCATGTGAATGTATTTAAGAAGAAGGGCAATCCTATTTGGACATGTTTAGATACTACAGTGAAAAGAGGAGGAAGAGTTGTTCCCTGAAACATGTATATACTATTCCTGTGATAAAGAAGAGGTACTGGGAGGAAAAACAATGTCCACAGTCAGGGCTATGTGGTCAGGGGAATGTGTTAAGGCAGTGTTTGTCATCCCTGCAAATAAAGTCTGTTAACAAAAACCATGTCTCAACGTCACATTCTCAAGATGGATGAAGTGACTCACATACATCATTTTTACATTAAGCAGTTGTTTGGACTGAATTGTGTCCTCCCAAAATTCATGTATGGAAACCCTAAGCATTTGGAGATAGTGTCTTTAAAGAGGTAGTTAAGTTAAAATGGGATCATTAGGGCCAGTCTTAATCCAATAGGACTGGTGTCTTTATAAGAAGAGATTATGACACAGACAAACACAGAGGGGAGACCATGTGAAGACAGAGGAAGAAGATGGCCACGTGCAAGCCAAAGAGACCTCAAAAAAACACAGAAATTCTGTGGACATCTTGATCTCTGACTTCTAGACTAGAATTTATTTTCTTTAGAAAATAAATTTCTGTTGGTTAAGCCACCTAGTCTGTGGTACATTTTTACGGCAGCCCTAGCAGGCAAATACAGTATTTCACCCATATTTGTTTCCTTATTACGCTGTACTAATATTAGACAACTCTTAGGATTGGTTTAAATTGTGACATATCTTTTGTCTTGCTCAAATACACTGCTTTCTTTTTGGCTGAAATAGTTTTTTTGTTTGTTTGTTTATGAGGTCAAAATTCAAAGATTTTTTTTCTTATGTTTCCATTTCTCTGAAGTCAGTGACTTTGTTATTCATTTCTTTAAATAAGCTTATGTTGGCAATAAAATCAAGAAGTAGAAATCTAAATTGTCATGCAGTGCCCCTAGGAATATCTAAATCAGTTGTGAAACAATCAAATTCCTTTTCTTTGCAATACAGAGAATAAGATTTGTATGCTTTCTAATGGAGCCCCAAGTAATGTCGGAATGAAACAATTTTATTTTGCATTAGGGTTCTTTGCTTTAAAGTAGAACTCTTATTTCTTAAGATAATTCATTTAATCATTGTGGCAAAGGCAATATATCACAGTTTTCAACATTACATTAAACAGATAATCAATAGTTTGAGACAATAAAATAAAATGTTTTCAGCTTTATTAAACTTTGGGGACATGAGGAGAGCAACTGGGAAGTAAAATAGCATTAAAAGTCAGTTAACATAGCTATTATTGCACAGTGTGTCTGATTCATCTCTTAACATGGGGCTTCTGTGGTTATTCAGGTGAAATCAGATTGAAAAACAGCCCCACACACAAAAAAGAAGATAGAGCTAGCTAAAATATTTAATTCATCAATTTCCAGAGAATAAGCAATAATTAAATTTTGTATCAATGTACCATGCTTCATATTTTAATATTTTTCATTCTATTTAAATGCATTTATCTCTCTTAGAATTAATTTTTTAATACAGTATAGACTATTAGAGTCCAACAAATATCACTGAAAGAGCAATTGAAATTTGGGTTGAAATATAGACAATTAAAAGGCCTTGATATATAAGATAGTATGTTTAGTACTTTTTATGCATGAATGTATTTAGTTCTCATAGCAATATTGCTAGGGTTATTTGACAATTGAGAAAAATGAGGCTTAGATGGCATGCCTCACCCAAGCTCAGCCAGCAAATGAAAGCCAGCTGGGACTGGTACCAGTAAAAATAAGCACTCTAATAAGGCAGATGTTACTAGAATCTCTCTGTTATCAATTAGTCAGAATGTTGAATCAACAAACTTTTTTGGTAGCTAACTAGAAGTCCATTCAAAGCAACACTTTTACAACAAAGTTAAACTTAGTTTTATAATGCAAACGTTGGTGGCCAATCATTGATCATCCCCATCCAAACGGTATGTCCCTTGGTGCCTTGCTCATCATCAGAAGCTTTTCTATCTGGGAGAAAAAAAAATATCAATGAAAACATGTCATATAATTTCAGTTTACTTCTCTCACTCCCCTACTAAGACTTTTAGGTCATAAGCCATAGATATAGCAAATATGCCCTGGATTCCTGGGGCAATAAATTCTCCTGGGTCTTTATCCCCAATGCCTATACTGGACCTGACACATATTACTTATCACTTGTTTAAACAAATTAATAGTAAATATTTGAAACCACCGACAAAAATTTCAGACAGCAAGATAAATTCTGTAAATAAAAAAAATGTCAAGGGAAGAGAAGTTCCAGAGAGAATTTCCAGATGCTTTGAATTCCCCGAACATCAATAGTACTGGGTCAACTTCATTAACTTTCTTAAAAGAGTAGAATTTTTAAAGATGGATTGGACCTTGGAGTCCGTACAGCTTAACCTCTGCCTGCCTTGATAGGATGCCTAAAGAGGATGCACATGGAGACAGTAACTGCAGTTGGGAGAACTACTGAAGCCAGTTCTGGTGATGGCAGAGTGAAGAATTAGGACAAAATGCTGTTGCACTGGAGTCTTAACTCTACCGTCTCTCTGCACTGCAAATTAAAACCCAATGTTTTGCCCAAGGTAAAAGAAAAGGGAGGCTGAGAGTCTATGGTAGAGAAGCCCGTAAGACAGAATCATTGGATGTATCTTATGTTGTTCAAAGGATTGGAGTTGAGGGCAGATATTCCCAAGTTTGAATCCTAGCTTCGACACCCACCAGCTATGAGGTTCAGTTTATTCATCTGCAAAATAGACATAAAATTCCTAGTTCATGAAATGTAAAAATTAAATTATGTTATGCCAATATGTTATGAGCTAAATGAATTATAGCTATTTGTTCATTCTCTACCTAATTCCAAAACTATTTGAGGCATGATAGATATTGACCTCTTTATTATTACTGTGATTGTTATCATTGTCTTTAGGCAGCAATAGTAAAGATCACCTAAGTGATAGTGCTGGAGGTACTATGCATGAACAAATAAAACCTTATGTAAATAAAATTCAATATTCACCTGTATCTGGAAAGCTCAGAGGAAATATTATTATTACACTAGAATTCTGTGTGATGATGCCCACACTTGGTCTGCACTTAATTGAATAAATGTTTTTGAGGGTTTTATTTTTTCAATGTTGACTACCATAGGCATGAAATTTAGGAAGGTTTTCACACTATCTGTCTTTGTCATTCTGTGAAAGATTTCTAAAATTCCTGGCTGGCCTTTACTCCAAGGTCACAGAACAGAATGAGTAACCCTATAACCCTGGTCTTATTAGCATCATGTTAGTATAAGTAAATTAACTGTCCCAGAGTCATATTATTTATGCATGATATTAATCTAAAACTATAATTCTTTAGGAACAACTCTTTCTCACCAATAATCTATCATGCTTAAAAGAAATTGGCATCTGATTATGTCTCTACCACAAGATATATCTTTTACTACAATGTCTCTAATCTTTTCTACCCAATATCAAGTTCTTCTCTTTAATTCATTCTTACATTAGTGTCAGATGAATCTTTTAAAACATTATTTTGTCTTTCAAGACAAAACTCAGATATCACCTATTCTGGAGACCTTATTGTAATTTCTCTGGTTTAGTTGTGTATATTTATATGTATCTGTTATTATATCTTATAGGCTATATTGCAGTAATTTATTTTAGACTACTCTTTAACATTGACTGCTGGGCCTGTGCATGAAATGTTTATAGATAATTTATATAAGTCTCCCAAATAGTCAATATCTCCCACTTCTGAGTGCAAAATCTATAATTTTTTACTGTTTTGAAAATCAATAAAATTCTGACCCTATTAATCCTACTCAATCTAGACTCATCTCTGCCCCGAGTTTTACCATGCCCATATGGTAAAAAACTTGGTCTTTGCCGTAGGCTTTCCAGGCTTGTTAATACTATCCAAATTTGCATTCTTCTTTGAAACTTAAATCAAGGTCCACATATTGCATGAAACTTTTCCTGACCATCTAACATAGGCTGAGCTGTGGCACAGTGTATGAAAGCTTAGATGCTGCAGTAAGCCTGCTTGAGTTCATGAGTCTTTGATCAGGGCAAGCTTATGAATATATTTTGATTCAGCTACAATCCATGTAGTCAGGAATCAGAAGAGTGCCTATCATATCATAGACCTGTTGTGATAAAGAAGGTAAAGCACTCAATAAAAGTTAACGATTGTCATTGCACAGAATATATGAATTTAACACATAATAACAGTATTTTCTCATTCTAAACCAATTATTTTTGTCTCATTCTAAACCAGTTCTTTTTTTCTCATTCTAAACCAATTATTTTTTTCCTCGAGGACATAAATTTACACTTTCTTTGTATACTTCACATTACGAAAAATTCATTCTACTCAGCACTTTTTTTTTTTTTTTTGCTGTCAGTGAATGAAAATGTTTCATAAGGTAACTGCTTAATCCTTTTAATATTATGAAAGTGATTTGCAAAGTCATTACTTTAGTCATTCACCATGTATTTACCAAGACCTCAAAGCTTTTGCTAGATAGACTCTTCAAAGTTATTGATTTGGATTCTATTCTAACACAGTTTGTGGTAACATTTGTAAGCATAAGTCACTTGTTTCCCAAGAATGTGTATGTATCTTCTAACTGCATTCGTCACTGCAATTTTAAGAGGCATAATATTCTGAGACAGCACAAACCAGTGTTCATTTCTCTTTATTTTTTCAGCAATAATCACAGGGATACCCAGTGAAACATTTTTAAATTAAATTCTATATAGTATTTGCTGGCAAGCTTCAAGGGATCAACATGAAAAATGTAGGTGCTTTGTTAAAAGTAGGATTTTAGTAAAATGTACAAAGTAAGGAAATGAAAATAAGAAAAAGGATTTAGTGAAGACCCTTCTTTCATTACCAGCTCAGTTGATTTTCTATTACTAGTACTCAGAAAAAAAAAAATCAAAAACATCAATCCAATTGAATATTAAAGGGAATTCTTGATTAAATGTTACAGTTAGAAGGAATCTTAAATGTAAAAAAATATATTTACATATGTATATATCCTTCTTTTACTATGTCCAATCAATTCATTATTTTATTATTTTTTCATTTATCTTCAGCTTATCTTAGAGGCTTATTTTGCCACTATTTGTTTTGTATTGTTACACATCTTGCCTCAGTAGAAATTTCACAAAAACCTTAAACTGGAATTCATATCTAAGCTTAGAGGTTTCAAATTGAAATTCTAAACACAATCAAGGTCATTTAATGTACTGCTTTGGAAGAAATCCAGAAAAGCATTTGTCCTTTAGATTTTCTGGAAAATAACAAGTTACTGAAGACGTAAAACAAATAGCTTTAGAATTATAGAAAAATTGTCATTTAGTTTATATACCCAAATCATTGACATTTTCAGAAATAAATTTTTAACCTCTAAGATAAAATTTGTAATAGTGATATTTTTATTATTTGTAGGAATGATTCCTTTTTTCTGTAAAACCAAGGCATGCTTCATCTAAAAGTGAATTATTTGGACCTTTTGATTACTATAAATCTATCATGAAAAGCCATCAACATTTAATGTCATTGCCCTTAACATTCATTCTGAAATTTCCTGAAAATGTATTGGTGTGTTCAGAGCTATTATTTTCTATTATAGCTTACTTTCTTAATTTTAACCAGAAGTGTAAAGAATTTAATGACTATTCATATTGGGGTTAGTTTAAATAGTCCACAGCTAGTGGAAAATAGTAACTCTTCTTAATAATAAATAGCTTTGATCATCATTCCTAAGTGTGAACTATATAGGACTCAATTATTACATTTTCACTATTAACCTGAAAAATAAATATGCCCAGACCATTTATGGATAAATAATTAATCTTATTACAATGACGTGTGGATTGTGGAAACAGCCCTGTAAACCAGGATGTGGAGAACTCTGGCAATGAAGAGGCAATGAATAGAAGAATGTTAATATAACAAAAAAAAAAAAAGAGAAAACTGAGAGTGAGGACAAAGTTGAAAGTAAATACCTATTATGAAACTTTGGACCATATAGAAGTAAAAAATAAATGCAGATAGAATTTATAATAATGAGTTGTGTAGAAGGAAAAGTCAGAAGTCTGAGGCAAGAAGATTTTACAACTGAAAGAGAGCTTCTCTCAAACATCACGTTTATTATATTTTTTCTCTGTGAACACTGCAGTGCATTTATTGCTATCTAGAACGCATTCATATTTCAAAATTATTAAGACAAATGTCATCTTCCAAGAGCTAAAACAGTATGTCATTTGTATGAGCCTGCTCTTTGGAAGGCTGGGACATTTAATTCCACCTAATTTGCTTTGACTGTAGATCCTAAAGTCATCTGCAAAATAAATTGTGTCACAAATTTTTATCACCCACAGGGTAAACCACAGTATGAAGACACAGATTAATTAATTAGTGGTAGGCTAACAATTCTTGCCTGTGGCTTAGAAATCTCAGAATTCTAAAAGGGATATAATACTGTGTTCTCCCAGAAAAATAATCTGAGGCTTTTAAACACAGAGACACAGGACTTTTTCTAGTCATGATATTAAGATGATATCATTTAGGTGAAAATTTTAATTGCACCCTTTTTAGATTTTTCTTTGCATTTGTAATTTTGCATGGAAAATTTCTCTTTTCATTCATCTATTTTCTTTTTTTGTCTTTATTTTATTTCTTTCTAAAAATTATTTTATGTAAATTTAAAAAATGAGATATCAGCATAAGAAAGCAGGTTTGAAGGTATTTTGAACGCTAAAATAAAAGACACTTAGTAACATTTTTTTAATCCCAGGCAAGTCTACAGAGTTCTTGAATTTTATTCAAGGTTCAAGGTTCCTGAATTTTTTTTTTTTTAAAGTAATTTATTTATTTATAGCTGTGTTGGCTCTTCGTTTCTGTGCGAGGGCTTTCTCTAGTTGTGGCAAGCGGGGACCACTCTTCATCGCGGTGCGCGGGCCTCTCACTATCGCGGCCTCTCTGTTGCGGAGCACAGGCTCCAGACGCACAGGCTCAGTAATTGTGGCTCACGGGGCCAGTTGCTCCGCGGCATGTGGGATCCTCCCAGACCAAGGCTCGAACCCGTGTCCCCTGCATTGACAGGCAGATTCTCAACCACTGCGCCACCAGGGAAGCCCAAGGTTCTTGAATTTTATTTCTCATTCTGGCACCAGTTAATCTTGGCTCTAAAGTCAGCTCCTAGGACAGAATGACAGCCTCACATCCTTAAGTTTCTGTTAACTCAGCAGAGCCACAGGCCAAACTTCTCTCCCAGGAGAGCAATAGACCCAGACCCAAATACAGCTGAGGAGATCAATTGTAATAAAGCTACTATTTCTTTTTCTGAACTATTTATTCTTTTTTACGTGGGCCTCCCACTGTTGTGACCTCTCCCGTTGTGGAGCACAGGATCTGGACGCGCAGGCTCAGCGGCCATGGCTCAGGGGCCCAGCCGCTCCGAGGCATGTAGGATCTTCCAGGGCCGGGGCACGAACCCGTGTCCCTTGCATCAGCAGGCGGATTCTCAACCACTGCGCCACCAGGGAAGCCCAGAACGATTCATTCTTAAATAAGGAAATGTTTGAACTAAAATCCACGGTCTGCAACATATATTACTCCCTAATTTTCCCAATCTTTTTGAACAGTACAGGATGAGAAGGACACTAAATTGGGAAATTTCATAGAATGGCTTAATAAATAATTGTTAAATAAATGGATGAATGAGTTAGTGAGTGAGTGAGTGAATGGAATGCTTACATAAGGATTGCAATTATTCAAACTGAATTCAGGTGAAAAGTGAAATATATCTTAAAGATCCTACATAGTTCATTAGAAGGAACCTCAATAGAAAATCCAAAAAACAGTATAATTGTATTCCTGTTATCTTGCCTGCTTATCAACTAAATGAGAAAACAAATTTATCTTCCACTAAAGCAAGATTTCATCTACATGCAGTTCTGTTCACTTCTTTCTTTTTATCATTAACACTGAGCAAATATACTCTACCATATCAGGATGGGATTATCTAAAATATGATAATCTTAGCCTTAGCAGGATTCAGTATTGTAATGTTTCTTTTTATGCAATGCCTTCTGATAACCAGGATTATTTGGAAACTCAAAGTCACTGAAAAATAGGACATCCACGTCCATCCTTATCACTAGAAATTCTATTCTACCATATAAAAGCAAGTTGAAAAATGTCTTCTGCTACCTCTGGAACCTGGGGCTAAAGGATATAGCAATTAGGGCAGAAGCAAAAGATAAGTAGTAGGTTAAGAGGGATTTTATGTATACCATTTAATCTATGGTCATTTTTCTTATCAGTATTTTTATACTAAAAATGACTAGTTTAGTCCTGTACTCAGATCCAGAAGCATAATACTTAACTAAGGGATATGTGGTTTGCTTATGTATAAGTTGAATCTTTTTTCTGAAACAAAGCTATGACATACTTCCTTCCAGTGGTTCATGCTGGATATACCCATCAGAATATCCTGGTTGTTGGTGACCATGACTCTAGGAGGTTGTGTGCTAGGTAGTTAATGGTCTTACACACACAGAGGCAAAACGCAACACATACACACACCACACACATACACAAAGCCACACACAAACACACACACACACACACACACAAACACCATCTGGAGGATAAGGACCCATTGTAATGTAGAGACTTCAGTTAACATTATCCACTGCTGCTAGAGCAAGGTCCATGGTCATTGTGGGGCATAACACTGAATTCCATGACACTGAATTCCATGACACTTCACCCACATACATTTTAATGAATCAAAGTATAATTTTACAAAAGAAACACACTGACTTCTACAAACTCAAGAAAACCCCTGAGCCTAGAATATTAAAATCGCTGATGTTTAACTCCATTTCATTGATTACTTTCCATCCTTCAAGTACTTAAAAAAATAGATAAATAAACCTTTAAACATTAAATACCTTAATTCTGAAAGATGCACTTAGACTTTCATGCTTTCATTTTCTTTCTTGCCAATTTGACTACTACAAAATTCCTCACAGCCTGTACTAATCCATTTACTGAGAAAAATGAAGACTCTGTAGTTTAAAAAACTATGAAGACTTACTTATATTTATTATGTTCATAAGAATTTTCGTATCTGGTAATTGGAAGTTTGCAGACCCTTTCATAATACTTCCTTGTGAAGTCAGCCATAAGCAATGAATAAAAGAATGCACGTGTTCTCCCAGCTTGACAGAGTGGAATTACAAAAGGAGGAAGGATCACAATCCTGTGAAGTTTTGTCCTTCTAAAGAATATGAAAAACCTAATAATCAGGGGGATATTGAAACTGAGATAATAGTCTGACCTGCCCCTCTGGGGTTTTATATAACATTGTAGCCAATCAATTCAGGTGAGAAATATCTTTTCCATCTAATATAGCATAAGACGACTTTTGAAAGACTTAATATGGTTATTTGGTCTTAAAAAAAAAAAAATGAGTCTAGGGCATCCAGATACAGAGTATTAGAGTCCTGGCAGAGTGAGGACTTCTTCATGGCACTGTGGCTCAGCATGGGGTGTCAGAGAACTAGTAGGATAAGGATGATGTCTGCATGGATGGGGGACAGGATGGCAGAAGTCAAGGGAGATTCGATATATATAGGGGATTGAGTTAACTCTATTTATACATATATTTACACATAGATAAACACACAAACATGTACATACATTTATGTATGTATTATTTGATAATAGGAGTCATGACTGAAGAAAATACTGATTTTAGGGTTGGGGCAGAGATGCTGTAAGATCAGACTGATACAAAGAGTTACTCATAGAATGAAGGAGATATGTTTGTATGCATTTACTTTTACATCTGTAATTATTTACATACTTTCAAAATACCTCCCAACAAAACCTTGTTAATTACAAAGAGGAAAAGAGTAATACAACTGAGTAGCTTATCAGGCATCACTTTAATTACTGATTAAAGTGAACATGATCAACAAAGGGACAAGTCAAAGTTATGCACAATTTGATAGTTACTCTCAAATGTTTTAGAGATGGGGAAACATCTTTGTTATGCACTTAAAACTTTCTCTTCAGATGGATGGAGAGTTTTTCAAAACAAAAGTTTTTAAAAAGACAAATACTGAGTAAGCAAGGAAGGAAAACTAATTCTGCACCTGGAGAATGTAAAACTAAAAGACAGCAGGTCAAATTCTGCAGAGGTTGAATTGAGCATCCCCAGGGAACTTTCCAAGGTACTAAATGATACTCAACTAACCTCACTTTGACCTTTTTATCTGAAGCCCTCTTTTTTTTTTCCACCTGTCTTTTTTTTTCGATAAGTCTATCCTCTTGACAGTAGCTATGACGCATTTTGCTGGCACCAATCTATTACCCCTGCCCCCATCCATAATTAAGTTTCCCAGAGAGTTAACTTTAACTAATTTAAATTTTTTATCCTGTCTACATTTGTATATGCTCCAGCTTTGGCCCATCTTCTAAATGCATTTGGAGCTGTATCATTTAGCAACTAAGAGTAAGAAATTTTAGGGCTTCCCTGGTGGCGCAGTGGTTGAGAGTCCGCCTGCCGATGCAAGGGATACGGGTTCGTGCCCCGGTCTGGGAAGATCCCACATGCCGTGGAGCGGCTGGGCCCGTGAGCCATGGCCGTTGAGCCTGCTCGTCCGGAGCCTGTGCTCCACAGCGGGAGAGGCCACAACAGTGAGAGGCCCACATACCGCAAAAAAAAAAAAAGTAAATGAAAATATGGTATTTTAATTAAGTGGGGGAAAATGTGGCATATAAAATCCATGGTACTTTCATAGTTCAAAAAAAAAAAAAAAAAAAAAAGAGTAAGAAATTTTAAAGGCATATTCCTGCGTTTAAATTCTCTTATGCAGGTCTTCTTAACTACTCTGTGTTTCAGTTTATTCATTTATAAAATAAAGTTAATAATATTACTACCTCATGCAATTTTAAGAATTAAACGATTTACTATGTTTAAAGTACTTAGAATATTTCCTGAAACATAAGTACTATTAGAGTATTTGATGTTATTAATATCACTTTAATTGCACTGAGATATTCCAGATATTGAATATAGTTTAGAAATATCAAAACCTTTGCCACCCTGCATCCTTTATGCACACATGGGAAAGTTCTAGATTGTAATGACAACTACTTTGGTTGAGGGAAATGGGGTAGAATGGAGAAATTTCATCTCCTCCAGTGTTGGGGAAGATTTTGTCTTTAAAGAGTTGCTATTCTTTCTGATAGAATGCATGCTTCCATTGCCAAGACACCAATATCCATCAAAGGCCAAGTAAGTCAAATTTGACGTTTGGTTGATAATTTTGTCATTAATGTCAAATGTCTTGAGACAGATAAATTAATAGTTTTAAACATTTTACTTGCTGATAGCATAGCCAAAGATGAGGTTTCTAGGAATGCACTGCATTATAAAAGCAGGCATATGTGATGACAACTAGATCCATCTTACTGATGTATTCCCTGGGGATTCAAACCCTTAGAAAAATATTTTGTTTGTATTTCTGACTGTTTGTAAAAAAAAAAACCCCAAAATGGAAGAATACTTACAGGAAAATACTTTGTAATTATGATAACCCCTGCTTATTCAAAACCATATATATACTTAAAACTAAATGGAAAAAAAACTATATATATAGATACAGATATAGATAGATAGACAGATAGATATAGATAGATAGATATAGATAGATAGATATAGTCTACTTAAAACTAAATGGGAAAGTGAAGATTATAAGTACCCAAAGATAAGCACTTTCCATGAGAATGACAGAACAGGCATAGAAATGTCCATGGTACTTAATATTTTCTCTACTAGAATAGCTTTGCTGGTTTGTCTTTACTGTATCTGACTTATGCATTGCCTATATATTTCTTATATTTGTGAAATGTGTTTTATGTATCAGAAAATATTATTTATTATTGTTTTCATCAATAATAGTTATAATGTCATGGTGCTGATACTAATCTTATAGAACTTTACACTTGTAACATGCACCTCTTTAATTATGAAAAATTACAAAAATAAAAAATAATATTTAGATAAGATATAAGTAAGAGAAAGAATACTCAAAAATAAATATCATGTACCCACTCATCATCTTAAAAGAGAGAATACCAATTATCTTGTAAATGCCTGAGATTCCATCCTCAAATTCATCTTCTTCCCTAAACCCTACCATTACCCCAAATTCTACCATAGTTTTTGTTCTTATCATTGCTTTAGTTTTTTAAAATAACTAGTTTAGCTTATCTGTCTGCATATATGAAAAATATTTATTTTTATACAGTTTGAGCATTAGATGAAAGGAATTTCAAAATGTGTGTATGCGTGTATTCTGACAGATTGATTGCTTTGCTTCATTCAAAGTGCATCTTAAAAAATTTATCCTGGGCTCGAGATGGTGGAGTAGAAATACTTGTGCTCACTCCCTCTTGTGAGAGCAGTGGAATCACAACTAACTTCTGAACCATCATCAACAGGAAGACACTGGAACTCACCAAAAAAGATATCTCACATCCAAAGACAAAGGAGAAGACAAAATGAGATGATAGGAAGGGTGCAATAACAATAAAATTAAATCCCATAACCACTGGGTGGGTGACTCACAAGCTAGAGAACAATTATACAACAGAAGTCCACCCACTTCAGTCAAGGTTCTGAGCCCAACGTCACCCTTCCCAACCTGGGGGTCCAGCAATGGGAGGAGGAATTCCCAGAGAACCAGACTTTGAAGGCTAGTAGGATTTGATTGCAGGACTTCAACAGGACTGGGGAAAACAGAGACTCCATTCTTGGAAGATACACACAAAGTAATGTGTGCATCAAGATCCAAGGGGAAGGAGCAGTGACACCATAGGAGACTGAACAAGACATACCCGTTAGTGCTGGAGGGTTTCCTACAGAGGCAGGGGGCAGCTGTGGCTAACCGCAGGGACAAGGACATTGACAGCAGAAGTTCCGGGAAATACTCCTTGGCATGAGCCCTCCTTGTGTCTGCCATAAGAAAAGACCCACCAAAGAGCCTGCAGCATTCAAGGCTAGATCATCTGAGGCCAAACAACCAACGGGGAGGGAACTCAGCCCCACCCATTAGCAGACCAATGGATTAAAGTTTTACTGAGCTCTGCCACCACAGGAACACAGAGCACTACCCACCACCAGTGCCTCCCATCAGGAAGCTTGCACAAGCCACTTAGATAGCCTCATCCACCAAAGGGCATACAGAAGAGGCAAGAAAGTCTACAGTCCTGCAGCCTGTGGAATGAAAACCACATTCACAGAAAGATAAACAAAAAGAAAATGCGGAAGAGTATGTACCAGATGAAGTAACAAGAAAAAACCCCAGAAAAACAACTAAATGAAGTGGAGATAGGCAACCTTCCAAAAAAGAATTCAGAATAATGATAGTGAAGATGATCCAGGACCTCGGAAAAAAATGGAGGCAAAGATCCAGAAGATGCAAGAAATGATTAACAAAGACCTAGAAAAATTAAAGAACAAACAAACAGAGATGAACAATACAATAACTGAAATGAAAAATACACTAGAAGGAATCAATAGCAGAATAATTGAGTCAGAAAAATGGATAAGTGACCTGGAAGACAGAAAGGTGGAATTCACTGCCATGGAACAGAATAAAGAAAAAAGAAAGAAAAGAAGTGAAGACAACCTAAGAGACCTCTGGGACATTAAATGCATGAACATTTGCAATATAGAGGTCACAGAAGGAGAAGAGAGAAAGAAAGGACCTGAGAAAATATTTGAAGACATTATAGTTGAAAATTTCCCTCACATGGGAAAGGAAATAGCCACCCAAGTCCATGAAGTGCAGAGTCCCAGGCAGGATAATCTCAAGGAGAAACACATGGAGACACATAGTAATCAAAGGGACAAAAATTTAAGGCAAAGAAAAATTATTAAAAGCAACAAGGGAAAAACAACAAATAACATACAAGGGAACTCACATAAGGTTAACAGCTGATTTCTCAGCAGAACCTCTACAAGCCAGAAGGGAGTGGTACAACATATTTAAATTAAAGAAAGGGAAAAACCTACAGCCAATGTTACTCTACCCAGCAAGGATCTCATTCAGATTTGACAGAAAAATCGAAAGCTTTACAGACAAGCAAAACTAAGAGAATTCAGCACCACCAAATCATCTCTACAGCAAATGCTAAAGAAACTTCTGTACATGGGAAACACAACAGAATAAAAGGACCTGCAAAAACAAACACAAAACAATTAATAAAATTGTAACATGTACATACATAATGATAATTACCTTAAATGTGAATGGATTAAATGCTCCAACACAGAGACACAGGCTCACTGAACAGAAACAAACAAACAAAAAGACCCATATATATGCTGTCTACAAGAGACCCACTTCAGACCTAGCGACACATACAGACTGAAAGTGAGGGGATGGAAAAAGACATTCCATGCAAATGGAAATCAAAAGAAAGCTAGAGTAGCAATACTCATATCAGATAAAATAGAATCTAAAATAAAGAATGTTACAAGAGACAAGGAAGAACACTACATAATGATCAAGGGATCAATCCAAGAAGAAAATATAACAATTATAAATATATATGCACCCAAAATAGGAGCCCCTCAATACATAAGGCAAATGCTAACAGCTTTAAAAGAGGAAGTTGACAGTAACACAATAATAGTTGGGGACTTTAACACCTCACTTACACAAATGGACAGATCATATAGACAGAAAATTAATAAGGAAACACAAGCTTTAAATGACACAATAGACCAGATAGATTTAAGTGATATTTATAGGACATTCCGCTGGAAACAGCAGATTACACTTTCTTCTCAAATGCAAACGGAACATTCTCCAGGATAGATCACATCTTGGGTCACAAAGCAAGCCTTGGTCAATTTAAGAAAATTGAAATCGTATCAAACATCTTTTCTGACCACAACACTATGAGATTAGAAATAAATTACAGGAAAAAGACGTAAATAACACTAACACATAGAGGCTAAACAATACATTACTAAATAACCAAGAGATCACTGAAGAAATCAAAGAGGAAATCAGAAAGTACCTAGAGCCAAATGACAATGAAAACACAATGATCCAAAACCTATGGGATGAAGCAAAAGCAGTTTTAAGAGAGAAGTTTATAGCAATACATTCCTACTTCAAGAAACAAGAAAAGCCTCAAATAAACAATCTAAACTTACACCTAAAGGAACTAGAGAAAGAAGAACAAACAAAACCCAAAGTTAGTACAAGGAAAGAAATCATGAAGGTCAGTGTAGAAATAAATGAAATAGAAACAAAGAAAACAATAGCAAAGATTAATAAAACTGAAAGCTGGTTCTTTGAGAAGATAAACAAAATTGATAAACCTTTAGGCAGACTCATCAAGAAAAAGAAGGAGAGAACTCAATCAATAAAATTAGAAATGAAAAAGAAGAAGTTACAATGGACACCACAAAAAATACAAAGCTTCCTGCAACTACTACAAGCAACTCTATGCCAATAAAATGGACAACCTGGAAGAAATGGACAAATTCTTAGAAAGGTATAACCTTCCAAGACTGAACCGGGAAGAAATAGAAAATATGAACAGAACAATCACAAGTAATGAAATTAAGACTGTGATTAAAAATCTTCCAACAAACAAAAGTCCAAGTCCAGATGGCTTTACAGGTGAATTCTTTCAAACATTTAGAGAAGGGTTAATACCCATCCTCCTCAAACTCTTTCAAAAAATTTCAGAGGACGGAACACTCTCAAACTCATTCTACAAGGCCACCATGACCCTGATACCAAAACCAGAAAAAGATACTACAAAAAAAGAAAATTACAGACCAATATCACTGATGAATATAGATGCAAAAATTCTCCACAAAATACTAGCAGAAAGAATCCAACAACACATTAAAAGAATCATACATCATGATCAAGTGAGATTTATCCCAGGGATGCAAGGGTTATTCAATATATACAAATCAACCAATGTGATAAACCGTATTGACTTAGTGAAGAATAAAAACCATATGATCATTTAGGTAGATGCAGAAAAAGCTTTTGGCAAAATTTAACACCCATTTATGATAAAAACTCTCCAGAAAGCGGGCATAGAGGGAACCTACCTCAACACAATAAAGGCCATATTTGACAAACCCACAGCAAACATCATTCTCGATGGTGAAAAATTGAAAGCATTTCCTCTAAGATCAGGAACAAGACAAGGATGTCCACTCTCACCACTGTTATGCAACATAGTTTTGGAAGTCTTAGCCACGTTAATCAGAGAAGAAAAAGAACTAAAAGGAATACAAATTGGAAAAGAAGAAGTAAAACTGTCACTGTTTGCAGATGACATGATACTATACGCTGATAATCCTAAAGATGCCACCAGAAAACTACTAGAGCTAATCAATGAATTTGGTGAAGTAGCAGAATACAAAATTAATGCACAGAAATCTCTTGCATTCCTATACACTAACAACAAAAGATAAGAAAGAAATGAAGGAAACAATCCCAATCACCATTACAACAAAAACAACAAAATACCTAGGAATAAACCTACCTAAGGAAGTAAAAGACCTGTACTCAGAAAACTATAAGACACTGATGAAAGAAATTAAAGATGACACAAATAGATGGAGAGATATACCATGTTCTTATACTGGAAGAATCAATATTGTGAAAATGACCATACTACTCAAAGTAATCTACAGATTCAATGCAATCCCTATCAAATTACCAATGGCATTTTTTACAGAACTAGAAAAAGAAATCTTAAAATTTGTGTGGAGACACAAAAGACATCAAATAGCCAAAGCAAACTTGAGGGAAAAAAACAGCAGGAGAAATCAGACTCCCTGACTTCAGACTGTACTACAAAGCTACAGTAATCATGACAATATGGTACTGACACAAAAACAGAAATATAGATCAACGGAACAGGATAGAAAGCTCAGAGATAAACCCACACACTTATGGTCAACTAATCTATGACAAAGGAGGCAATGATATGCAATGGAGAAAAGACAGTCTCTTCAATAAGTGGTGCTGGGAAAACTGGAGAGCTACATGTAAAAGAATGAAATTAGAACACTCCCTAACACCAGACACAAAAATAAACTCAAAATGGATTAAAGACCTAAATGTAAGACCAGACACTATAAAACTCTTAGAGGAAAACATAGCAGAACACTGATGTAAATCACAGCAAGATCTTTTTGACCCACCTCCTAGAGTAATGGAAATAAAAAAATAAAATAAACAAATGGGACCTAATGAAACTTAAAAGCTTTTGTACAGCAAAGGAAACTATAAACAAGATGATAAGACAACCCTCAGAATGGGAGAAAATATTGGCAAATGAATCAACAGACAAAGGATTCATCTCCAAAATATATAAACAGCTCATGCAACTCAATATTAAAAAAATAAACAACCCAGTCAAGAAATGGGCAGAGGATCTAAATAGACATTTCTCCAAAGAAGACATACAGATGGCCAAGAAGCACATGTAAAGCTGCTCAACATCACTAATCATTAGAGAAATTCAAATCAAAATTTCAGTGAGGTATCACCTCACACCGGTTAGAATGGGCATCATCAGAAAATCTACAAACAACAAATTCTGGAGAGGGTGTGGAGAAAAGGGAAGCCTCTTGCACTGTTGGTGGGAATGAAAATTGATGCAGTCACTATAGAGAACAGTAGGGAGGTTCTTTATAAAACTAAAAATAAAGTTACAATATGACCCAGCAATCCCACTACTGGGCATATACCCAGAGAAAACCATAATTCAAAGAGACATGCACCCCCAAAGTTCAATGCAGCATTATTTACAATAGCCAGGTCATGGAAGCAACCTAAATGCCCATCGACAGACGAATGGATAAAGAAGATGTGGTACATATATACAATGGAATACTACTCAGCCATAAAAAAGAATGAAACTGGGTCATTTGTAGAGATGTGAATGGACCTAGAGACTGTCATACAGAGTGAAGTAAGTCAGAAAGAGAAAAACAAATATCGTATATTAATGCATATATGTGGAACCTAGAAAAATGGTATAGATGAACCAGTTTGCAAGGCAGAAATAGAGACACAGATGTAGAGAACAAACATATGGACACCAAGCGGGAAAAGTGGTGGTGGGGGGGGAATGAATTGGGAAATTGGGATTGACATACACTAATATGTATAAAATAGATAACTTATAAGAACATGCTGTATAAAAATAAGATAAAACAAAATTCAAATAATTTTTAATAAAAATAAAATTTTATCTTTGTTAATGCAAGAATCTCTGATTTATTAATTTATACTGTGATAGAATATCCCATTGAATGCATATAAACAAAATTAATTTATTCATTTATCTATTCTCTAAATGCTTATTGGGTGATTTGCAGTTTTGTTTTTCTATTACAAGAAGTAAGTACTGTTAGGGACATTTTTGTACATTTCTCTAGGTTCACATGTGCAAACTCATCTTTAGAGTGTATAATTAGGATTGATGAGTAGTAGTGTTTATCTTCAACATGTCTATAAGATTCAGATTTTTTTTCAAAATATTTTAGCTCCCACCAAATGAGTAGAAATTTTTCCATTGCTTCTAATCCTCGATAGCATTTGGTTTAGTCTGATTATTAAATTTTTGTCAATCTGGATTGAAATGATATCTCATTATGTGTTTAATTTGTGTCTAATTTGCATTTCTCAGGGAACTGTCAAGCAGGAGCGACAGATCTGGAGGAAGCAAGAGACACAGCTGCTGTGAGATTAGCCCCCAAATTAGAAAGAGGGTATGATATACCATGGCTTTTCCTCTCCTCACACCCAGCATTCAATAAGTGCTCCCAACTGGAAAAACCTCCCTGGGAATCTGAGATTAAGGAAGCCTGGGGGATTAATTACCTGATATACAGATCAGGGCAGAGAAGGGCAGGAAATGAATCTGAAATTAAGTAAGAAAATTACTATCATAGCTATACGACATTTAACGTGTTACTGAATGTCTCTTCCACTAGAAGACAAGCTCAATAAGGAAATGCATTTGTGTTTATGTTACTCCCTTTGCTTAGAAGAGTCCCTGGCACATAAGAAATATTCAGTAAATATTGCATGAATGAATGAATGAAGAATGATCAAGACCCACACAGATCATAGCCTTTCACATATTTAAATATTATTATTTGAAAATTTAATTATTAATAAAGTATTATCATTTAATTTTTAAGACTTTATTTTTAGAGCAGTTTTAGGTTCATAGAAAAATTGAGAAGAATACACAGAGATTTCTCATATACTTCCTGCTTTCCACACATACATAGCCTCCTGCATTATCAACACCCATCCCCCAACCAGAGTGGTACATCTGTTAAAATCGATGAGCTTACATTGACACATCATAATCACCCAAAGTTCAGAGTTTACATTAGGGTTCACTATTGCTCTTGTACATTCTTATGGGTTCTGACAAACATGTAGTGACATGTGTCCCCATTGTAGTATCATAAAGAATAGTTTCACTACCCTAAAAATGCTCTGTACTCTGCCTATTCATCCCTCCCTCTCATAACCCCTGGTGACTATTGATGCTTTTGCTGTCTCCGTAGTTTTGCCTTTTCCAGAATGTTGTATAGTTGGAATCATACAGTAGTAGCCTTCTCATATTGGCTTCTTTCACTTTGTAATATGCATTTTTTAAGTTTCCTCCGTGTCTTTCCATGGCTTGATGGCTCACGTCTTCTTGATGCTGATTAATATTCCTTTGTCTGGATGTATCAGTACCACAGTTTACCTGTCCATTCACCCACTGAAGGACACCTTTGCTGCTTCCAAGTTTTGTCTATTATGAATAAAGCTGCTAAAAAACATCTGTATGCAAGTTTTTGTGTAGATAATGAATATGGGACATAGGAGAAGATG
Source organism: Lipotes vexillifer (assembly GCF_000442215.2). Lineage (NCBI taxonomy): Eukaryota > Metazoa > Chordata > Mammalia > Artiodactyla > Lipotidae > Lipotes > Lipotes vexillifer. Next base: position 12,644 of record NW_006796728.1, on the reverse strand, counting down.
ATTTTCAAAAGACCCTGTACTTCTGAGATAAGTTTCCAAGATTTAGTAGTATTCTGAAATTCATTCTTCTCCTATCTCTGGCATAGAAATCAGGAATCATTCACTCATATCTTACTTCCATGTTTATTTCTGCCACTATTAAAATAACAAGCCCCTATCCATCCATTATCACCATGGCTCTTTTCCCCATGCATTCGTATAGATCCTTTCTTAGCCCAATTCTCTACCCTAGTTACTGATATTTTTTTCATTTTACTTCCTAAATCCACTTTTTCTCCTCTTTCATCCCTGTAGAGTTGTGTTTCTTCTAGTTCTACACATGGCTGACTTATTTTTATGTGTAAGATATTCACTTAAGTGTCATTTCCTCAAAGAGTCTTTCTCTGCCCATCTTATGTACTCTGGTCTTTTTTTCTTGATTATCTATCTGCATTTTTTCATATCAATTGTCATGTTCTATAGTTACTCTGAATTCTATTTGTTTTCATATTTATCTCTTTCAACCCATGGAGGCAGGAAATGTGTAGGTTTATTTCATGCTGTACCTGCAGAGACTAACATAGTGCCTGACAGCTCCATACATTTATGAATCTTCCAGAGGTACCATTTCTTTTTTTCTCAGATAAATAAATTAGTTTAAAAATTACAGACAATTGTGATTTTCACTAATATATGACTATCATATCATACTGAATTTGTGTGTAGTAGTTAATGTTGCACAAGTGTGTACCCTCATGTTAAGGGGACAGAAAAAAATTTGACCTTGCCTTAGCATGCAACTCTTTGTATTGGTACAATATTTTTTTTCTCCAGATTATTGATCATAGTAAAGACAAAAGTAACTTATTGGCTACCAAAAATTATCTAAATCTACTTTTGCATTATAAACATCCCCAGTTTCTTCAATATTGTAAGCATATTATATTTTGGCTCTCCTTACCCTCCAAGTCATTCTTCTCTAGAAATACCCCAGGTTATTATATTCCTCTTAAAGTGCCAAGTCTGGAAATTGATAGTGCAGAGGAGAACAAGAGCATACACTCTATCGCTCTGCTACTTTTGAAAAATATAAATCCCTATATTTTGAAAAATATAAGTCCCTTCCTTCATGTTTTTAGTATCTAACAGGAAAAAATACAAATATTGATCTCACTCATTTCAAAAACTGAAAATTTTTAAATATTTAAAACATGAAAATGTTAGAAATATTTTTACAGAAATTGCTTAATATTCATTATTAATTGCAATTTACTTATTCATTAAAAATGCCTATCATCTAGTGAGTTAATTTAATTTATTGGACAAATGAGGAATATTTCAAGTTTTTTGACTAGCTTTTCAGAATTAAAGAAAGCGTTAAATACAAAATTGTAATGATAAAATTAGATACATAATTTTTAAATGGTCAGGATCCTGTTCAGTGTTCTATCAGTTTTCCCTAAAAAGAGAAAATACAAAAGCTGGAAGCCAAAGAGTTATATGCATTAGAGACTTTTGTGCTGGGAGGGTAGGAGCTGTTAGATTATAATGCCCATAATTTTGTGAATATAGAATTGTTTCCTATACCATTACCCACTTTTTTGTCTGGTTTCCATAAATGGCTCAAGCAAAGGGGCTTTTTACTATGTCCCTTAGGAAACAATTCCTCAGCCTAATAGACCTAACAAGGCTGCCTTTTCTATGATAGTCACTCAAAAATTTCCTATACTCAATTCTATTCCATTACTTCTGGTTATTTTCTCTTGACTAACATAAAATTTGCTCCGTCTCCCCTCTTTTTTACTCTACAGATACTTTCAAGTATTGTAGTATTGAGTTTCCCATTAGTCTTTTCACCAAATTAAATGCATACTATTTTTTAGTCTACACCCATTAATCATTTCATTTAGACCCTTAATTATTTTTATTGTTCCTTCCTGAAATTTCATTTGTTCACATTTTTCTCACACTGAGAAATCTATATTTCTTCTCTATTTTGTGGTCAATTTTAAAATAAATTTCACTGGTTATATTTCTGCTTAACCTAATCTCACCTCCAAGAGATGATTCTTTTCTGTTGTCCTCAATAACACTTATGCATAGTTGTACTTTACTAACCATGTTATTAATTATGCATCCTGATGCAATTTCATAAGCTTCTTAATAGGATATATTGTTTTCCCATCTTTTTGTGACCCATAGAGTTCACTGAACAGCTATGTACAGTTAATTTTAAAAAGCAACTGGTTCATCAACTTTAGCCAGGAGCTGCTCTTACATAAGCCCCCAAAGGAATATCATACTTAAGAATGGAATCATGGAGTAGTTTTAGCTATCTAAATTCCTGTAGCAATGACCTCCTTCCCACCTAAAAAATATGCTCAGGCTTTCCAACCTAGAGCAATCTCAAGGGAGATTAAAACATACTTAGCCATAGAATCTAGTATTTCACAGCCTATCAAGAATTACTGCTTAAAATTAGAGGACCAGGGCTTCCCTGGTGGCGCAGTGGTTGAGAGTCCGCCTGCCGATGCAGGGGACGCGGGTTCGTGCCGCCGTCCGGGAAGATCCCACATGCCGCGGAGCGGCTGGGCCCGTGGGCCATGGCCGCTGAGCCTGCGCGTCCGGAGCCTGTGCTCCGCAATGGGAGAGGCCACAAAGTGAGAGGCCCGCGTAACGC
>NW_006796728.1:9640-9957 GCF_000442215.2 Lipotes vexillifer | reverse complement strand
CGCGGAGCGGCTGGGCCCGTGAGCCATGGCCGCTGAGCCTGCACGTCCGGAGCCTGTGCTCCGCAACGGGAGATGCCACAACAGTGAGAGGGCCGCGTAACGCAAAAAAAAAAAAAAAAATTAGAGGACCATTGCATCTGATGAAGATTTCCAGATAAAATGCCAATCTTTGAAGCAGACATAAAACATGAGATGTTTATCAAGTGAAATATTTAAATCTCAATGGAGAGGTCACAGCTCATAATGAGAATGAAAGTACAGTAGGTTATTTGTTAGGTCGAGCGGAGACAGATCCAGAGAGTTCCTTTTCCATGTAG
>NW_006796728.1:3647-9630 GCF_000442215.2 Lipotes vexillifer | reverse complement strand
GGAAAGATAGTAGCCAAGATTGGAGTGTTCCATTGAAGGAACTCTGCACAGTCCTGGATAAAGGGCAGGGTCGGAGGAAAACTGAGGGCTTAAAAAAATGTTGAAAATGGAGAGAGAAAAGTGATGTCCATTCCTTTTTAAGATATGCTTCTACCTTAACTGTCTAAATGACTTCATTTTCTAGAGGCTCAGAGAATTGTGGACAAGAATAAGTTCCAAAACATAGAACCCAGGTTGAAATATTGTAAGTCCTTTTTATTTTTCTCTGGCGCATTGTCTGCAGACCAGCCATACAGTAATGATACTATTGTGAATATGATCCATAGTAATGCTGACCATGTTGGAAACTCAATCTGTAGTAGCATATGGTATGAATCACATCCTTCCCGGATAATATAAGAAGACTGGTCTATGATTTTTCCTATACTGTTTTAGTAACTCTTTGTAAATAGAATTCCCTCTATGGAAAACCACACAATGGATCCAGAAGATATTAATAATAGTGGTATTTCAGAGCAGTAATTTGTTGTCATGGGTCAATGATTCATTTCAGAATGCCCTATAACTTGAATGAGCAATAATATAATTAACATATGAGATTTAAAATATTATAGCTGAATTGTTAATTAAAGCCTAATCATTTATTTTCTGCAAAACTAGTTCTCAAAATTTGTTGATTCTACATTGTTGCTCTTGATGATGATAATAGCAAAATCATAGATTTTTTCCATTTTACATACCTTTCTCTAACTACTATTAAAATACATATGCCCAGTAAAAAAGCAGGTCATTTAAATTTTTCAAATTTAAGCAATGTGCTGTTTATGTTCTATATTAGTTCATAAATCCTTAATAAACGTCATCACTGAAACAGAGTTTATTATCTATTTTTGCAGCATGCTCTTGAACACTGTATTTCTATGAAACACATTATCACATGATTTTCTATAACTTTTGTTTTACTTGTAGTCAATTATCAAAATACTTTCACAGTAATACTTATCTAAACATTTGTATATGAGTTATTTATTTGGTTGTGTCTACTAAACATTGTGTTTTAAATTTTGTAATACAAGCAAATTAATTAGTGGTCATATTTTGTTGAGATTTATTATTCATGATCTGCATCTATTTCTAGTATTTGTTTTCATTATATTCTAGGTGCTTTAAGATTTGTTGTTAATCCTTTATACTACCTCCATCATTTTCTCCGGTTTTGAGCAGGTTAGATTTAGTGATCTTTTTTTAGTGGGGTAGTAATCAGTCTATAATTCTATAATGTGATAAATTTCATTTTCATATAAATTTTTAATCTGAAGGGAAGTTAATTTTATTTTTAACATCAGTAAATCCATTGTTTTTGTGTGATTCTTTGATTAGTTTAAAGTAAATATTGAATATAGTATATACAATTATTTGTGGGAATTTCTTCCTGTATCTAAAAGCAAAACATGATGGTTTTAGGATTACCAGAATTTTATAATCAATTGAATATATTCCTATCTCCTCTGCCTTCTACACTTTGTATGGGAAAAATAAATGTCTTGAAAATTCAAATCCAAGATGAGCCCAAATTAGGTAGCATGATCATTGTGGCCTCTAAATTGTTTCTTTGAGAGATATTGTTTTCAATTAAGATTCTGAATGGAAACTTCAAATACTGCAAATTTTGAAATGACTTAAAAGGAGAGTTAAGGCTATTCTTGATTTGGAGCCGTTGTCTTTACAATTACACAGATGTAGCTACGGGAACATTGCATCTCAACTACTTTCAGAAGTGGTTACCAAGCACAAGGAACTCTGCTCAATAATCTGTAATGGCCTATATGGAAAAAGAACCTAAAAAAAAAAAAAAAGAGTGGATATATGTATATGTATAACTGATTCACTTTGCTGTACACCTGAAAGACAACATTGTAAATCAACTATACTCCAACAAAAATTTTTAAAAAAACAAAGAAATGTTTACCAAGAATAGAATATAGTTTCTAGTTACTGTATACAGAAAGTATTGTAAGTTCATAGAATCTAATTTCTTCAATTCCATACTGTATCAGGATTTCCTAGACTGCTGCAGTGACTAACGCTCCCCAAGTCTCGGGTGCTTACCATAATAAAGGTTTATTTTTCACTCATACAATACGTCCATCATGAGTCATTTGTGGCTTTATTCCCAACCCATGTAAGCCAAGCAGCCTGTATTGAAAACACAACCCATCATCAGGTAATAGGGAAAAGACATTATAAGCCACATGCTATTCTTAAAATCCTGCCAAAATTTCATTGATCATAGCTTTTCACATAGAGATGTGTGATCCTCTTGAAAGAAGAGGCACTGCAGGGAGAAGCGCTGCAAATTAATATTTGTCAAACATTAATCCACTCTAGTACATACAGCAAAAGTATCTTTCATTTTGTTAGATGCCTGGAATACTCAAGTTTCTTTTCCATGCAAAAGGATACTATAATAGATGTTCAAACATGCAAAGGTGTTAATACAGGGATAATTCATCCTATAACACACACACACACACACACACACACACACACACACACTATATGTGCCCTATAACCCATATGTGTGTACACAATTAGGTTGTAACATGTATGTTATATATTTTTCCAAATACTTATTAAGTGAACTAAAATTTAAAAATGCAATTCAATCCAAAGTTTTTTCACCTGATATTCTGCTTATTGAATTTTTTATCTAACCATGTTTGCTAAAAACAATTTACAAGCATGTTTATCTTATTTAGTTTAATTATTTATTTCTCTTGATAAATATATGATTCTTGCACACCTTGGTGATTTTTTTTAAATTTTATTTTATTCATTTATTTTTTTATACAGCAGGTTCCTATTAGTTATCTATTTTATACATATTAGTGTATATATGTCAATCCTAATCTCCCAATTCATCACACCACCACCACCACCGACTCCCCACTTTCCCCCTGATATTTTTAATTAGGATATTTAATTATTTTCAAGGTATAATCATAAACAAAAGTTATTCCCTTTGTTAAATCTAGCATCCTAATATCATTTCAACATGTGTTTTATATTGTTTATCCTTACTCGAATTTGTTCTAACTTTGTATATTACTTGAATTTGTTCTGGCTCTTTTGTATAATTTAAATTATGGAGTCCATTCCTTTTCAGTGAAGACTTTTATAATTTAGTTCATTGAATAATGTGATTAAACAGTCAATTGGACACATCTATATCATAAAATACCATGTGTAATAATGCCATTGTCTTTACCTTTTTTCCATCTGATCATAATTTAATGTTGATTCTGCATCCAGAGTTCTAGAATGCCCTCATTAAGTAAAGTTTCCAAACAAGAGTTTTCTTCATTAATGGGAATGGATATAGAAATACACACTAATATTTTAAAATTAGTAAATATTCTTGTTAGAAAGAAATAAATTACTGGCTTAATTTGTCAAAGTACACCTAAATTATCCCAGTGAAAGATTTTATATTTATTTTTTTAAAGTAAACCTTCTTAGAATTATCATTTTGTGCCAAGAATTTACAGAAATTTATCATAATTCATGCCCTTATCATTAACTTTCTGACCAAAGAATATGTTTAACCTATTTTGCATGTTTTTGTAGAATGATACAGTTAACATTTTAACACACATATCACGTCTTCATCCTTCTTGTCTTCACCATTTCTCCCTTTCTAGGCATTTTTGCACATTTATGTGCATAAATAGAATTGAGACGTTCTCATAGATAATTGGCCGCTCGGCTTAATTTAAACAAGCATCTTTTGTCCAAATGTAAATTGGATTTTGTAACCCTGCATGGGATCTGAAAAGTACTTAGGTTCAAAGTCAAATTATATTCAATATATGAGTGTCTATGGCCAATATCTCTTTTTTGACAGAAAAAAGAATCATAGACTCGAAGAGTACCAGAGTAACATTTTTGGGGGTGTCTTACCATCTCTTCTTAAAGATAGCTCTGCAAATAGTAGAAGTAAGCTATCATATTTTCTAAAAATCTTTTCCCTGGGTTAAACTTCTTTATTTTCTTAAGTCTTTTTTACATGCCACTGTCAGATCCATCACTATCTTGGTTTATAACTTGCTCTCTAGTTTTCTTTCCTTCTTCCCTTCTTTCTTGCTCATTTCGTCCCTCCCTCCCTCTCTCCTTTCTTTCCTTTCTTCCTTCCTTCCTTCCTTCCTTTTCTTTCTTTTTTCAATACGGGGCCTAGAATTTGATATGCTCTGAACTGTGGAGAGTCATTCTACTACTATCTGCCTTGATCATAACACACAGAACTTGGCTGACTGCAACCTAAGATAGTGTTATTAGGTCTCACATCACACCATTAGCTTGTATTGACCCTGTGGTTGGTGTAACCATACAGGTGGTTTCTCATTGATCTCTGAACTTAATTTTCAAACATTCTATTACTCAATGCTATATTTCAGCATTAAAGCATTTAGCCTTTTTTTTTTTTTAAGTTTTGAGTGTCCATTTTCATAGTCAGTTAGTTTTTCAAGTTGTTGGCTTTCTGGCTCAGCTACACCTCAGCTGTGCATTTGATGAAGATTCTTTCACTGATAATATGTTAAACCTCACAGGCACAAGCATGTGGCAGGACATCTGAGGTCTCCTCAGGTTGATACTCATGAATCAACACAGTAAGTTCAAATGTTTCATTAGCTACAAATCCACCTAAATGTACTATCATCCCGCCAATTTTTCTCTACCTTTTTTACAATGAAATTATTCAACCCCTGGTCAAATGCTTAGCTGGAATCAAGACAAACATCTTCTAAGACATTCTCATGATCTAAAAGCTGCTAAACTTAGCAAAAATAGAAAGTAAGTTTTGCTATATATGATTCCTTCTCAATAAACCTGTGCCCTTTCTCTCTGCTCTAAAATATCCTAATTGCTTACAGATTATTTTAAGAGCCTATTTTTGAAATTTTCCTGGCAGTGAATTATTCTTGTTTATTTACAATTTTAAAAACTTGGTTTTTTTAATATCTCCTTCTATAGTTTTAAACAAATATTAAAGAGAGAGTTGGTGATCATGTTTGTAACTTACAAAAATGGATATAAAATTTTTCCAGTACTAAATAGTTGAGGACAGTTACAATAGCTAGGTGCTCTTTATTTATTTTTGTAATTTACTTATTTTTTTAACACCTTTATTGGAGTATAATTGCTTTAAAATGGTGTGTTAGTTTCTGCTTCATAACAAAGTGAATCAGTTATACATATACATATGTTCCCATATCTCTTCCCTCTTGTGTCTCCCTCCCTCCCACCCTCCCAATCTCACAACTCTAGGTGGTCACCAGCACCAAGCTGATCTCCCTGTGCTATGCGGCTGTTGCCCACTAGCTATTTATTTTACCTTTGGTAGTTTATATATGTCCACGCCACTCTCTCACTTTGTCACAGCTTACCCTTCGCCATCCCCATATTCTCAAGTCGATCCTCTAGTAAGTCTGTGTCTTTATTCCATCTTGTCCCTAGGTTCTTCATGACCCTTATTTTTTTTTAGATTCCATATATATGTGTTAGCATACGGTATTTGTTTTTCTCTTTCTGACTTACTTCACTCTGTATGACAGACTCTAGGTCCATCCACCTCACTACAAATAACTCAATTTTGTCTCTTTTTATGGCTGAGTAATATTCCATTTTATATATGTGCCAGATCTTCTTTATCCATTCATCTGTTGATGGACACTTAGGTTGTTTCCATGTCCAGGCTATTGTAAATACAGCTGCAATGAACATATTGGTACATGACTCTTTTTGAATTATAGTTTTCTCAGGGTATATGCCCAGTAGTGGGATTGCTGGGTCGTATGGTAGTTCTATTTGTAGTTTTTTAAGGAACCTCCATACTGTTCTCCATAGTGGCTGTATCAATTTACATTCCCACCAACAGTGCAAGAGGGCTCCCTTTTCTCCACACCCTCTCCAGCATTTATTGTTT
>NW_006796728.1:0-2357 GCF_000442215.2 Lipotes vexillifer | reverse complement strand
GTCTTGTTTATGGTTTCCTTTGCTGTGCAAAAGCTTTGAAGTTTCATTAGGTCCCATTTGTTTCTTTTTGTTTTTATTTCCATTTCTCTAGGAGGTGGGTCAAAAAGGATCTTGCTGTGATTTATGTCCTAGAGTGTTCTGCCTATATTTTCCTCTAAGAGTTTGATAGTTTCTGACCTTAGAGTTAGGTATTTAATCCATTTTGAGCTTATTTTTGGGTATGGTGTTAGGGAGTGTTCTAATCTCACACTTTTACATGTACCTGTCCAGTTTTCCCAGCACCACTTATTGAAGAGGCTGTCCTTTCTCCACTGTACATTCCTACCTCCTTTATCAAAGATAACGTGACCATATGTACATGGGTTTATCTCTGGGCTTTCTGTCCTGTACCATTGATCTATATTTCTGTTTTTGTACCAGTACCATACTGTCTTCATGACTGTAGCTTTGTAGTATAATCTGAGTCAGGGAACCTGATTCCTCCAGCTCCATTTTTCTTTCTCAAGATTGCTTTGGATATTCGGGGTTTTTGCATTTCCATACAGAATGTGAATTTTTTTGTTCTAGTTCTGTGAAAGATGCCAGTGGCAGTTTGATAGGGACTGCATTGAATCTGTAGATTGCTTTGGGTAGTTTAGTAATTTTCACAATGTTGATTCTTCCAATTCAAGAACATGTTATATCTCTCCATCTATTTGTATCATCTTTAATTTCTTTCATCAGTGTCTTATAATTTTCTGCATACAGGTCTTTTGTCTCCTTAGGTAGGTTTATTCCGAGATATTTTATTCTTTTTGTTGCAGTGGTAAATGGGAAAGTGTTCTTAACTTCATTTTCAGATATTTCATCTTTAGTGTATACGAATGCTAGAGATTTCTGTGTATTAATTTTGTATCCTAGTACTTTACCAAATTCAGTGATAAGCTCTAGTCGTTTTCTGGTAGCATCTTTAGGATTCTCTATGTATAGTATCATGTCATCTGCACACAGTGACAGCTTTAATTCTTCTTTTCCAATTTGGATTCCTTTTATTTCTTTTTCTTCTCTGAATGCTGTGGCTAAAACTTCCAAAACTATGTTGAATAATAATGGTGAGAGTGGGCAACCTTGTCTTGTTCCTGATCTTAGTGGAAATGGTTTCAGGTTGTCACCATTGAGGATGATGTTGGCTGTGGGTTTGTCATATATGGCCTCTATTATGTTGAGGAAAGTTCCCTCTATGCCTACTTTCTGGAGGGTTTTTTATCATAAATGGGTGTTGAATTTTGTCGAAAGCTTTCCCTGCATCGATTGAGATGATCATACGTTTTTGTTTCCTTCAATTTGTTAATATGGTGTATCACGGTGATTGATTTGCATTTATTGAAGAATCCTTGCATTCCTGGGATAAACCCCACTTGATCATGGTGTATGATCCTTTTAATGTGCTGTTGGATTCTGTTTGCTAGTATTTTGTTGAGAACTTTTGCATCTATGTTCATCAGTGATATTGACCTGTAGGTTTCTTTCTTTGTGACATCTTTGTCTGGTTTTGGTATCAGGGTGATGGCCTCGTAGAATGAGTCTGGGAGTGTTCCTCCCTCTGCTATATTTTGGAAGAGTTTGAGTAGGATTGGTTTTATCTCTTCTCTAAATGTTTGATAGAATTCGCCTATGAAGCCATTTGGTCCTGGGCTTTTGTTTGTTGGAGGATTTTTAATCACAGTTTCAATATCAGTGCTTGTGATTGGTCTGTTCATATTTTCTATTTTGTCCTGGTTCAGTCTCAGAAGGTTGTGCATTTCTAAGAATTTGTCCATGTGTTCCAGGTTGTCCATTTTATTGGCATAGAGTTGCTTGTAGTAATCTCTCATTATCCTTTGTATTTCTGCAATGTCAGTTGGTACTTCTCCCTTTTCATTTCTAATTCTATTGATTTGTCTTCTCCCTTTTTTTCTTAATGAGTCTGGCTAATTGTTTATCAATTTTGTTTATCTTGTCAAAGAACCAGCTTTTAGTTTTATGGATCTTTGCTATCATTCCTTCATTTCTTTTTCATTTATTTCTGATCTAATATTTATGATTTCTTTCCTTCTGCTACCTTTGGGATTTTTGTTCTTCTTTCTCTAATTGCTTTAGGTGTAAGTTTAGGTTGTTTATTTGAGTTGTTTCTTAAGGTAGGATTGTATTGCTGTAAACTTCCCTCTTAGAACTTCTTTTGCTGCATCCCATGGGTTTTGGGTCATCGTGTCTCCATTGTCATTCGTTTCTAGGTATTTTTTGATTTCCTTTTTGATTTCTTCGGTGATCTCTTAGTTATTAAGTAGTGTATTGTTTAGCCTCCATGTGCTTGTATTTTTTACAGATATTTTCCTGTA
>NW_006796726.1:0-201 GCF_000442215.2 Lipotes vexillifer | reverse complement strand
CTGACATACCTCCCGTCTCGAAGGAGGCACCAGCAGTAGCAGTCCCAGTCTATGGTATTTAAGTTGTTGGTGGGTGGAAAGTTTTGTCTGTATCCCCACCATTTCTGCCAATTGTGTGTTCCGTCAGTTTCTTTCGTGTAGTAGTCCCAGTTGTATCCTTTGTATGGTAGGGGATAGGCGCCTCCTATGAGCGCTCCGGGG
>NW_006796725.1:0-278 GCF_000442215.2 Lipotes vexillifer | reverse complement strand
TTATCCAGTCCTGTCCTGTTCTGTACAACGTTCTGCGATGAGGGGAATGTTCTCTGGTTCTGTTCTGTGGAACATTCTGTGAAGGGGGGAGTGTTCTCCAGTCCTGTGTGGAACATTCTATGAGGACGGGAATATTGTCTATTCCCGTCCTGTTCTGTAGAATGTTATTGGGGGAGGGGAATATTCTCTATACCTTTCCTGTCCTGTAGAACGTCTTGAGAGGACAGGAATATCCTGTAGTGCTCTGTGTGGAACATTCTTTGAGGAGGGGAATGTTC
>NW_006796724.1:0-213 GCF_000442215.2 Lipotes vexillifer | reverse complement strand
AAATATTTGCAAATGAAGCAACTGACAAAGGATTAATCTCCAAAATTTATAAGCAGCTTATGCTGCTTAACATTAAAAAAACAAACAACCCAATCCAAAAATGGGCAGGAAACCTAAATAGACATTTCTCTAAAGAAGATATACAGATTACCAACAGACACATGAAAGAATGCTCAACATCATTAATCATTAGAGAAATGCAAATCAAGACTA
>NW_006796723.1:0-237 GCF_000442215.2 Lipotes vexillifer | reverse complement strand
ATAGTCTGAAGTCAGGGAGCCTGATTCCTGCAGCTCCGTTTTTCTTTCTCAAGATTGCTTTGGTTATTCGGGGTCTTTTGTGTTTCTATACAAATTGTGAAATTTTTGTTCTAGTTCTGTGAAAAATGCCACTGGTAGTTTGACAGGGATTGCACTGAATCTGTAGATTGCTTCGGGTAGTAGAGTCATTTTCACAATGTTGATTTTTCCAATCCAAGAACATGGTATATCTCTCCA
>NW_006796722.1:0-659 GCF_000442215.2 Lipotes vexillifer | reverse complement strand
GAGAGAAAGAGAGAGAGAGAGTCAGGGAGAACAGATGTCCTAAACTGATCCTTGTTACACTCTCTTCCGACCAATAACATTCTCTGTGATAATAACGATATTATATATATATAGTTATCCCTCCCCTAATTCTCTGTCTTTGCCTCTGTCTCTCTCTTTCTTTTTTTTCTGCCTGAACTTTTTTCTTCTGAACATTTCCATCAAATACAAACTTAATCTAGTATCTTTAATCCTAAAACAACTCCCTGTCTTCAACATCCATTCCTGGCTTTGCCCCACTTGTTTATTGCTAACCTTTTTCCTCTACACAATATTCATCTTTAGCTCTACTTCTCTCAGTAAATGTAACCACAACTAGCTATTAAACAGGAGGGGGGAAATATGAGTAATCATTATTCTAATAATTTAAGGACTCAGTGTTCTCTCTGCTTTTAAACATTAACCTCTTATGTAATTCTCCCTTCAATCTTGAAAAGAATCACTTTCACTTATCTTAATCTTGGGAGCAAGATTTAGAATATCCTTGACATAGGGGTTTGTGCAAATATACTTGATTCTATTTCATGGTATGAAATCCACATGGAGAATCACACTATTTTATTTTTTATTTTTTTATTTTTTTTAACATCTTTATTGGGGTATAATTGCTTTACAATGGT
>NW_006796721.1:0-203 GCF_000442215.2 Lipotes vexillifer | reverse complement strand
CTAACCCTAAACCCTAACCCTGACCCTGACCCTCTATCCCTGACCTTGACCCTGACCCAGACCATGACCCTAACCCTAACCCTAACCCTAAACAGTGTCCTAATCCTAAACCGTACGCTAACACTGACCCGTGCCCTAATACTTACACTAACCTTCAACCATTGTCGTACCCTAACCTGTACCCTAAACCGTCCCCGTTCCGT
>NW_006796720.1:0-213 GCF_000442215.2 Lipotes vexillifer | reverse complement strand
TGTCACCAAGGGCACTGACACCACGGGCACTATCACCATAAGCACTATCACCGTGAGCACTATTACTGTGAGCACTGTCACCATGGGAATGGTCACCCTGGGGATTTTCACCAAATGCACTGTCAACATGTGCACTATCAGCATGGGCACATCAACATTGGAACTGTCACTATTGGAACTGTCACCATGAGCACTGTCACCATTGGCACAGCA
>NW_006796719.1:0-205 GCF_000442215.2 Lipotes vexillifer | reverse complement strand
CAAGTTGCGGCACTTACGTGCCATGGAATATCAGTCAGCAATGAAATTAAGGTCATCTGGCGCCTAGCATCTTAGTGATTGGATTTAGCTACGATTTTTCCTAGTGAAATAAGTCACACGGAAAATGAAACATCATACGGTGTCACTAATACACGTATTGTAAACTTTTCTACACATGGAAGGAATTACAAAACAGAAGAGAGTC
>NW_006796718.1:0-241 GCF_000442215.2 Lipotes vexillifer | reverse complement strand
GAAAGTAGAGAAAGAAAAGATGGTTATGTTCTGAAAAATGTAAAAAGTTTGAAAGTTTTTTCCTGCACAAAATAATTATTTTAATTCAATTTAAATCAGTCAAGGAAACTTGAAACGTATCCATGTTTGAGCTTTAAGAAGTCTAGTTTCCTATGAAATGTGAGAGGAAAGGGTTCCGTATTGTTACTAAAGATTCTGGAAACCTGATTATAACAACAGATCCACTCCTAAATGAGGCCAA
>NW_006796717.1:0-4482 GCF_000442215.2 Lipotes vexillifer | reverse complement strand
GAAGATCCCACATGCCGCGGAGCGGCTGGGCCCGTGAGCCATGGCCGATGAGCCTGCGCTTCCGGAGCCTGTGCTCCGCAACAGGAGAGGCCGCAACAGTGAGAGGCCCGCGTACAGAAAGAAAAAAAAAAAAAAGTCACACCTTAAAATTACGGAAATATCAAAGATGCTGAATTGAAAATGTTTACGTACGAGTTGAGCATTTCTATCACAAATTCCAAGTGTGATATTCAACAGCCGTCTTTTTGTGGTTTTTACATTTTTAGACAAGAAAAACAGTGAGGTCACTTTGAAAGGTTTCAATATGCTAATCACAGTTATCAAAATTAAATAACTGATAAATGGAAATGTGAAATTAAAAGGTAGCAACTAAAGAGCAAATTTACGACCCCCTTTCTTTCCACCTTATACCCCCATACACACATGCACAACCCAACTTCCTAAAGGGAACAGAGAAATGATTTTGAATTAAATTACCACTTACACTATCTTTCCCCCTTAGTTGCTCAAAGGCAAACACAAAGAACCCTGGCAGACATCTACAGAATCCATTTCTCAATCCCATACGTAGGTCAGGACATTTGATACTAATGCTAATCAAAAAAGCATTTTAATTCAAATTGCCACAAGATTCAAATCCACAAACTCAGCTTAATAAAAAGGTAAAATAGTCTATCAGAACTCATAATGTAGTCGTTTCTTCTGTGAGTGAGTCATACTTGGCATTGTAAAAAATAATATATAGGAAAATTACAAAAGTTAAGCAACAAAAAACACAAAGCTTTAATGTGAAGGAACATACGTATGAGGAAAAAGAAAGGGGTAAAGACGTGACCAATCTCAACTGTAAATATTAATATTTGAGTATTTAAGTAATTGAGAACAGATACTATCTTGGGTTAAAATGGAAGGAAGTTGGGGTAGGGATATTGGTGTAGTGACACTGAGAAGTCTATTGAAAGCAGAAAGGCAAGTTTTAAAGAAGAAAATTTTAAGGGCAATTGGCTCAAAGCAACTTGTAATCTGGGTGACAAACTTAAATAAGGTGAAACACATAAACATATAGTTAGGAGAATCCATGCTACTCATGCATGCTATCAATGTATAACAATGAAAATGTTAATAACAACGAGAGTAATATAGAAATAAATTATCAAAGCTTTGTGCCAAACACTGTTAATATTTCACTTCATTCTTCCAATAAATTTATGAATGTACTGGGATAATAATGCCAGTGATGATTTTACAGATCCATTTTACAGAAAGGGGAACTGAGGCTGGGCGATATCAGGGATGTGAGCTGACTCCAGAACCTATGCTATTTACCATTATTCGATGCTGATACATGAGATTAGGAAAATCAGAGGTTACTGCTAAACTCAGCTTCCCCAAACTACTGCTGAGATGTTCAGAAGGTAGACAAAGAAAAAGGAGGTCAGAGGGAGGGAAGCAAGTCAAGAGGCTGTTTCAATAAACATCAGGTTCACAATGAATGATGTGAGAGGTATACAGACAAAAGATCAGTAATAATTATATTGGGAATATACTGTAAATGAAGTATAAAAGGTATAAAAGTCTTTCGGTGCCTTCCAGAAACACCATTTGTTTTGTTTTGTTTTTTAACTGAGATATAATTGACATACAACATAGTGTAAGTTTAAGGTGCACAACGTGTTGATTTGATTGACTCATATATTGCAGTATGATTACCATTACAGCATTAGCTAACACCTTTATCGTGTCACATAATTATCTTTTTTGAGGTGAGAACGATTAAGACCTAGTCTCTTTAGCAACCTTGAAGTCTACCCTATATTATCAGTGACTATAATCACTATGCTGTACATTGAACTCCGGAAGTATTTGTCTACTAATTGCAAGTTTGTTCCCTTAAATAACATCTCCCTGATTCCCCACCCTTAGCCCCTGGTAACCACCATTCTATTCTCTGTTTCTAGAATTGGGCTTTTTTAGATTCCACATATAAGTTCTATCATATAGTATTTCCCTTTCTCTGTCCAGGACTGTCCTGTGTCTTCCTACTCACCTTTAGCTCTCAGAGACACTTGAGTGAGCAGTGAGGGCGTCTTTCTTTATTCTCCGCCCCAGAATTAGTTTTCCCATTAGACCTTGTTCTTAGTTGAGTGAGGATGAGGAAAAACGGGCCATTCCTATCAGCTGGCTAGCAGATTAGACTATGCAGGTAACTACACCAATTTTGGTCCAGAAAAGTGCAAGGAAGTGGTAGTATTGCATAGAAGGCAATGTTTTAAAGGTGTAAAAACTGAATGGGGAAGTAAAATAATTTTGTCTTATACCGGGGGTTCGCAACTTGTCTCAAATGGACATTTTGAATGGGATCACTGTTTGTTGTGAAGGGCTGTCCTGTGTATTATAGGATGTTGAGTAACATCCTTGGCCTCGACTCGCTAGATGCCAGTATTTGCCCAGTTATAACAATCCAAATTGCCAAATGTCCAGGACAACCATTTTCGATATATTTAAGGGTTTTTTGTTTGTTTTGCTTTGTTATTATTATTATAAATTAGTATTTATATGGAGCATTCAAAAGAAGATTTGCAGACAGCAACAAAGGTGGGATTTCAAACAAAGCCTGGGAAATCCGCACTGCCAAGCATTTGTGGAAATTCTACCTATTCAAATATCAGCTCTACAGAGTTACGATTCAAGTTATATGAATGGTGAAAACCTCGACAGTGAAATAAAGGAGGGGCAGCAGAAAGTCCAGGGCTAAACCTTGAATGGGTAACATGAAGTTAATAATCAGGTAAAAGACATTAGCAAAAAGGTTGTTGAGAGAAAAGAACAAAGCTTATGGCATGAAATCTTCTCCAAAGCCAGGAGCCTGAAGAAGCTTATCAGGGACGGAGTTCACAGAAAGGTCCAAGAAGACAAGAACCCAGATGATGCTGTTGCTTTCAGCCAAAAGGGAATGGTTGGCTATCTCAGAGAAAAGGGCTCTAGAATGAGCATTTCAAGCCACCACCTTACCATCTGGTGCCCTAGAGCGGTCCTCTGTTACCACAGTGGAGTGAAAGAGTTCATGTATACTTAACCATGCTTGAGTGGCCAGCAGTTACTATCAGCATAGGTTATACTTCCACGGTAGCATTCAGTGAGGAAAGAAAGAATATAACCCAGTCCTTCTGAGTCGTGGATGCTAACCAGTCAACCATGCTGGCCAAATCCTGCCTCTCAAATCTCTTTGTAATATACACTATTCACCCAGGCAAAAGTCTTCAATGACAGCTATTCACGTGTCCCAAGCTGATCAAATTCAGGCAACAGTGATGGTTCAGTTCAGCACGACTTGCCTTTACTGAACTAACAGAAAATGTTTCCCAGCCATCCATCTGGTGCACAAACTCTACTGTTCTTTTAGGCTTTTAATGGACTGTCCTCCAAATGGCACATCAGAGAAAACATTTCATCAGAAGAACAGGTATAGAAGGCAGCTACTTGTTCAGCTGCAACCCTGGCCTTTTGGGTTATGTGCAGTCTTAGTTGTGAATAACGGGGGATGGGGGGGGGGGCTTTTCCCTCTTTTCTAAACACCCCTTAGTCTCCTTTGAATCAAAGCCGCTAATTATGCCAGGCAGGCTGAATGATGAGTAGTGGTTTTGTGATCCCAACTATTGTTCAGAAGGGCTGAGATCACCAATGCATTTTCCTAGGTATAGAGAATTTGAAGGGAAAAGTCTGAGTACTTACTATCTCTTTGTTTTCTTAAACAGTGCCTATTTACAAACTTTTCACTAGTGAGTAAAAACATTTACTGGCAATAAAACACAGCAGTGTTTCTAAATGTTAACCTCTTCCCCCCAAACATGACAAAGTACTCTGAGTGTTTGGGAGGAAAAAAGCTGCTTTCTTTTCTGTTTTTATGCCACAAACACAGGATGAGGAGATGGAAAGAAAAAGGGCAGAAAATCAGAAATAGTTTACATACATAGAGATAGGATGGATAGATAGATATAGATAGACTGATTTCCTCAGAGCTATCTATACCACAAAAATGAGCAACTGCACCCTATCTTTATAAAACCCCAATAAAACAAATAAAAACAACATACACAACAGATTAGGGGAGGGTAACTCTTACTCCTCACAGAATTATATTGGCAATAAAATATAGGTCATAAAAATGAAGAAAAGATAACAACCTGGTGATAAATCCTGTGACCTCTGAGGTAGACCAACAAGCCTCCCTTTGGGTAGATGTTTGTTTTCTGACAAGTAGGTGGGATCTTGTTAAAACATCCTTGAGTCAAGAGCCATGCTATAAAGACATTATATATTTTAAGTCATTAAATACCCAGAACTGTATCCAAAGATAAATAATTGGTGAATAAGATAACAATGAATTCACACCCTGCATGTACTTTTAATAATATTTGGCAAGTAAACAGATATTCCAATGTCTTCTTCAGCATCAAAGTTACTGAAATAAATCTGGGAAAG
>NW_006796716.1:5260422-5292111 GCF_000442215.2 Lipotes vexillifer | reverse complement strand
AAAAAAAAAAAAAAAAAAAAAAAAAAAAAAAGTTAGAAACAACAGGTTTCACAGGAACTTCAAAAAAAATAAGTGGGATTATTTAGAATGTAATTATTCTCATTATTCCAATTATGACTGGAACATAATTACTGTTTGTGTATAGACTATGTTCATCCCTCTCTTTCACGTCTTACTTTGACTGTAACCACACTCCTGGGTTCAGATCCCGTGTCTCTTTTTGGCTTTCATTTCTAACCACGATCTCTTCTATTTTGGGTCTTTGCTCCTTACTTCCCAGTCCTTGGACACAAGCAAGCTACATATGCACATACATCTCTGGGACCGGGGACACCATAGAGAGGTCTAAATCGTCGTGTTAAAGGTTGATACCAGGTGGATCTCCAAGTCAGGGTGCATGTAGACAGATCCGGATGCACCATGAATCTTGGACAGAGGAGAGCAGAGGTGACAGCAGAGGGTCAAATGTTCACTAGCATCTAGAGACCAGACCCTCCGGGCCTTGCACATGTGATTCACTCTACCCAGAAAGCACCCTCATCCCGCCTCATCCCACCCCACCCCTGCCTCCAGAGTCACTTCCTGTGGAAGGGCTTTCCGGGTGCTCCTACCTCCTGCTCTCCACTCTGTAGATGCCCCTGCCTCTGTGTTCCTGCAGGAACTTGGGTGAACTTTGAGGATAATACTCTTTACCCTGTGCCAGGAGTAAAGCTTCCATGTCTGCCCTCCCCATCAGACGGTGAGGTTTTAGAAGGCAAGAATTGTTTTATCTGCCTATTCTTTGAACACACAGAGTAGACTTAATACAAGCTAGTTGGCTGACTATAAACCAACTGCAGTCATTTTTTGAAGGGAGAGAACGTGAACTAAGGCCTTGCTGGTCAAAGTGAGGTCCAAAGCGCTGCAGCACCAGCAGCATCACCTTGGAGCTTGTTAGAAATGCAGAACATGGGGGCTGCCCTGGAACACCTGAGGCAGAGTCTGCCCTGTACCAAGAACCCCAGGGGATTTGTTTGCACATTAGAGCTTGGGAAGTCCTGGCTCTAGGCAGCGCTTCAGCTTCACGGAAGAGTGGGCCTTTGGAGGTTCTTTGAGATGACTAGGTTTGACCTGGGCAGAGCAGAGAGCATCCTTTATGGGGGAATGGTACCATCCCCAGTCAGCAGCAGGATTAGCCTGACCAACACAGGGAGTCTAGTTTTTTTCAGGGGAAGGGTGAGTATAGGGTAGGTGTGGGGGGCCCAGAATGTAGAGTGTCTTGAAGGCTGAGCAGAAGAATTTGGTCTTGATGCCACAGGGTGCCATTGTGGATTCTTGAGCAAAAGCGGAACATGATGGCAATTGGAACTGGGTAGAGGGATTCTCACTGACACCTCTTTTTCTCCCCCCCTCAGCCCTTCCTGCTCTCCAAGTTCCCTCCCTTCCCCTGAAGGACAGCCAGGAGCTGACAGCCTCACTTCTCTCAGCTGGGTCCCAGGTGAGCCGGTGTCCCTGTGCCCACATTGAGGACCCACGTCTGATTTTGGACAAGTAGCTGCCTTAAGCCTGAGTCTTTATCAGGGTTCTGTCTCTTTAACCAGAGACCGGGCCCATCTTGGGTTTGTGCTTTTCTGTCTTTTTCTGTTCTGCTCCCCCATCCTCTGTGAAGCAAGTCCCTCCCCTTTTTCTTTCCTTAAGGCTCCCAGTTCCTCCCCTCGCTCCAAATTTGAACCTAGGGAATGGGAATTTAGTGGAGATCTCGTGTTTCAGAAGTTGGTGAAAATTGAAGATGTGGCTGACGTGGCTGTATCCTTCATCCTGGAGGAATGGGGACATTTGGACCAGTCCCAGAAGTCCCTCTATAGGGATGACAGGAAGGAGAATTATGGGAGTATTACTTCCATGGGTAAGAATGATTTCGTCTGCATGGATTAGGACATCTTCATTTTGTTATTAAGAATATTTATAGCACATCCTGTAAAAGCATGTATGTTTTAATCACTGTGACTTTGCGTATTTTTTTTGTCTGTGAAAGAGTAAATCACCCTTCACTCTTTTTTTTTTCTTTCTTTCTTTTTTTCTTATTCAGCTTACTCTGATTATCTTCATCATAATAAGAGTAAGATTGAGGACTGATAATGCTTTGGGGATAGTATTTGTAATCCAGCAAATGTTATATTTAGCTCAAGACTAACAGGATTGGATCTTAACAGAGTTGTAGTAGTGATTGTACTCTGTTCCTTGACAAACTGAATCATTGTTAACTGACTAATTCTCATTTGTGAAAGCATCTCAGACCTTGCTGAATAACCGGTCCTTGAAGTAGTGATTACAGTGTCTCAGTAGCATTCATTCTTTTCCTTTCCTCTCATGCATGGGTGGCAACTTGTTCACTCTGTTACCATTCTCACATCACCGGTACTTGTTTTATGACGTTTGCCTTGGCATCTGCATTTTACACATCTTATCCCTTCTTGAATTTTGCACCCCAGATAAGATTTTGAACCTATTTCTAAGTTATGATCTTGGAAACTAATATTTGATTTTGCTGCCTGGAGCAATTGTAAAAAATCTCAGCACTGTGGCAGACATCTTGAAGCTTACGAATTTTATCTTCTTTTGAGTGAATTCTTTTGGAAGAATCACTATCAAGCACACTATCAAGCACACTATCAATCACTGTCAAGTAGACTTTAGATGGAATACATATACTATAATGCCAAATTTCTTTTGAAAAATATTATCTCAGTTTGTATCGTTAAGGGTTTAGTTCACTCACAGGCTTTTGTTTAAAAAGTAAAATTGACTTCTCTCTCAAATTTTCCATTTCCTTTATTACTGTTGATACATATTTGTGTTTCCTTTGATTTATTTGCATATGCCCTCTGCTTATTTATCTATTGGGATCTTAGTGGTGGTCTCAAGGAATTATTTATGTAGTATAAGTATTATCATATTTAATGCAAATTTTTTTCATTTTCTTTTAAAATTAATTTCAAATACCTTTCTTGTCTGATTTGAGTTGATTATTACTTTATAGGTATTTAATGGGTTTCAGAGTTGCAGAGCCGCAGTTTTTCTGTACCATATTCTCCAAGGGGTTTTGAATTGTTACTTTCTGATTTTTTTTTTTTTTGGCCGCACTGCGCGGCATGTAGAACTTCCCAGCCCAGGGATCAAACCCGCGCCCGCTGCCGTGCAAGCGTGGAGTCTTAACCACTGGACCGCCAGGGAAGTCCTGATTTTTTTTTTCTCGTTATTCATCTTTTTCTTAAAATATCTTGACAACTTGAGTAAACTCTTCTGCACTAAGAACATGTTCAGTGGTTTCTGCCTCTTCAGCTTCTCTGGGAAGACCACATTTGAGAATTTTCATCCTGTGGGTTCCTAACAGCATCAGAGATGGTCACGATTTTTAAAGTGTCCATCAAATTTAGAAGTGAGATTTTTAAAAATTAGTGAATGAATCGTGGAGACAGCCGTTTCAATGGAGTGGCTGGGAAGTTGGAGAACAAGAGACAGTTTCTTGGAAGATTGCACAGGAGAGAATTTGAGAAAGCTATTGTAGATAAACTTTCAAGAACATTGTCTGTGAAGGCGAAGCAAAAGAGGGCTGGTCACCGACAGCGTACCTGGTGTAGATGGATGGGTGGTTTTTGTATGTTGTCTTTGTTAACGGGAGAAGTTTTAAGCACACTGAAATGTCACTGGGCGAGGGCTGGTGGGGAGTGAGTATGAAATGCTAGAGTGAGGAAGAGCAGATAATTGGTGCAGGGAGGTCCCTGGAAAACAGAATGGCCTGGTGAGGCCCCTTCGGGAGGAAAGATTGACCTTGGTGAGGGGGAGGGTCAGCTCTTCTGCTGTGAGGCAAGGGGAGGACGGGAGAATCAGGCTGCCAGCAAGCTGACACTTGTGGTTGTAGGATGTCCAAGGAGGTCTTGACTGGATAGTTTAGACTCTCCCTGAAATAGGAGAAAGAGTCACCTGTTGCAAGTGAGCAAGTGATGGAGTGGGTGGTGGAGCAGAGGTTTGAGTGCAGCGAGGACTTTGGTTCGCACGCACATGGTAAAAATTATCCGAATAGTTTAAGTGGGTTTAAAGTGAGAAGTGAGTCTCCCGACCCTCAGTCCCTCAGTTTCCTGCACAGAGGCAGTGACGGTTAGTTAAGCTTCCTGATTGCATCTCTAGACACAGTCTGTGTGTAGACAAGTTTGTGCCAAAACACTCTTTTATTTTTAAATACAGTGATCTATCTTGGAGATCACGATGAAGACGTTTTGATGTAGCTGCTGAGAAGAATGAGTGGGAAACTAGCCAGCCTTAGAAATGTAGGATACCAGTGTGGAGTACCAGTGAGGTTGAAAAGCGTGAATTTGTAAAGCACCGAATCTGCTGATTGGGTGTTTTGGAACCAACTCCCTCCTCACCCCCCCGCCCCCAATGCATTACTAAGCAGCCGGGCATAGTGTTGAACAAGGAACACAGCTCTCTGTCAAACATACAAATAAATCAGGAGAATCAACTGAAAGCTCCTCATGGACTCAGAGAAGGGGAGGGGAAAGAGGAAAAAAAAAACCTGTAAGCCAACTGGTATCTCAACCTGTATCATCACCTTCTCTGGAAATGGGCGATTGTGAATAGTCCCAAAGAGATACATGGAGCTCATCTGATTTTTTTCAAATTCACCCCTGGAAAAAGAAAGCCATGAGCTTATTTGCCTTGCTGAACGGGAGAGAGCTCTAATAAGAATAAAATGTGTGGACATAAGTAAATGAGAATAAAAGAAAAAGAAATATTGTGATAGCTGAGATTACTTGCCTAGTTAAATGCAGGAGGAAAAAACATCTAAAAAGTTTGGTTTTGTGATAGAGTTCTTTTGTTTATATGTTTGTTTTCACTCTTAAAATGTCTTTTTAGTAAGAGAATTAAGTAAAAATAGTTAGAAAATAAATTTAAAGTTGCCTTCATGGTACAAGAATTACAACTTCTCGCTATATCAAAAAAGGATAGTAATAGTATCTCCCTCAAAGGGTCATTGTAAGGATTAAATGCCATAAAACTGAAAAGCACTTGAAGGCATAGTGCCTGGTCCATAGTACACACTCTGCAAACATTAGTGCTTAATACCATTTTTAGGTAATGTTTGAAAACTACTTTTCTTTCTACAAAACAGCCTTACTGGAAAGTTCTCAGTAGGCCATGATCTATCTATCCTTTCAAAAGCATTCCCTATTTTTTGTTAACTACTGAAGGTTTGTCCTTGCAAACGATATTAAATGTCAGTGTTTTGAGTGAAATACATGCTGCTGATGCAGTTACACAGGGAACCGATTGCAGCCTCTTAAATGTCTCTGTTCATCAATGACCACTGAGTGGTGGGCTAGCTCTCGACAGTTGTAGAACTTCTCTGGGTACAGAAAGAACGCCTTTTCCCCTTTAGACTAATTCACACCAAACTGAGATTCTTTGGGGATTGAAAAAGCTAGAAAGATCCTCTTTCTTCTCCAGGCTCTGAATAAACAAGAAGAGGAAGGTGAGGACTGGGTTAGCTGCATCACCCAGTATCAGATTTTACTGAGAACAGTTGTCATGGCACAGGTGTTCCCAAACAGGTACTGTACGGATGTACTGTACCCAGAGGATGTGATTGTCATTAAATGGAATGACTGCTTTCCCAGTCGCATCCCCTTGAACCATTCTTGCCGGCTCTGTCTTCCCTAACCTGCCTCAGTTTCCTGCTTCAGTGTTCTTCATCCCATCCCTGTATTGTGAAGTCATTTTGCAGATGGCTTTACAAAGTCACGCCTTGCTTGCACGTGTTGGTTTCATGTAATTATCTGCTATTTCTGAATGCGGGGAATAAGCTACTGTTTCCATTTTCCCTCTATTATCTCAGATTACGAGTCCAGGAACGACAATGTGGAACTGATAGTAAAGCAGATTTCTGATGAAGCCGCATCGCCATGGATGACCTCAGGAAGCCCTGAAAGAAATGTCCCCCCGAGTCAAGAGTTTGGAGGAGTTAGCGACCCTCACAGCGTGGTAGAAAGGTGGCAGGTCAACGCCCCCATGGGGAAATCAAGGCAGACCCCTTCCCAGAAAAGAGATCTCGGTGCCATCACAGACGTGAACCGGAAGCCAAACACCAATGGCGAGAGAGGGCACCGATGTAACGACTGCGGGAAATTTTTCCTTCAGGCCTCCAACTTCATCCAGCACCGGCGAATCCACACGGGAGAGAAACCGTTTAAGTGCGGGGAGTGTGGGAAAAGCTATAACCAGCGCGTGCACCTCACCCAGCACCAGCGTGTGCACACCGGCGAGAAGCCTTACAAGTGCCAGGTGTGCGGGAAGGCCTTCCGTGTCAGCTCACACCTGGTCCAGCATCACAGCGTGCACAGCGGGGAGAGGCCCTACGGCTGCCCCGAGTGCGGGAAGAGCTTCGGGCGCCACTCCCACCTGATCGAGCACCTCAAGCGCCACTTCAGAGAGAAATCCCAAAGATGTAGGTGTGAGCAGTTTGTCTTCGGAGCATAAACGAGGCAGAAATTGCCTTATCAGCTTAGAACTATCGGACAGATGGGTGGTGATCCTGGCAGCAGTAGCAGGAAGGGACAAAGAGTTACCGTCTATTTTATTATCACGTACTTTGTGGGGTTTTTTAAATTTTTATTTTTTTACTGAAGATAATTGATTTACAGTGTTGTGTTAATTACTGCTGTACAGCTGAGATTCAGTTATACATATATATACTTTTTGATATTCTTTTCCATTATGGTTTATCATAGGAAATTGAATATAATTCTCTGTGCTCTACAGTAGGCCCTTGTCGTTTATCCGTTCTCTACATAATAGTTTGCATCTGCTGATCCCAACCTCCCAGTCCTTCCTTCCCCCACCCCCCTCCACCTTGGCAACCACCAGCCTGTTCTCTATGTCTGTATCAGTTGTACTTTAATTAATTGTCAGATTAATTGGCAAAACTCTATGCCCTCCCCACCATCCCCACTTCTCTTTCCCCAGAGGTGCTGCTCTCGGCAATCTTACCTGTTTCTTCTGATAATTCCACATTTTAAAATAATACGGCTGTTGCCTGACCCATGAATTTTAGACATTATCTGTTGACTTTCTATTTCATAAGTGAGGACTTTGGCTCTCTTAACGTGCTTCTTCCCTCTTCCCCCTTTTCCCAATTTAGTTATTTCACTTACTTTAAAATGCTAAAGTAATAATAGTATGGTTGACCCTTGAAGAGCAGAGGGATTAGGGGTGCTGACCCCTTCGCAGTCCAAAATCCACACGTAACTTTGCAGTCAGCCTTCCGTATTGCTGTTCCGCATCCTCGGATTCAACCAACTGTGGGTTGTGTAGGACTGTAGTACATATTTATTGAAAAATATCTGCATATGAGCGGACCTTTGCAGTTCAAACCCGTGTTGTTTAAGGGTCAACTGTACAGGAAGTTTGGGGGAAAGAAAGTGGGAGGGGAAAAAAATCACCCATAATCCCACCATCCTAACTAGTAGAACTGTTATTACTTAGTATGCCTCCTTTTTTTTTTTCCATAAGCCTTTTTTATATAGGGCTACTCATAGGGTACAATCAAATATTAGACACACACATTTTCCAGCGTTGCTTGGCCCTCCTGTTTGTTATTTTTGACAACCTGGCATTGTGTAGAAACATCATGGTCTACACAACTGTTCCCCAGGTGAAATTCTAATTTTTTTTCTCTTTTGTCCTGATAACTGTGCTTATGCCTTGTTTTATACTTGGGAATATTTCCTTATAATAGATGCCCAAAAGTGGGACTAGTGGATGAAAGGTCAAGGACATTTTTATGGTTCTTGATACATATGGCCAAATTGCTTTTTAAAACAATTATACCACATATGAGAGTATCAGTTGTACTAAATTTCTTCCAGGACTATCAAACTTTTTTTTTTTTTTAGCAAATTGTGTAAGCAGAAGAGAATTCTTTGCTGTATTCATTTTCAGTAATTTAGTTATGAATCAGGCTGAATAATTTTCCTGCTTGTACTTATTTTTTTAATCTGCTCACATGACTTCTGTAAGGATAAGATCACTGTTAACTGTGCTGTGAACTTAAAGGCTTTTATTAATATTCTTCAGAAAACTCGAAGACTGGCCAAAGTGTTTATTTTTAAATTATGCCTTTGGTGTCCCCAAGCCCAGCTACTTGTCATTCACATTAACAGCTGCTGTCACCTATTCCAACATGGAATAGAAGCTTATGAAGCTCATGGTGTCTTTATGGTCTGGGTCGAGCTCAGCTGTCTCCTCAGCCAGTTTGATCCCATTCTCCTTGGTGACTGCCTCTTGGGGGAAAGCCATCCAATAGCACTCCGAACCTGGGAAGCAACTGCTTTAAAATAGGATCTTTTATATCTTCCCTGTAATTGTTCTTTGGCCTAGTTTCCTAGTTGATACTTCCCCCATTTTTTTGATCGAAGGAGGGATACTTCGTGTGCTCATCCAGCTGTATTTATTGAGTGCCTCCAGTGCTAGGTGCTTGGGATTCAGCAGTAAGCAGAACAGACACTGTTCGTGCCCTCGTGGAGCTGTCTGTCTGATGGGAGGAGCATTCCCAAAGAAGTGTCGGGTGCCCTGGGAGGGAAAAGGAAGCTGGGGTGTTGGCTAAGGGCATAGAGCAGAGGTTGATGTGTCACCCATCGTATTGACAATATTTTCTACTGGCTCATTTCTCTTTTTTCCTGGCTCCTAGTCGGGTATCCTTCCAACTCCGTATCCTCTTCATACTCCTTGCTTCTAGTTTTCATCAGTTCTCACTCTTCACTTGTGTATCTTCATTTTTTTAATTTATTTTTTTATTAAAAAATTGTTTTTTGGCTGCTGCCACGCAGCTTGCAGGATCTTAGTTCCCCGAACAGGGGATTGAACCTGGGCCCACGGCAATGAAGTCACGGAGTCCTAACCACTGGACTGCCAGGGAACTCCCCACTTGTGTATCTTTGTTCTGTCTCATTCTGTCTCCCTGACTCCACATTTCCTACCTACTCTCCCATTTCAGAATTCCCTTCTCTCTTTCCTATGCAATAAAAGTGGCTTTCCCCTGTGATTGCCTAACCTCAATCGTTCTCACCACCCTCCCGAGTAAGCTTTCTCTTCATTTTGTTGTTTTCACTGGACAGACACCGAAAGGTTCTTTTCTGTTAGCATCAAGCACGTCCATGCACCCATCACCCCGCCTTTGTCACTCCTATTACATCGTAGTTTCATTTGATTATCCTCTTTTGCCTGATAGTTTATTTTTCTTCTGTAAAAGAACTGATAACATTTGTGTTTCCTCTTTATCTTTTCAGGCAATGATAAAAGAAGTAAGAATACAAAATTGAATGTTAAGAAGAAAATTTCAGAATTTTCAGAAGCAGACATGGAACCAACAGGAATAATCCCAAGAAATGTTTCTCAGGTTCAAGATTTGGGAGAAGGCCATGAACACCAGGGTAAATTGGATAGAAAGCAGGGAATTCCCATGAAAGAGATCCTAGGACAACCCTCTTCAAAGAGGATGAATTTCAGCGAAGTCACGTATGTCCACAAAAAGTCCTCCACCGGAGAGAGACCGCATAAATGTAACGAATGTGGGAAAAGCTTTATTCAGAGTGCACATCTTATCCAGCATCAGCGAATACACACCGGGGAGAAACCATTTAGGTGTGACGAGTGTGGGAAAAGCTACAATCAGCGTGTACACCTAACTCAGCATCAGCGGGTCCACACTGGGGAGAAGCCCTACACCTGTCCCTTGTGTGGGAAAGCATTTAGAGTGAGGTCCCACCTTGTTCAGCACCAGAGTGTGCACAGTGGGGAGAGGCCCTTTAAGTGTAATGAGTGCGGGAAAGGCTTTGGGAGACGTTCACACCTTGCTGGGCATCTCAGGCTCCACTCGAGAGAGAAATCCCATCGGTGTCATGAATGTGGAGAAATCTTTTTTCAGTATGTTAGCCTCATTGAACACCAGGTGCTCCACATGGGCCAGAAAAATGAACAAAATAGCATCCGCGGGGAAGCATACAGCTGGAACTTAACGGTGATTGAGGATAAGAAGGTTGAGTTGCAAGAGCAGCCTTATAAGTGTGATGTGTGTGGCAAAGCCTTTCATTACAGTTCAGAGCTCATTCAGCATTACAGAACTCATACTGCAGAGAAAACCTATAAATGGGATATGTGTAGAGAAGGCGTTGGCCAGTGTTCCCACACAAAACAACATCCAAAAAGCTATTCCAACCTGAAAGCCCATCAATGTAACGAATGTGGCAGAGGCTTTGCTCTGAAGGCACATCTTAATCAACATCAGAGGATCCATACTGGTGAGAAACCCTTTCAATGTAAAGAAT
Organism: Lipotes vexillifer; assembly: GCF_000442215.2. Taxonomy (NCBI): domain Eukaryota; kingdom Metazoa; phylum Chordata; class Mammalia; order Artiodactyla; family Lipotidae; genus Lipotes; species Lipotes vexillifer. The sequence continues at coordinate 5,281,750 of NW_006796716.1, read as the reverse complement.
GCGGAATGAGTTTCAGTTGGAGTTGTAGCCTCTTTAAACATCTGAGAAGTCATGAGAGGACAGATCCCATAAATACCTTAAGTGTCTAGAGGTTTCTATTGTAGAACAGCTCTTACACGATTTTAGAGAAGCCTTCCTGAAGACAAACCCTACTCCTATAACGAATGTAATACCAACTTCAAGCATCTCCTCCAACTTAACCATCAAACCTATGGATCTGTTGAGATCCTTCAGTTAGAACTTAGGACACTGGAGCATCCACGGCAGATAGATAGCTGCTTTTCCACTGAGAAATGCGTTCGTTTGCATATTCAAGCTTGAGAGTCTAGACAGGAGAGAACCTAAGGATACAGTGGACGAAGGGAAGCCTTCAGATGGCACTCATTCTTCATGTGACTCAGAACATTGACAGTGGGAAAAGCCTCACAAATGCAGTAGGAATAAGCTTCATTTGTAGTTTCTGCCTTGTTTGACAGCCTATCTATTCAGGGAAGAGCACAGTGAAAGACAGAACCCTTCAGCATGATCTTGGTTTTGGTACCTCAGCAATGAACCTTTTCTAGACGTGGTGATGCCAGCCACTGGAATGCTCCAGGCGACGTTCTCATCTTGAGTATTAAACCTTTTCAAAAGAAGTTGACTTAAGGTATTTCTATTTTGGCAAAATTGAGGTTCAGAGGCTGGATGGTATGTGTTCTCGCTGCCTTATTCAAGCTACAACTTCTCCATGAAACACACTCTACCCTTTTGTTTTGTCTTGATTCTCCTGGCATCATGGTTAGCTAGTAGAAAGAGAAGTTAAGTTTGTAAATTCAGGAGAAACTGTGTTGGTCAGTCACAGCCTGGGGAGAGGGGAGCGGGACCTAAGGGGAATAGAGAAGAGAAGACGGGCCAGACTGTGGACTGGTTATTCTGTTACCCACAAGAATGAGGGCTGCTATATCTATAGAAGGAATTGGACCAAGTTGAATCAAGAATTGTCCAAGCAGTAGATGTACCAACTCCCAGTTGCCCGGGAGATAGATCTCCCCCATAGGATAATGGCATAGAGAAGGAGTTTCAACTTGAGTTGCAGCTGGATTTGAAAGTAAACATTAGTAGATGCAGGGAGGTCCTGGTCTGGTGAGCCCTGCCTGTGGGAAGGTCTGGGTAGGGGTTGTGGGGGAAGGATGATGACATGGAAAAGAGGGTAAACTTGAGCCTGTTTGCTAGAGAGAGGGAGAGGCGCTTCTGGGCGCCACCGAAGTCCTGCTTCTGCTGACTGTCTGGCTTACAAATAAACACCCAATAAATACCTGTTGATTTTGTGTGCTGTACAATGGTACCTGGTCCAGATCCCCTTTACCAGGCTGCCATACCCATCCCCCAGCTGCTCTGAGTTTTGTCTGCCAAGTGCTCACAGCTCACCCTGTTCTCCGGAGACTCTGAGGGAATTGCCCTCAGGTGATCAGAGCTGCCCCATTCGGGAGTTAGCTGTCCTCTCCACCCCCCAGCCAATGATGGATTGACATGGGGGTACAAAGGGCTGATTCACGTGCCTCAAGGTGGGAAATTGGTGCAGTTTATGCTTCAGACCCACCCATTGTGGATCAGGCTGAGGCTAGACTTTATTAGACTACATCCATGCTCCTGTACCATCCCCTCATCCCCTCCACGCCTTCAACAAATCACATGGCTCTGAATCCTTGTCTCAGGCTCTGCTTTAGGGAACGTGATCTGATGTGTGGTACCATGAGTAGTCCTGTAAGAATGCCCTGTGGAGCTGGCCACTCACCATGAGGCAACGAGGACCACGTCACTGATGGTGGGCAGGGCATTGGTAGTTTCGGGCGTGTGGCGGCCATTCAATTGGGAGACATTCACTTTGGTGAACTGGGATGGAATTCAGGTAGAAGGGGATGCACTGACTTGGGTAAGGTTTGAGGAACAAAATGAAAATAATGTAAGGATTATGGAATTGAGTGGCTCTTGCTGAAAGCCACTGATTGCTTTAAGAGAGAAAATAACACGCTCAGGACAAATATCCACCAACTTAATGCAACCTGTGAGTGTCAGAGGGCCTCGTTGGTAGCCCTCAAGGAGACTCTTGTTGCCTGCAAACAGAATTACAGAGTTAAAGGTGATTAAGACTTAAAGGTGATATAGGACTTGAATGAGAATGACAACTTCAGTGAAGCCTGGTGTTAATGTCTGTCGAGCATTTACTGTGTTCTAAACATCATGCTTAGTGCTTTATGTGGATCACCTCACTTAATCCTCACATTATGAGGTGGCTTCACTTTTTAGCACCCTCATTTTACAGTTGGGAAATACTTGAGGTAGAATAGTTAATTCACTTGCCCGAGGTCACACACCCAATAAGTGGCAGAACGAGCATTTGAACCAAGATCACTTTGTCTCCAAAAGCTAAGCTCTTAAGCACCAAACTCTACTATGTCTTAGATGATTAAACATCAAACATTACAAAGTGATGAAACGCTGTTCTTGTCAGTTTGTGTGAAAGACAGTTTTGATCCAAGATATGATAAAGTCATACAGTAATAGAATCTTAGAATTGTAAAGGGTTTGATCATTCCTCCCACCCAATGGAGGAATCGCCATTCAATTGTAGGTATGTGCAAGCACCAAGTGTATAATTACTTTGTTGAGCTGGAGAAAACATTTCCTGGCATCTGATTATCCAGTTTCTGTATGAAATCCTTCCACTGATGGGGAGCTTGTTGCTTCCCAGGACAGCCTCTTCCATTTAAAAACAGCTCTGTTTGCCAGAAACTTCTTAGTGAGCTGAAAACTATGCTGATCCGGGGTCATACATCATCTGGTGGCAGAAAAAAGTTAGAAGAGTGTTATGATCTGAACATTCGACTGTGAAGTTCTTTTCTGCCTTTCAGTCATCACATCCATCATCACCTTACCTTCTAAACCTCTGAAAGGAAAGGGAAACAAAACGTTAGGGTCATGTATTTTGTTTCCTCAATTTTGCGGCAAGTTGGAGCAAAATCTGTTTGCTCAAGACGCTGTTTCGTTATCGTTTTTTAACATTAAAATGTTGTAAAGGACTAAAGGCAGAAAAGGAACAGGACAGTAGACTCTGCATTCCAATCACATCACTAAATGCGTGACCGGAGCACGTTGGTTGAATTCTACAGAAATGTTTGCTACGGTATTGGGGCTGGGAGGAAGCCTGTGATTGATTCTATCAATTTTTTGTTGTTGTTTTCACAAAAGTATCAGAGCCATCTGAGTGCGACCAGGTCAATGTCATCAGCTTGGAGTCCTTTCCCTGCAGAAGGAACAATTAGAAAGAGACACCCATGTGCTAGTTCTCAAAACTTGTGACCTGCACCTTCCACCCAGGAGGCTAGATTCCCCATCAATTCCTTACTTCTTTCCCATTAGTGAAGACGCGCCGCTAAATCTTGGTCTTTTTCCTCAACTGAGGAGGAGGTTAAATTCCCTAGATTTATAGAGGAACCACCGAGACAGCGACACCTCCTGGATTCCTAGAGAACACCAATAGGGGTGGAGTTCCGAGGGGGCGGAACCGTGACGAGATTCCGGTAAGCTTTCCGGAACTCGTTCTATTTGTGCTACAGGTTGTTGTAGCGTCTGCAGGTTCTTGGTTCCCGCACCATCCCCGCGACTCGGAGTTTCCGGCTGCGGGTAGCGTAGGGGGCAAGAGATTCGTAGTTACTACCCCTGGCAGGATGTGGGGAAATGCCCCCCTCCCACGTTTCCCTCACCCACTCCCAGCCCAGCTTTGTGCTTTGACAACCTAAGTGATGAGATCGATTAGGAAAGGAATTGGAGACAAAACCAAGACACTGGCGTTTTCTGAGCTGTCCACAGGGTCGGTTTCTCTGAGCCCTCTCCTGGGCTTGCCTACGGCTGACTTCTCACTGTGGACTTTCCTCTGTGCCTGTGCACTCCTGGTGTCTCTTTCCTCTTCTTATAAGGACACCATCCCTATCCTTGAGGACCCCACCCGTATGACCTTATTTAACCTTAATCACCTCCTTAAGTGCTCTGTCTCCAAATACAGTCACACTGGGGGTTAGGGCTTCCAGTGCATGGGTTTTGCGAGGGGCACACAATTCAGCCCAGAACAGTTGGGAACTATCTTGTCACTATCTGTATTTTCCCATAGCACCTAGCACAGCGCCTTGCAAAATGGTAAATCTAGGTTTTTGTTAACAAAGTGATAGAACACCTGATGGGAACTGGGAGAGGAGTTATAAAGTCATTTAAATCTATTGTCTTAGCTCATCTTTGTTTTTAAAATTTCTGAGCTCTATTCTGGAAGGTCCTAGTTCCTGCTTGGAACTTCAAAGTCTCCAGGACAATGGCACAGAGGTAAAAGGGAAGCTCCTGGGGCCTCTGGGGTGGGAACTGCAGGGGCAGGGTCTGTGCCCTCGCAGTAACCCCAGCAGTGTAACAAGCATCTGTGGTTCCTAGCGAGGGTTCGGGGTGGGGCTGTCTACCAGGCAGGTGCGGTGGAGTCAGCCGAGGTAGAGCGGGTGAGCCCTTGCTTCTCACAAGCTTACCTTCTGGCAGGATTCTGAACAGTCTGCAGTAACCGGTATTGCCCCAGCAGGTGTCACAGTGGATGTAGGATCATTGAATGATCACAGCATGGCTTGGGGGCCTCCGTGGCTATTCATCTTGGTGAGCAGAGATTGCATTGCCACTTTGAATGATTGGACTAGAACATCTGTCTTGGCATCCTGTCCCCTTCAGAACCCACGCTGGATTCTTTTTGGTGAGCAAAGGGCTTATCATAATTGGGCCCCCCATTTTAATGATTTTTAATTGTCCAAGCCCCACTTGCCAGACTATATCGCTTAGCTTTTGGTTACAGCCCAATAATCCATCCAGTTCTTTGTTGAAATTCTTCAGTTCTTTTGGAAAAGAAAATGCAGGAGGTATTGTTCTAATCTCAGATTTAATAAAGAATATCTTAAACATGTACTGTCAGTTTAATGATAACAGCTCTAACAAATAGACCTACAAAGGTCTAGCTGCTCAAACACAATAGCAGTTTTTCTTTTTTTAATGAATTTTTAAAATATTTATTTTATTTATCTATTTTATTTTTGGGGCTGCATCGGGTCTTAGTTGCGGCATGTGGGGCCTTTGTTGAGGCGTGTGGGATCTTTCGTTGTAGTGCGGGCTTCTCTCTAGCTGTGGTGCAAGGTCTCCAGAGCGCATGGGCTCTGTAGTTTGCGGCACGCGGGCTGTTTTGCTGTGGCGTGAGCTTAGTTGCCCTGTGGCATGTGGGATCTTAGTTCCCCAACCAGGGCTCGAACCTGCGTCCCCTGCGTTGGAAGGTGGATTCTTTACCGCTGGACCACCAGGGAAGCCCCTATAAGTTTACTTTTTACTCCTGTAACAGTGTAAGGCAGATATACATGACTGACAGGAAGGCTCTCCTCTGAGCAGTCAATCTGATGGCAGCCCTGGCATCTTCAGACGTGGCTTCTGAGACCTCCTTGGGGATTTTCTAACCTAGTCAACTGGGAGAAGAGAACACGGACGTGTGAGAGGGCTTTATGGGCCAAGCCAAGAAGTGGCACATGTCATCTTCACTATAGTCCATTGGTTAGAACTCGGTCACCTAGCTGCATTTAACAATACGAGCTGCAAAGTGTAGTCTAGCTGTGTGTCCAGGAAGGAGAAAAACAAATTTTTGATAAACTGGTAGCAATCTGCAACAAGACTCAAAAATTACTAACTGTAGAAGTTTGATAAATTCAACTACACTATATTAGGAAAAGACAAACAAAATGGGAAGCACAGCCCAGGAAGATGAAAAGATGCTTAACTATATTAGTAATAAGAGAAAAGCACATTAAACCACAATTGGATACGATTTCACAAAAGATTATCAAATCTTTCAAAATCTGTCAGTACCAAGTACCGATAAAAATATAGAATAGTGGAAACTCTCATCTGCTGTTGAGTGTGTAAATTGTTACATTTATTAGGGAAAACAGTTTGCCATACTTTTTTTTACCCATGCCACATGGCATGTGGGATCTTAGTTCCCCAACCAAGGATCGAACCTGTGCCCCCTGCATTGGAAGTGTGGAGTCTTAACCACTGGAACGCCAGGGAAGTCCCTGGCCATACTTCTTAAAGTTGAACATGTATGTATCATATTTCTAGGTCTTTTCACAGGGAACCAAGAGGCATGTTGACACGCTGTTTTATAAAAGCCCCAAACTGGAAACATCCTGAAAACCCATCAACAAAAGGATAGATTCATAAATTGTGCTGTATTCCTGCAGTGGGATACTTATTGTCAATGAATGTGGTTGAACCACAGCTACACAGAAAGATGCATGATTCTCAAAACACATGTGCAGTGAAAGAGTATGACTCCATGTATGTAAAGTTCTGAAAAAGCAGAACTAAGTAATACATCATCCAGACATAAATAGATAGGTGGTACGTCTACATAATACAAGGGAATGATTAACATAAAACTCAGAATATTTGTTAACCTTTGGTGAAGAGGGAGGGAGAGGAGATTGGACAGAATATAAGAGGCTTTTGTGATTCTTAAAATGATCTATTTCTTACCTAGTATGAGGATGCATGGGTGTTCTTTTTATTATAATTTACTGTCATATATCCTCAGATACTTTTGAATTATGATATTATTTCACAATAAACATGGACAAGTTTACTGTAAAATATTGCTAACATACAGACAAGTATAGACAATAGAGATTGATTTTAAATAACATTCACATAATGCACCAGATTAATCAATTCTTAACATATTTGCTTCATTTTTTTTTTTTTTTTTTACTCTGCTGTTCAGCTTCTTGCACTTAATGAGGCCTTTCGGATGGGAAAACTAGCAAACAGCCAAAGAAGAGTTCTGCCCTTTAAGCAATTGCTTTCTAGATTCTTTACCAGGGCACGAACCCGTGTCCCCTGCATTGGCAGGCGGACTCTCAACCACTGCGCCACCAGGGAAGCCCTGCTTCATATCTTTTTTAAAAATATATTTATTTATTTATTTGGTTGCACTGGGTCTTAGTTGTGGCAGGCAGGCTCCTTAGTTGTGGCTCACGAGCTTCTTAGTTGCGGCTTGCCAGCTCCTTAGTTGCAGCACATGGGCTCCTTAGTTGTGGCATGTGAACTCTTAGTTGTGGCATGCATGTGGGATCTAATTCCCTGACCAGGTATCGAACCCGTACCCCCTGCATTGGGAGTGCGGAGTCTTATCCACTGCACCACCAGGGAAATCCCTCATGTCATTTTAAGAAATAAAATAATATGTACTGTAAAGACTCCCATTCCTTTCCCTCATCAGAAGGAATAACTATACTGAAATTGTGAACTTCTTTTCCCCATTTTATACCACAAGATCTTGTATCCATAAACAATATATGTAGTGTTGCAGGATTTAAAATTTTATGCAGACATATTGTATTCTGTCATGTTGGAACTTGATTTGCCATTTTAAGATTGATTTATGTTTCTGTATATAAACAGATTGAGTTTATTCAAACTGCTGTAAATTACTTCCCAAGAGAGACTTGGAAAAATGTTAAATTTGGTAAATCTGGGTAGATGGTGTAAAGGATTCTCTGTATTATTTTTGCAATTTGGAAATTATTTCAGAATAACAATATCACTACTGAGTCATTTATATTGGCAATATGCACTTGGAAATGGAAGTGGGGGAAATATCCATTTATGATAATGACACAAATAACTAACCATAAATTTACTTGAAAAAATCTAAGAACTTACCTGAAAATATATGTTTTGACAGGAAGTCATCTATTACTATTTTATTCTAAAATGTAGAATTTCATGTAGTATTTTCCTTTATGCTTCCCCTCCTCATTTCTACCAGCTAAGAAATGTTGGCAGAAAGAGAAGCCACCTTGATAAAAGCTACAGTTGAGTGTGAACTTGGAACAAGATCTAGACCCACGCAGGTGTTGTCAAAGGTGTGAGCTGCATACTAGTCATATGACCATGTTATGTGACATTTTGGTGAACTGTAATCCAAGTGTGTAAAAAGAGGAGAAAATGAAAGCACTGAACAATTTTTATATCTTATTTTTAGTCATTTGAATTTTAACAGAGTCTGTTTTTTCATTTATAGTTTAGCATTATTAGCTAAAGAAGGAAATAACATTTGTATTATTTATTTTTCACCTTGAGTTAAATACGGTGTAAAAAGCTTCACTGGTCTTGTCAAAAAAAGGTGCACCTTTTCTAGTCCAGTGGAGTATTCTAGACTCTTCTGACCTTTGCAGTATGAGCTAATGGTTCCCCTGTGTAGCCAGGCACGGAGGACAGTGGGTCCAGCCTATTAGCTAAATAGAAAAGCCAAAACTTGAGCGTTTCTTCTCCATTACCTTCCCTGGAGGGCTAGTTTGGAGCTCCTGCCCTACTGCTAAATATTGACAAACATGACCATACACTGACGATGACATCGCTGATCTGTGCTCCTGGCCTGGTGACCGTCTAGCCTCTACGGGAGGCAGGAAGCCTGCCCTGCACGCCGGCACTCTTGAGCTGGGGACCCCTTTCTCCCAAGGCAAATTAGTTCAGCAAGGCTTCCAGACCAGCCCCACCCCTCCTCTCCTTTGTGTCCCAGGAATTCTACTGAAAAAAATATTTTCAGCAAATAAAACATTTTATAGGGGCCATTTATAAAGGGAAAGGAAGGCCATTTAATTTAGTTGTAGAGAAGGAAGTGGCACCAAATACAAGCTCCCTTGTTCCTCCATAAGAAGTCCTTAGGGTTTCTCCAGCAGTGCTGTCCAACAAGCCTGGGATGATGGGAGTGTTCTATAATTGTGCTGATCTTGAAATGTGGCTTTTGATTTGAGGAAGTTTTTTAACTTTTTAAAATTTTAATTTAAATAGGCTCATACGGGTAGTGGCTCTCATATTGAAGAGTGCAGCTCTTTTCTCCTCCTTGGGACAGATGTGGCTGAAGGTAGGCATTTCCATGTTACCTCTGGATCCTTAGCTGTACCCTCTCTCTTTCTGGAAAGCTGGAAGCATGTACATCATCTAAACAAAGTAGATTCAGTAGTCTGAGCCAGACTGTGTCCTCAAACCTGGATCTGCTTTCACAGGTCCCCAACTCGAGGTGGTTGTGAGCAAGAATCTCTCTCATTGGCTTATTTCCTCTTGTCAGAGGCCTCGACTTCTTAATTTTGTTCGGGGAAATACATTTTGGCAGCCTTTCCTTCCAGCCAATTCCTGCCGCTTGGTACACAAGTACTGATACCGAACCCAGTATATAATCTATGGAAGTGGAACACAGTATATAATCTAACACTTACTATTTTCCTCCTGCAAAGCTGAAGTTTCCTTTATTTTATGGGGTGCCACTTGCTTTCTTCTCATTCCCAATAGAAATTTGTTTTTATGTGCTGGGTAAGAAATCATGGAACTGGTAAGGACAAGAAAATAATAAAATCAAGGGATTTGATTAACTTGGCAGGGTCTAACAGCAGCAGTTTACTCGTGAGGAGAAGAGGTGTTGAAATACTGGTAGGGGAGTTAGACGGGACACAGAGAAGGGCAGACAGCTAATAAAGCAGCTACCACGGAGAGTGAATGTGCGTCATCCCATGGAAAGACTCTGAAAACAGTGTGAAACACATGCTTCACAGATGTTCCACCCTAGGGAAGAGGGAGATCTCGTATTCGTCAAAATCCCATCAAGCGTGGTTGAGGGCTGCCCCCAGAGCAGTGGTCTTTCGTGGTTTTTGAAAAAGCCCGCAGCCCAAGAGACACAGGTACTGCAAGTCGGATGAAGCACACGGCAGGGGCAAGGCCGGGGGGTGGGGCAGAGCACTAACAGAATCTGCTCTGAACATTGACTTTGAACTCTCAGTAGAACCTAGTAGCACACTAATTTTAGTTTCTGGGTAAATTTCGGTAATTCTTAATATCTCAGTAGTACTAGTGGGTAGCCCTTACTTTATTTTTAAAACGTCTATACAATCTCAGGTGATTTTTCAGTATGAAACCAAGAAAGGCATTCTTAAATAGTTCACGATCCAGAAGATGGTCTCCAGCCTGGGGGACCACAGAATAAAACTTCTATGCCTTCCATCTGCCTTGACTTAACTCGGGGAAATGAAGGTAAAGGGGACTCAGGGAGACTGGACATAACAACCTATGACATTTCTATTAAGTAAATCTTTTTTTAAAAAAATTTAAATCCAGTTTTATTGTTTTGTTTTTTGGCTCTGCTGCACAGCATGTGGGATCTTAGTTCCCTGACCAGGGACCGAGCCCATGCCCCCTGTGTTGGAAGTGCAGAGTCCTAATCACTGGACCGCCAGGGAAGTCCTCTATTAAGTAATTCTTGACTGTAGCAAGAAGGTTAGCTATGAAGAGAGGGTCCCCACAGAAAAACCATTTCAGTTTCTGTTTATTAATTTTCATAAAACAATTGAGTTACACATACTTGCAAGAGTGGTTAAGTTCTGGTCTTTAAATGGTAGCTTTTCTGGTTACTATCACATAGGTATCTGCTCTCTGTGAGTCCCCTGATGCTTAATAAAGCTTGTGCGCCAACTGAAAGATTTTCCACATTTCTCACATCTGTAGGGTCTCTCTCCAGTATGAATGACCTCATGTCGATGAAGATTTGCCTTAAAACTAAAAGTTTTCCCACATTCGCTACATTCAAAGAATTCCTCCTTGGTATGGATTCTTTGATGCTGAATGAGATCTACATTCCTACCAAAGGATTCACCACATTCACTGCATTTATGAGTGTTCTGTTTATTGTGAATTTGTCGATGGCTCATAAGGGTTGAATGCCGGCCAAAGGCTTTTCCACATTCAATGCATTTATGGGGTTTCTCTCCACTGTGGATTAACTGATGTCGAATAAGGGTTGAATTCTGACTAAATGTTCTTTCACATTCACTACATTTATAGGGTTTTTCTTTGGTATGGATCCTCCTATGTTCAACAAGATACGCCATCTGACGGAAACACTTTCCACAGTCATGACATTTATATGGCTTTTTTTGTGAGTGACACTGTTTGTGGACAATCAGAGCAGACTTCTGTTTGAAGGCCTGCCCACATATGTCGCACTCAAAGGGATCCTCTGAACTGTGAATTCTTTGATGTCGAACAAAATTTGCCTGACGCTGGAAGGCTCTTCCACATTCGCTGCATTCATAAGATTTTGCATTTGCAAGAATTCGCTTATGCCTCAAAAGCAGTGCTCTCTGATGGAAGGGTTTTCCATAGTCATCATATTGGCCCTGCTTTGTCCTTGCCTGAGCTTTCCGATCTTGAATAAGGTTGAGGTTTTGAAGGAAGTTCTTACAGCATTCATCACCAACAGTAGGGAGTGAAAGTCGGTAAATGTCCACAAATTCGTTACATTCAAGTAACTTCTCTAAGGGTTTCCTGGCCATTTTCTGCTTTACCAGTGACATCTTACATGACTCTAAATCTTCAGAAATGTTCTGCTTTGGAGTTAGCTCTTTCATCTTGAATCTGGCTTCAGGACCTAGCCAAAAAAAAAGAAAGTATATAAATGACCTGACCGCCATAGAAGGAAAAGAAAGGAAAGAAGTCAGGACGTTTGTGATACGAGACTCAAACGAGGCTAAGAAGTGCTCACCTAGTTAAATCATACTACAGAGGCCAGTATTCTGATTTCCTTCCATAGGACCCACAGCTTTCATATCAGAAAGAGCTCTCGACATCAGCTAACCAGCTAAAATGTGCACAAGAGTGTATGTCAGAGAATGCGAGAATTGAATAAATCCATCACCATTAGTGGGATAACAACTTACTCTCAGTACCCAGCAGTGTCACATAACTAGGAGAGAGGTAGCATCTTGTACTTTCTAGATAAGCATGTTTTTAATAATTCTGGGAGAAACAGCTTCTTAAAAATGGAGAAAGTGTGTAAGATAGAATAGAGAAGGAAACAGAGAGAAATAAGTACAAAACCAATGGACTAGAGCAGTGGTTTTTCAACCAGGGATGGTGTTGCTGGAACCTAGTGGGTGGAGGCCAAGGATGCTGCTAAACATCCTACGAGGCCCAGGAATTAAACACCGCAAAGAATTAAACAGCCTAAAATGTCAACAGTGCTGAGGCTGTGAAACCATGGAGGGAGGGATGTGAAAAAGGGTAGAAGCAGCAATCAGGACATAGTACGTAGGAAAAAGGGACATCAGTAAACACCGAGAGAATCTGGAAAACAAAATGAGAGCAAGGGAACAAGAGCAAGTATAGAGAAAGGGTAAGTGATGAGGGTAGAAAAAAGGAGTATCTAGGATGGCACGAGAGCTGTCAGAAAACACCAGGCCGGCTGCTTCAGAGAAGCACTTGAACTGCAGTAGAAAGAGGATGAGCTTTGCAGACTTGATGTCAAATCCCAACTATCAACCTACTAGCCATGTGACAGACATCACAGTCCCTTAGTTTCTTCACCTGGGAATAGGGCTGATGACCATACCCACCACCTGCAGGGGGCAGAAGGGATAATGAGCAGGAGAGACACCAGACACCCGGCTCGGGTATCGGCACAGGAGTGGCCTGGTGAATGGGGTCCCTCCCTCTGCGTGACCCCCACAGGGCCGGGTCTTCTCCTCACCCACCTGGGCAAGCACTACCGGAAGCCTTCCTAGTCCCAGCTCTTGGCAGATCCAGGATCCACGGCTCTTCCCACTGCTCCAGCTGACAGATCACCTCAGGTTTGGGAAACTGAACTCCTACTCGTGGGGAAGTAAATGGGATGTGCTGATTAGTGAGCAGCAGATGTCCCAGAGCTCATTTTACCCCTTGGGGTCTAAGCGGTGGGGGGACAGTGACAAGCAGAGATCAGGACAGTAGTGAACAGGGCTGGTGAGGAGAGGACTTGGCGCAGTCTTTATTGAAAGCCTGAACAATATTCACACTCTAGGATGTGGTAATTTCACTCTTAGAAATATAGCCTAAGGAAAATCAGGACAAAGGTTAACATACCAGAGATGCTCAGCAGAGTTCTAACAAACAGTGCAAACTGGAAGTAAACTAAATGTCAATAGGGGAATGGTTAAAGTGTAGCACATGCATACAACAAAGGCAGAAGTATTAGGCAGATACTGAAAATCCATGTATTCAAAGAATATTTCTTTTGGGCTTCCCTGGTGGCCCAGTGATTAAGAACCCGCCTGCCAATGCAGAGGACACGGGTTCGAGCCCCGATCCGGGAAGGTCCCACATGCCGCAGAGCAACTAAGCCCGTGCGCCACAACTACTGAGCCCGCGAGCCACAACTACTGAAGCCCGCGCGCCTAGAGCCCGTGCTCCACAACTAGAGAAGCCACTGCAATGAGAAGCCCACGCACCGCAAGAGTAGCCCCCGCTCGGCACAACTAAAGAAAGCCTGCGCGCAGCAATGAAGACCCAATACAGCCAACATAAATAAATAAATAAATAAAATACATTAAAAAAAAAACTGAAAGAAGTTTCATATTAAAAAAAAAAAGAATATTTCTTTTTCCCCCAGTGCATCTGATACATTTTTCAAAGAATGTTTCTTAAAATAGGAAAATGCTCCCTAGATATTTTAAAGCAGAATACAAAACTCATGTAAATTATGATCCAAATTTTGTTTTTAGAAACTACATGTCTGTGCATGTGTGTGTGTACAGATCTTCCTCTACTTACAAAAGGGTAACTTCCTGGTAAACCCAATCTAAACTGAAAATATCCTAAGTCAGAAATGCATTTATTACACCTAACCTCCCGAACATCATAGCTTAGCCTCACCGACCTTAAATACGCAAAGAACACTTATGTTACACCACAGTTGGGCAAGATCATCTAACACAAAACCTACTTTATAATAAAGTGGTGAAAAGCTCTTGTAACTTACTGAATACTGTACTGAAAGAAACAGAATGGTTTTAAGTGTACTGGTTGGCTGCCCTCGTGATGACATGATCACACAGCTGCCTGGGAGCTGCGGCTCTGAGCCCAGCGTCACCAGAGAGAAAGGTCCTGCATATTGCTACCCGAGGAAAAGATAAAAATTCGAAGTGCGCTTTCCACTGAATGTGTATTGCTTTCACACCATTGTAAAGCTGAAAACATCTTAAGCTGAACCATCATAAATAGGACTGTCTGTATACATACATAAAAGTAAACCAAAATGTTAACAGGGTTAATGCTGGGCAGTGGGCATGCAGATGATTTTAATTTTCTGCTTTATGAGGGTTTTTAATAACATAGGGAAAATGCTGATACTATAATGTTAAGTTTTAAAGGGATTACAGAATTATACATAGACTATGCTCAGCTAGCTTTTTTTTTTTTTTTAAAAAAACAGCACAGGAAAAAAAAAACAGGAAGGAAATATTCCAAAATATTAACAGTGTTAGCCCTGAATGTTTTCCCCTTCCATTTATGCTTTCCTCTATCTTCCATATATTCAAGTATGCTCTTGTAATGCTTTTAAAACAAAAATAAACAGTAAAACATCCAGTGCTGGGTGGACAGTCTCACAAGAGGTGGTCAAGACTCTGTGCCAAGAGTGTCAGCATGGGAGCCAACACTCCCCAGAAAGAAAAATTCATCCAGGAACCTCCCACCCTAGGGAGACTGCATCGGAGTAACACAAAGGCAGGCTCCTGGGAAGATGGAAGCTGTGAAGGTTCAGAAGTGAAGTCAGTGAAGAATCATTTCCTGGGCACCCAGTGATGTTGTAAACAAGGAGGGAAACCATTTTCAGACAGAAGGAAGAAAAAGACTCTTCAAGGGAGCAAGATGCTAGACTTGGAATCTGCAGCGGCCACAGTCTTTTCAGCGCCTAGGAGTCTTAACAGGTGTGGAGGATTCAGGTCGGGGTGGGGAATGGGCTAATCGTCTCTGAGCTCTAAAACAGAAGGAAACTATTCATTGTCCACAATCCCTCATTTGAAAACTTTGAGGCCGGATGTGTTTCATGACTCAGAATTTTCCCAGATTTCCGAAAGGTGCCTTGGTGGGTATATTTTCTCTTCTGCACCACCCCCAACAGGGGGTGAAACCTTAATCAAACACACTGATATTTCTGATGCCATATATATATATATATAAAGACCAAATGAGAAAAAGGATGATAAATAGCTTCCTGTACGACAAAAATCCAATTTAATCACCTGATGACTTCAGGTTGGGTGTTATAGCCAAATGAGTTATGAAAAAACGTCTGGTTTGCAGAGCTTTTACTGCTTCTGGAATTGCAGATAAGAGACTGAGGAGATGTGCAGACACTGAAAGTGAAATGTTAAGCTGACTCATTACCCAAGGAGAGCACGTTTCTGTAGTTGTCCAGCATCACGTCTCTGTAGAGGTCCTTCTGAGCCCAGTCCAGTGTGTCCCACTCTTCCCTGGTGAAGTACAGAGCCACGTCCTCAAAGGACAGCAACCCCTGGAAACACAGCGACTAAGTGCAGCTGCAATTCTTACAAGAACTTTGTGAGCTACAGTATTATTATTACAGATGGTCAATATTTGAGGCTTCTCTGGCCGTTTGGTCTCTGCTGCAGTCACTCTGCTCTGCTCTGGTAGCACAGACGCAGCACAGACAACAGGAGAGCAAACGGGTGACTGTGACCCAATAGAACTACTCGCAGCTCCAGGTGAGTTTGCCAACCCTGCTCTGTACAACCCTACCTTCCACATCCTGTATTTCTTCTGCCCGGATCTCTCAGGAAAGAGATGGCTCATTCCCATGAGGTCACTGAGGACAGGGCAGCATGCGGGCCATTCACACAGGGATGGACAGGCTAATGGGACACAGGGACAGACAGGCTAATGGGAACCAACCAGGCAGGCTGGAGCTCGTGGAGCTGGCTGTCGTGGGCACCGCTACCCACTAGGTGTGAAGGGGGAGGACGGGAGGGGACACTGGGATCCAGAAAGTTGTTGGAGAAGCAAGACCGGAGCGGGGGGGCAGCCCAGCAGGGAGGGACTGAGGGATAAACCCCCAACAGCGATCCCCTCCAGGCCTCTGGTCCCCACCCCATCCCCCTGCCAGAAGCCAACCTGAAGCAAGAGCAAGGGAGCCCGTGGATGGAGAATATAAAGGCCAGCCTCCCAGGGCGCAGACAAGGTGGGGAACGGTGGAGAGTGTCTCCACGGGCCAAACACAGAGCACTGAGCACCGTGCCCCCGGCAGAAGTTTCCACCTGCAACTGTGTATCCAGCTCCCGGG
Source organism: Lipotes vexillifer (assembly GCF_000442215.2). Classification (NCBI taxonomy): domain Eukaryota; kingdom Metazoa; phylum Chordata; class Mammalia; order Artiodactyla; family Lipotidae; genus Lipotes; species Lipotes vexillifer. The sequence goes on along the minus strand of NW_006796716.1, from coordinate 5,265,540 downwards.
GGCCGAGCGGCCTGGTGTCTGCCCCCCACACTCGTCGTGGTTCAGGGGGTGTTCGTGCGGAAGGGCTTCAGCAATAGGAACACCAGCCCCACCCGAGATGCTTCACGCCGCTCCCCTCTGCAGACAGACCCTGAGTCTCGCAAACGACAGGCCTTTCTTTCCTCCTGCCCACACCTGGTCCAGGGTTAGGGTCTCAAGCCCCCTCCCCCGATCACGAATATCCTCCGTCCCCAGAGCTGCCTGCAGACGCCCTCACCTGCCCCACCTGCCCGCCGCCTTCTCTGCACTTGCGTGGAGGCTCCCAGGTGCTGGGATACAACGGTTCAAAGCCCCAGAGTTATCTGTGTGCGTGGGGTTTCCTAGCTGGGCCCTTCGTGTGGCTCCACAGTTCTCGCCCTCAAGGTCCTCACCAGGGGTCTTCTTCCCCTTTATCACTCCCGCTCCTTCAGGAAGCATTTACTGAGCACCAGGAAGGCGCCGGCCTGCGTGCCACACGCCAGTGACAGTAAACGCACAGAGGTGACAGCTCCTGCTGGGCCCACAGGACCAGCCCCTCGGGCTGCGCACTGCTCGACTCTAGGGGACACTGTTCACATGGCAGCTGTGACAACGGGGCCCCCAGAGCTGCTAAGTGCACAGCCTGTGCGACCCACGGAGCCCCAGCCCCGCTTCAGGGAGTGAAGGGTCCAGTGGGGAACCGGGAGAAGTCAACACGGTGACGATCCAGGGGTCCACGGGGGGGCGATGGGGGCTGTGAGGACAGGGGCTCACCCCACCCACTCCTCTCAGGAGGCACTGCCAGTCACATCCTGGAAAACAGCCCCCGGGGCACACGGCCCTCACCTCCTCCCGCCTCCCCACCGGCCCCCAGACATCCCCTTCATCGGGCCTCACCCCTCCTCCTCGGGCCGATTCCATTCTCTCCTGTCTCCTCCAGGGTCTTAATCCAATGACCACGACTCTCCTGTCTTTGCCCTTTTCCCCCTTGTGATACTGTGATTTAAATAAGGAATATATATTTGGTCTTCCTCCCTACTTCTGGCACAGAGTTCCTAAAAACCCTTGGATTTTCCTAAGGGATAAGAACAGAGGAGCATCTTTTAATATTTGGGCTTTTGTCCTCGGTTTCTGAAATAGCTCCAGGGCCATACAGGTGAGAGGAACATCTTGTTACTCATAACAAATCCCTCAACCACACCTGAGTTCATGTTAATGTGGAAAACTCCTAAGGATGGGGCTGGATGCCAGGGGAACAAGCATGTGATGAGAGGGTTAGAACCTTCACCCCTAGCACCTGAGGGGCGGGGAGAGGCTGGGGTTCAGTCAGTCACCAAAGGTCAGTGACTCGACCCATCACGCCTACGTAATGAACCCCCATAAAGTGCAGAAATGGAGGTGCTGGGGGGTGTCTGCCTGGAGAGGAAAGCCCTGCACCCCTCCCCCACTCCCCCTGCCCTGTGCCTCTCTTCCATCGGGCTGATCCTGAGTTGTAGCATTTTACATGAACCAGGATCTGCTCAGTAAACCGTTTTCAGAGTTCCGTGAGCCACTCTACCAGATCAATGGCACCCGCGGAGTGGGTCGTGGGAACCCCAGTTTAGAGCCGGTGGGTCAGAAGCACAGGTGACAGCCCGCACTTGTGATTGGCATCTGAGGTCGGGGCGGGGGGTGGTCTTGCAGGGACTGAGCCCTTACCCTGTGGGTCCGATGCTAACTCCTGGGGTACAGTGTCAGTATGAGTTAAATTGCGGGCACCCAGCTGGTGTCAGAACGATCAAAATGAGGCGTCATGAAGCAGAGCAACACAGCCGCGTTCCTTCCCAGACTATCACTCCTGCCCGTAGCCCGCAGGATGCTGCCGCCTCTCCTGCCTTTACAAAGATGCTCCTGGCGCCTTGCTCCCTCTCGCTTCCGCCCTCTCTCCTTCCCTTACTGGGCCTTTTCTGTAAAGAAAACCCTACACACTCACCTCCAGTCACCCCACACCCACCCAGTGGCTCTTCTGCAGCTGTCCTCCTGAGCCCAGCCCTCCGCCCACGTGGGAACACAAGGGAGAGTCATGGGGTTAATGCAGGACCTCAGAGAGATTTCACAGAGAGGATTTTTGAGCTGAGTCTCAGCATATGCAGAGGTGGGTTGCCTGTGGACAGGGAGAACAGGATGCACACAGGCCGGGGGACAGAAGGGAGTCCACATCTCTGCGGGCAGGTCCTCTGGCCGTCAGGGAAGGCGGGAGATGCCACCAGAAGGGCAGAGCGAGCTCTGTGATCCCTCAGCAAATGCGGACACGCTGGGCCAACGGGTCAAATCGCTGCCCCTCGAACTCCCTCTTGCCTCCCTCCCGTCCAAGACTGTTCTTTCCAAATGGTCGCGATGGTTCCTCACGTTGTCTCCTCACTTTTCTACTAAGCCTCTCACTATCACCCTCCATCATGTTACGAGTTCAGTAACTAAGCTTCCAGTGTACCCTTTGATGCCAACAGATCAGAATTTATCCTGTGTTGTGGGAGTTTGTTTCCACAGTTCCCTCTCCAAATGGCTTGTAAGTGCCTTAGGCGAGAGCTTCTCTCCCAGCACAAAGGCAGTACTATCTGGTATACAGTAGGTACACAATAATGCTCACTGACAGAAACAAGGAGCAACTGTGGTGACCACAGCTAAAACTTACAGAGCGCTCCACGTGTCACTAGATCCCCTGCCGATAGGCCACGTGCCCCGTTTCATTGAAGCCTCACAACTCTGTGACAGCTACTATCGTTATCCCATTTTCCAGATAAGGAAACCGTGAGAGATCAGGTAATACATCTAAAACAGAGCCTGAATTTGAACCCGTCTGGCCCCAAAGTTCAAGCTCTTTACATCCTACCTTCCAAGAAGGAAAAACCCCCAGCTGATAAAGATGGCTCGACCTGAACAGAGGAGTTAAAGCCACGTGAATGCCATCGCCCGGCACTGAGACTACACCAAGGTAGGGGAGGAGGAACCCTGCTCACCTTCCACAGGACTGGCAGAAACACGGCTTCCATGGCCTGGCCTCTGAGGTGGTGCAGCCTCCCGGCCATCAGGCTGAGCTGAAGGAGAGGAAAAGAGCACACGTAAGGCCAGCCCCGATTTGAAGGTCTCTCACCAGGCAGCCCTGGACAGGGAATTCCAATGGGGCCAACGAACCTCAGCTAGCACAAAGTCACTATGTTTGGTGTTGGAATATGTGATAAAATGAAAGCAACTGCTAGAATACTCTTGTTAGGAATTTCTGAAGCTAAATCAATTTCCAGTCTTTATCCAAGGAAACCTGTGGCTCTGCCCTCACCTCCTCCCTAGAGTATATTCAGCAGCACCTCGTTGAGAGACTCAATATGCCGAGCAACCAGACTGTAGGAAAAAACAGAACTCTGACCTGCAACCTGTAGCAACCCGCCTGGAACCCAAACCACAAGCAATGCAGCAATAGGCCGTACATCAGGACTTGGTGTACAAGTGCCAGCTTATCTCTAATATGTACCCCTGTCCTCCATCTAGCGCCGACAGGAAAAGCCAAATATGTTCCCATACCCAATCACATAGGATGTTCTGCTTCTTTTATTTAAACTGCCTCCAGCTTTTCCAAGCCAATCAGCTCCAAACTCAGCATATTTGAGCCTTCCCTCTTTTCCACTATAAAACTTCCCCTGCTTGCCTTTGAGTCTCTGCCACACACACGTGATGGGCCAATTCCCTTGGCCATGAAGGGAATGAAGAGCCTTTGCTTGTTCTCTTTTGGGTGGTCTTCATGTATTTCTACATCACACAGAATCAGCTCAGATAGTGTAAAAATGATTTTAGGGCAGTTAGAGATTTTAGGCTACATATGATATACAAAGAGCTAATTGTGGTCAAAAGAAAATTCAGAAGACTTTACTTGATATGAACATTTTATGGAGCAAAACCCAAACTGTGAACAAGGAGACTTCAAAACTGAAAGTCTTGGGCTCTCAGCAGTTACCGCTCAGTTTATAAAGCCTGTGAAGGGGTGGCAGAATAAGCCACCCCAAAATATACCACTTTGGAATACTGAGCTGTGGCACTTAAAAAACAGCTGTTTAAAAAAGAAGCAACAGGGAACTTCCTGGCAGTCCAGTGGTTAGGACTCGGGGCTTTCACTGCCGGGGCCTGGGTTCCAACCCTAGTCGGGAAACTAAGATCCTGAAAGCTATGTGGACTCACTCATGCTAAGCCCCATGTCAGCAAACCAACACTTAATACTTAACCTAACTGCCATTTCAGCCTCTTCCAGGAATAGAATCTCCCTCCGCTTTCCCTATGAAGATAGTATTTAGGCCTGAATTCTATGCCACCTCAGGGGTTAGTCATTTTTCCTTGGGTATCTCCCATGTTTATATGAGGTATACATGTTAAGAAACTTGTTTATTTTCATCTTTTATTGCGGGGGTCTCAACTAAGTACTCAGAAGGGTAGAGAGAAAATTATTTTCCTCCCATATACATGAATGAGAAAGTACATTGTTTTCTATTGGGACTGGTTACTAGAAACTGACGTTCCTTTTAGAAGAGTAGCACGGGACAAGTTTACTTGTTTGTAGCTGATTGGCTAGGAAGCTGCAAGGTCACCCTAACATGAAGAAAGCTTGTTTCCGTTAAGGACAGAGCCAGCATTTTGGGGAAACTAGGACAGCTTTTAAGTTTCGGTTCCTTAGCTATGGGTGGTTGGCCAGGGGACATACCCAAACTGTGGCCTCCACTTTGCTTCTTTTTTAATATAGTAAATTCGGTGTTGTTTCTCTCAGGGAATACACAAATGATGGGATACGGAGGATCTTCATTTTTTAATTGTGCTTCTCTGGCTACCGGGGAACCTTGCTTTATGTAAGTACATCTTTAAGAAAGTCCCTCACACACCGTTCACGTTCCCTAAAAACACTGTTCCTAAGCGCTCCTGCCTCTTAAGCAAGAAGGCACCCCCCAGATGGTCCTGATCAGGGGAAGGGACCTCAACCCTTTCATTATCTAAACTAGATTATCTTCTGTGAGCATTGTGCATTTGGAAGTCAGAACCCATAATCCAATTTGTTAATCTATAACAATACAGTGCCCTGAAGATCGGGGTGGGATGGGGGGGAGG
>NW_006796716.1:5249697-5260308 GCF_000442215.2 Lipotes vexillifer | reverse complement strand
GGGGGGGGGGTCTCTCCAGCCCTCACACCTTCTATGGCGGGGCCACCGAGGCTCCCCCCGCGGCACCCAATCCTCCCATCACACTAGCTCCTTTCTCCCCAAACCTCGCGGCCTCCGACTCCAGCCGCGTCGCCTCCTCCAGGAAGTCCTCAGGATGCACCTGCGGCTGCCATGGGGGCTGGGATCCCCTCTCGAGGTGCTGGGCTGGACCCGGAATCAGGTCCGAGCCTCTCAGCTAACCCGCACCTGAGGGCGCGACGCGGAAGGTCCCTGTGCCTGTCAGCCGGATCACTGGCGCACGCCGAGCAGAGCGTCCCCACCCGAGTACCTTCTAGGAACGGCGGAGGCTTCGCAACTCCCTGATAGGGGGGGTAAGGGGTGGGGCGGGGGTGGGGGGAGTGTGCGAGTAAGGGGGCGGGGCGCTCATGTCTCTCGCAACCTCCGTTCCTGGCCGGAGCCAATCAACTGCCGCAGAGGGCGTTGACTAGGCCCCGTGACTTCCAGGCCCCGCCCCAGCCCGTTCCAGCCTACCCTGGAGGTCTGGAAGCTAGGGGCTTTAAAAATGCTAATACCAAGTCCTTCCCCTTCGCACCGATTGTAGCAAAATCTCTAGGAGTGAGCCCTCGTGCAGTTGGGTATTTTTAAAAGCTCCTCCTGGTAGTCTAATGTAGAGTGACCAACTTTTTAGAGAGCCGACCCTGGTCACAGCCCTACCAGGCAAAAAAAATATGTTAGTATAATGAATTATAATACACATATATGTTATTGATAAAAACATAAAAATACTTATCTGAAATTATGTTATTCAGAATTGTTTACTTTTCTGTGACATGAATGCTGTTATTTAAAGCAACAGAGGACTTAGTGACAATTAATTGTAATTGATAGTAGGACTAATTAATCTTTTATATGGTTCCATATGTTTAGTAAAGAGGTAAGAGAGACTGCAGATTAAAAAAAAAAAAAGCCTTCTGAGGTATTGTGTGAAATCTCCGTTTAAGTCCTGATTTCCACGGGATATACATATATATATCTCCAGTATCATACTAGTTGTTTGACCTAGGACAAATTACTTAGCTCCTCTGTACCTTATTTTCCATAGATGTAAAATGAGGATACCAGTACTATGAATTTCATAGAGTTATGAGTATTAAATGAGTTAATATATGTGAAGTGCTTAAAATAATGCCTGGCACAGTAAATGTTCCTCAAGTATTAGAGTGAAAACCTTCAGTTTTCCAAACATCTTTAGATGAATACAGACATTCATTGACTCAGTGTTGTAGCAGTTTGAACTTCCATAGGAGAATTCAAAAAATCAGGAAATACAATGAAATTCATTAATTCGATTAATGTTTATTGAGTGCCTAGAATGTGCCAGGCGCTGTTAGATTTTAAATACTACACATTTAAATGTTACTCAAAGCACTTAGGGCTTGGTCCAGGCAAAAAGCTGCTGAACTCCGACAGAAAAATGCTCACACAGTTGAGCTTTTGACAATCATGCTGTGCTAAGTTGACGACATTGGAGACCTGGGGGCCTCAAACTCAGGGATAGTTTCCCTATCAAAATATTTACTGATATCTGAAGCTACATGGAATAGAAGGCTAAAGAGCTACACTAGAACATTGGACAAGGAAGAGAGGAATTTTCCAGTCTCCCAGTGTTTATGAGATAAAGACCACTATGGAGAGGAGATCAATAATTGTAAGTCTTATAAGCAATAGTTCCTATTGCTACTCTTTAAGCTTGCTGCTGATCCTTTCAGATATTGGTGCTTTTTAAAATCTCTACAAGTTCCATTTATTTCTTTTTATTATGTTGTATTTTTCTGTTCATTATGTTTATGCTTTCTTTTAAATCCTTGAGCAGCATATCCATAATAATTATTGTAAAGTCCTTGTCTTCAAACCCCATAATTTCTGTTCTTTCTGAATCTGTTTCTACTGACTGATTATTTTTCTGGTTTTGGATTACATTTTCCTGCTTCTTTATATATCTATTAATTTTTGATTGGATGCTAGACATTATGAAGTTTACATTGCATGTTAGAGTTTGTTGTCTCCCTTTAAAAATCATTAGAACCATACAGTCCGGAAATTCCACCTCTGGGTAAGTTCCACAAAGAATTGAAAGCAGCAACTCAAACAGATATTTGTACACCCATGTTCATCATAGCATTATTCACAATAACCAAAAGGTGAAAACAAGTGACCTGGACAGATGAATAGATAAACAAATGGTAGTCTACAAACAATAGAATATTGTTCAGCACTAAATAGGAGGGAAATTCTGACAAATGCTATAACGTGGATGAACCTTGAGGATGTTATGCTAAATGAAATAGGCCAGACATAAAAGGACAAATATTGTATGATTCCACTTATATGAGGTACCTAGAATAGTCAAATTCATAGAGACAGAAAGTGGAAAGGTGGTTGCCAGGGACTGAGTGGAGGGGGAAATGGAGAGTTGGTGTTTAATGGGTGCAGAGATTCAGTTTGTGAAGATGAAGAAAGTTCTGGAGATGGACTGTGTTGGTGGTTGCACAACAATGTGAATGCTCTTAATGCCACTGAACTGTACACTTAAAAATTATTAAAAAGGTAAATTTCATTTTTTTTTTTTTGCGGCACGCAGGCCTCTCACTGTTGTGGCCTCTCCCGTTGCGGAGCACAGGCTCCAGACGCGCAGGCTCAGCGGCCATGGCTCACGGGCCCAGCCACTCAGCGGCATGTGGGATCTTCCCGGACCGGGGCACGAACCCGTGTCCCCTGCATCAGCAGGCGGACTCTCAACCACTGCGCCATCAGGGAAGCCCAGTAAATTTCATTTTACATGTATTTTACCATAATAAAAACTTTCCCCCTGGCCAACAGTTCAGAGTACTTTTATATCACCTGGATTCTTTCAAGGCTTATTTTGAAGCTTTGTATTGGTGTATCACCGCCTGGAAGAGTGTGATCTTGGCTTGAAAGCTTGAGCTAATCTTGAAGTACTCCAGGCCTGGTTCAGTCCTTTTATTAAGGCATTATCCTTGTAGGATCTCTACTGGCTGCCTCAGGTGTTCAGTGAGGACTCCATTATAGCTGGCCAGGACATGAACATCTCCTAGCTCTGTGTGAGCTCTGGGAATTACTCAGCTTACAGCTTCCTGCTTGTTCTTTGCCTGGCTTGATTCTGCCAGGAACAAACTCAGGAGGACCCGTTATGGAGATTTCTAGAGCTTTTTCTCTGTGCAGCTTCTGGCTTTCTAGGCTTCTGCTACCCAAATCCCAGCTCCCTCTGCCTCCTTGAACTCAAATCTCTGTCTCCTCATCTGAGAGCCTGCTGTGGTCTGTTTGGGTGCCTCCTCCCCTGCACTGGGGCCTGGAAAGTGCCTCCAGTTAGAAAGTCAGGGCCATATAGGCCTCACCTGATGTATTTCCTTTTGCCCAGGGATCACGGGTCTGTCCTGACTGTTGTCCAGGGTCTGAGAACATTTTTTCATATATTCTGTCTAGTTTGATAGCTTTTACAGTGAGACCAATAAGTCAGTCCAGTCCTAGAAACTTCATCACGGCCAGAAGAGGAAACTCAGTATAGTTTTAATGTGTGTTTCTTTTAATATGAGTGCACTAGAAGTTTGGGGCTTCTCATTGTCGTGGCTTCTCTTGTTGCAGAGCACGGGCTCTAGGCGCGCGGGCTTCAGTAGTTGTGGCTCACGGGCTCTAGAGTGCAAGCTCAGTAGCTGTGGCACATGGGCTTGGTTGCTCCGTGGCATATGGGATCTTCCGGGGCTAGGGTATGAACCTATGTCCCCTGCACTGGCAGGCGGACTCCTAAACTTGCACCACCAGGGAAGCCCTCTCATTCTTTAAGAATGGGAGTTTTTAATTGCAGTTATTCTGTCCCTGTTCCACTGTTGTAAATTGAGTATATGCTAGGGGTAAGGAAAGGGGAGCAGGTAACCTGTTTTTTAGTTCATGGTTTGTTGGACCCAAAGGAATCCCATCCAGACCTGCTGGAGACGACTGTCCATCATCCAGAGATCCTGGACTTTGTGCCGAATGTAGCAATTGGATTGGACTCTGGGTTCTCTCTTGGGGAAGAAGTAAGCCTATTTCATGCATGGGACAGATGGGAAGAACTGTGGCAGAGAATGCTAGATTTCTCTAACGCATTCTCACTTCTTTTATGTATCCAGCTTTATTACATTTCTCAGCCTCCCCTGCAGTTAAATGTGGTCCTATGATTAAGTTCTCTCCAAAGGAAGGTAAGCAGAAGTTTGTATGCATCTCACAGTTCTAGCCCATAAAACCTTCCACGAACATTTTTCCATGGCCAGAGTGACTTTGAAAACCATATGTTGAAGATGACAGAGCTAGTGTCAGTCTGGGTCCCTGAATGACTGCATTTGAATGCAGAAAACTTCTATTTTGTTTGGGCCATTACATGTTGGGCCTATCTATGTTAGCACTTTAGCCTCCTCTGACTAGTACATTTGGTCCTTCCTATTATGACACAAAACCCCAAAGTCAAAAAGGAAAAGATTGACATAGTTCACTATATAAAAAATGTAAGACTTCTCTATGGGAAAAGTAAGATAAACAAAGTTAAAATAGACATGAAGAAAATGTTTGCACAAGCACTATTTACAACAGCCAAGACAGCCAACCTAAATGTCCATAGACAGATGAATAGATAAAGAAGATGTGGTACATATAGACAATGGATTACTACTCAGCCATAAAAAAGAATGAAATAATGCCATTTGCAGCAACATGGATGGATCTAGAGATTATCATACTAAGTGAAGTAAGCCAGAGAAAGGTAAATATCATATGATAACGCCTATATGTAGAATCTAAAAAATGACACAAATGAACTTATATACAAAACAGAAATAAACACATAGACATAGAAAACACACTTATAGTTACCAAAGGGGAAAGGGAGGGAGGAATAAATTAGGAGTTGGGGATTAACATATACACACTACTATATATAAAACTGGTAAACAACAAGAACCTACTGTATAGCATAGGGAACTATACTCAATATTTTGTAATAACCTATAAGGGAAAAGAATCTGAAAAACGAATGTGTGTATACACACACACACACACACACACACACATACACATACACACACACACACACACACACATATATAAACTGAATCACTTTGCTGTACACCTGAAACTAACACAACATTGTAAATCAACTATACTTCAGTTAAAATAAAGAAAATGTTTGCATAATATTTAGTAGGCAAGAGATTAAGATCTATTCTAAAGAGGGAGCTCATACACATTAATAAGAAAAAGATTAAAAATGGAAAAAGGATATGAACTAATAACTCATACAAAATGCAAATGGGTCATATACATATAAAATTGTTCACTCTCAGGACTTCCCTGGTGGCGCAGTGGTTAAGAATCCGCCTGCCAATGCAGGGGACACAGGTTCGAGCCCTGGTCTGGGAAGATCCCACATGCCGCAGAGCAACTAAGCCCGTGCGCCACAACTACTGAGCCTGCGCTCTAGAGCCCGCGAGCCACAACTACTGAGCCTGCGTGCCACATCTACTGAAGCCCACACGCCTAGAGCCCGTGCTCCACAGCAGGAGAAGCCCCTGCAATGGGGAGCCTGCACACTGCAACAAAGAGTAGCCCCCCTCGCTGCAACTAGAGAAAAGCCCGCGCCCAGCAACGAAGACCCAGTGCAGCCATAAATAAATAAATTTATTTTAAAAAAGTTCACTCTCACTAGTAATCAGAAAAATATAAATTTTCTTAAAGCAAAAGAAATATATTAATACCTTTCCTTTCTTTTAGTTATTTTTGACTATCTAGAATAGTATTTTTAGAGTGTACAAAGTGACAATCTGGTTTTCCCTTGTCAATTAATCTTTAAAATTTTCCCTAAAGGGAAAATGAGCTGGAAAAGGGAAAAAAACCCTCAGAACCAGCTTTAGATAAACAGCCATACAATTAAGATGCCAGCACCTATTAAACCCTAAAATACATAAATGACAAAGGATGGTATGTGTCCCGCATTAAGCAAAATGGTCTCTTTCAGACAGACAAAAACTCTTGTGAGAGTTTCTTCCCTTTCTGTTTAAGGCACTTCTCAAACGAACAACCTTGTTCACGTCAAGTTCCCTGAAAGTGGCCATTGTGATTTCAGATTGTCCCTGGTGAAAAACTGTGCTGGTGAGCTATACATACTTCTTAATTTACAGTGAGAAAACATGAAGAAAGCAGGTATTTGACTAAGAAGAAGCAAGATTTTAGATAGAAAAGACCCCACAAAAACTGCCATGGTCCACAGGATGGTGCTTGTACAAACCTGGTACTTGGCCAAAGGCCAATTTTCACTAACAGGAGCCAAACAGATCTTGATTCTGGACAAAGTAAGCCTCAAGGACACAGAGATAAGTCTTGGTCTCTCTTGTCCCCATCTTGGTCAATTTGGATTCTATTTCACAGAGTCTACACTGCTCCCAGACTTAACCACCAATTCCCAACACTTCCTCTTTATTGAAATGGGCAAACCCCTGGTTTCAGCTGCTGTTCTCAATATAGCTCACTGAAATATTGCAGGAATACCTGTTGACTATTTGCAGTTCTTTAATCTGTCAGATGCTTGTTGCTTCTGCTTCCTTTTACAGAACGGCTTGAGACCATGCTAGTTTTGTAACTGTTGGTGGTTCCATCACCTGGTTTTGTTGTAGATGTCCATGGGTTTCAGCTTTGCAATCCTAGTTGCTCTGTTTTTTTTTTTTTTTCCAGTTATACATACATCTATCTGTCTACACATATTCTTTTTCAGATTCTTTTCCATTATTGTAGGATACTACAAGATATTGAGTATAGTTGCCTGTGCGATACAGTAGGTCCTTGTTGTTTACCTATTTTATACATAGTAGTATGTATCTGTTAATCTGAAACTTTTGATTTATCTCTCCCCTGCCCCCACCACCATCCCCTTTTGGTAAGTTTGTTTTTTGTGTCTGTGAGTCTATTTCTGTTTTGTAAATAAGTTCATTTATATCATTTTTTAAGATTCTACGTATAGGTGGTATCATATGATACTTGTCTTTGGTTTACTCCACTTAATACGATAATCTCTAGGTCCATCCATGTTGCTGCAAATGGCATAATTTCATTCTTTTTTATGGGTAATCATCCCAGTGACTGTAACTACCACACCTTCTTTATCCATTCATCTGTCGATGGACACTTGGGTTGCTTCCATGTCTTGGCTATTGTAAATAGTGCTGCTGTGGACATTGGGGTACAATGTTCAATATTTTTGAATTAGAGTTTTCTCCAGATACATGCCCAGGAGTGGGATTGCGGGATCATGTGGTGCTCTGCGTGTTTTTTAGGAGGGATTTGGGGAAATACAAAAACTACAGCACTATCGTCACTATCTTCTCTTGTGTCCTTTCTTGAGAGCAAGGGAAACGTTCACAAAGATATCCTGATAGACTGGCCTACATATATCCTTTGCTAGAATTATAACACGTGCCCATGCATAAATAAACCCAGGGACGAGGATGGTGTTAGACCATGATCAGCATCAAGATTCACTTCCTGGAATTAGAACAGACAGAAATTCCCTGGTGGTCTCATGGTTAGGACTCCGTGCTTCCACTGCAGGGGGCCTGGGTTCGATCCCTGGTCGGGGAACTAAGATCCCCCAAGCCACGTGGTGTGGCAAAAAACAAACAAAACAAAACAAAACAGACAAGAAAGAGCACATAGGCACATAAATGAGAAACTGAATCTGAATGGGGCTCTGCCTTAAAGAAGCAAGGCAGCAGCAGTGGACAAGGCGACAGATTTGAGTATAAAACTAAGAGTGTTAAGAGCACCATTTTTCCAAATTGACAGCAATTCATAGAAATATATTTTACATCATTACTCTGCATACACATACACACATATTCATGTAACAAACAAGTTTCACGAGACAATACCTACTATACAAGAAAATGAAACCTAGTAAATCCCAACCATAATTTTATTAATATTTAAATACAATATACAAAAAGTGCCTAAGAACGTACAAAAACAAAATTTCATAACGATTGTACTTAATGTGATGGGTGTGCTTGTCTGTTCATGAGTTCGTTCCAGTCAGGCACACATGAAGATAAGGCTGCTCCATCACTTGAAATTCCTTTACAATTTTTCCAGCTTAATTTATGTTGACCAACAATGCACTTTTCTAATTCAGTGAATAAATCTAATCCAGTTATATGTGAATTTAAATTTAAACAACACAACAGATCTTCTATAAAATCATCTTGCCACACATACCTGACATATACCAAGAGTGTGGGACAACTTGCATTATCAGTGCTCTCATCAAGTTGGATTGCAAAATCTATACCAGACTGTAGCCGTGTCATAAGCATTGCTTCTAAATGTTTTGCAATAGTACAGATTCGACGAGATATTGTATTATCACTAAGAGGTATAGTTCTTAATTTATCAGCCGATTTGTCATCAAAGATGGTACGTACCATATCCATACATGCCGGGAGAATAATTTTTTCAGCAGCCATGTGAGCCATTTTCTCTTTTGCCACTCGATACGCCACTAAATATGATGATATTAAGGCTCTCTCATTCATAGTTGTGGAATGACTAAGAAACTGGGGTGATAACTCTAGGCTATTTCTTTCTGTTTGAAAACGGTCTTCCTCATCTTCGTCCTCTTCCTCCTCCGCTTTCACTACCACTGCGCCTTCCATCTCCTGGGTAGCCCGGGGAGACAAATCTGTAGCATTGCCTGATTCAGCAGTCATTGTTCAGGTTCAAAGAACTGGCTCACTTGATCCAAACAGGGTCTGTCTGCAGGACTTTCCTTTTTGTCCTAGATGTTTTATGAGATCAGTTTTTGCTGTCCTGCAGGGTAGAAAAATTTAATAGCAGTATTAAAAGGTTAACACAGTGTTGCTATGCTGCTTACACCTCATCCATGAAGACAAGTCACTAAATCCAATGATGTGACATAGTAAATGCTGAGTAACTGCCATTCATGTTAGCTGTGGACCAGGCAGATTCGGTACATTACATACACAGTTCATTTAAGTCTCATGGAAGCCTAATGAAGCACACAATTATTATTCCTATTTTAAAAGCTGAGAAAGATTAAATAATGTGTCTAACAACATAGTTTAGTGGATCCAGTACTCAAACCCAAGTCTGAAGTCCAGGGCCCTAACTATGCTGCTACACTGCCTTCTAGATACTCTTAAAAAGCGATCACCAAAGTATGGTGTACAAGACCATCCATTGGGGCACAGGCGACAACAATTAAAACTTGTATTTTTTTTTTAAAAACACTGAAACCCATTTAAGCTTTCCTGATAGCCATCTTATAGCATTTATATTCTGTCATCATTTGTGTTGCCGTTCTTATTTTCATCTTCCAAGTATTTTTTCTTTGCTCATTTCCCTTCATTTTTATTGATATTTTGTCTGAAAATCTCATTCTTTCTCAGGTATTTTAAGATCAAGGAAAAGGAATCTTGATTTTTGACATCTCATCAAAGATTTAAAGGTGGGGTATGGGGAATAACACATTCCTAGAGGCCTTCCCTACCACTGGCAGTATGAATCAAAATGAAGTGACTCCAAGGGAGTGAAACTCAGAGATACAGGGCTGAGGTCAGGACATGGACAGGCCCTTCTGGAGTGTTTTCCTACTCATGTTCTAGGCAAGTAGCAGTAGAAAGACTGGGTTTTATTTTGCATTTCTTGAATGATTCCAGCACTCAATCATCACTTGACTTTAAGCTCACTAGCTGTCTCCAGTTTGGTATGCAATATTTTGACAGTTTTTACCCTGAAATTTAATTTTTAATGCTTTCATGCCTTATTTCAACTAGACTACTCCTCAAGAATAAAGACTGTCTTTTACTTTGTGGCCCTTAAGTCTCATGACATAGTTCGTTGCAACCAGGAGATATTTTAAAAAACATTTGTTTGAATGAATGCAATGTCAACATTTTTTGCCCATTTGGAGAAAGTTCAACAAATTCATTATAGGCCGGGTATTTCAATACTTGGAAGGGCATGTCATTTAGAAATTAAGAGATGCTACTCTATTGCAACTGATAGGTTACTTATGTAACATCTGAGTAAGATGGGAGGAATACTGTAGCAGCACAGGTTTAAAATATATAAGTAAATAATGTGTCCATGGGTAAGTTACCTACATCTCCCATTACACTATGTAACCAACCTATTTCTCCAGCAAATAGTAAGGAGGTTTCATTGATCTGCTTACAAGGTATTCTCCACAACTTATTTATTGATTGCAAATGATCTGTGTAGCACAGTCCTGTGTGTTTTCTTTGGTTCTTTGCCACTTAACAGCCTCTCTCAATAATGACAGAGTCTTGGGCTTCCCTGGTGGCGCAGTGGCCGAGAATCCGCCTGCCGATGCAGGGGACGCGGGTTTATGCCCCGGTCCGGGAGGATCCCGCGTGCCGCGGAGAGGCTGGGCCCATGAGCCGTGGCTGCTGGGCCTGCGCGTCCGGAGCCTGTGCTCCGCAATGGGAGAGGCCACGGCGGTGAGAGGCCCGCGTACCGCAAAAAAAAAAAAAA
>NW_006796716.1:5248208-5249391 GCF_000442215.2 Lipotes vexillifer | reverse complement strand
AAAAGGCAGTCTTTGTGTCTACTGGTGGCACTTCAGGAAATGGAGATGGGGCATTAAGTTTGGCCTAGCTGCATTTTTCAGTTAATTTCCCTCTATCAATGAATGTCCAAGTTGGAAGGGCCCTCTGAGATATGCAGTCTAGTTTACTTAGGATAAATATGAGACTTAGTGTTTTGTCTAAGAGCATCCTGCTAATCAGTGGCAGAGAGGGTGCCAGTGACCAGTGGGCAAGTGGCCCAGCGATCTGCTCTTGCCGCCACACCACGGCAGACGCCCCTCACTACTCAGCCCTCTGAGTCAAGCACAGTTGGCTCCCACAACTGAAAAATTCACCTGGTGTCTCAAATTATTCCTGTAAAAAAGCTTTCAGGAAGCTCGGAAACTGAAAGGAAGAGGGTGAAGTGCATGTAACCTTTTCCTCCTGCATTCAACTCACTTTATTCACTAAGCTTCAAACATTCTTTAATCACTGCCATTAATGGTGGTGAATTTGGGGGTGAGTGGATGATCTGCAAACACTTAAGAGTCTTAAAATTCTTCACTAAAAAAAGCAAAAACAAAACCGTGGAGCTTGGTAGCCTCTAGGGTCTTTCTCATTTTACACCTTGAGGTCCCTAGGAACCCAGGAGACAAGCTTTCACCAGAAGGAAAGCAAAGGGGGACGATCGGGGAGCACAGAAATTAGACTAGGGTCATTTGGGGTGAAAACCGAGGACGAGGCGTTGTAGGTGGGGCACGCAGGCTGCCTCCTCCCGGTCCCAGAAATATCTCATCCCAGTCCAAAAACCAGGGATCCAAGGCTGCATCTGCTGGGAGACGGCGCTTCCTACTGCCAAGGCTGGGACGAAGGACAGGGACACGGACCCTCCACCCCGTCTGGGGATGGTCGTGGCGAGGGGGATCGCGGAACACGGCCGTACACATCCACCTGCGTCCCCGCCCATCCTCCCCGGCTGGACCCCCGTCTCACCGTGAACCCCGGAGAAGCCTGGGGTGCTGGGATAGAAAAGGGAGGTGACTCTGGGTACCAAAGGACAGTGGTCTTGGACCCAGGGCCTCTGCTCCCCAGAACCCATTCCGGGCCTGCGCTGCGCTTTTGGTGTGTGTGTGTGTGTGTGTGTGTGTGTGTGTGTGTGTGTGTGTGTGTGTGTGTGGGGGGGGGGGGGGGGGTTTTTCTGTGGGA
>NW_006796716.1:5239274-5248160 GCF_000442215.2 Lipotes vexillifer | reverse complement strand
GGGTGGGGGGGGGGGGGGGTTCTCTCTAGGAAAGCGGGAGGTCTTTGGTTATTGTTCCCCAATTCGTGGGTTGGGCTTTGGGGATGACTTAGCTCCCCTTTTCCCGTCCGGGAAAACGGGGGTTAAGTTTCCCTCCGTATCCTCCTGCTCAGATACTTATACAATTCTCCTACTTTTTCTTATTGATGGCAGTAATCGTAATAATTCTAGTTATTATCAAACAATAAGGTGATTGTGTGTCTGTGGCAGAGGAACTGAAACAAAAATGTAGACAGTAGAGCAAAGTGAAGTCAAGGATGGATGGTTTCACGAAACCAAAGTGGTTTCTTCTCCGGGGGCCCTGATTGCGTATTGCCACTTGAACGGGCCTGGGGACGAAAAATGTTGCCTGCCATACCAGTAAACTGCCGCCTTCAAGCCAGCAGTCACTGCAGCCGCCCCCAGCTGTGTACCCTGAGGGGATTCGGGATGGAGAAGAGCAGGGTACTGGCCCCAGACAGCTGAGGTGCACGTCAGAGGAATGATTTCAGTGAGCCCAGACCCTTGCATCTTCCCATTTATAGAAAAGCTCTAAGATCATTAACTTGAAATGTCTGGTTTTCTTTAATTAAGAGTAATCTTTTGATGTTCTGGCTACGAGGATTTTGCTGCAAAACTCTTACATATCCTGGCTTCTCCCTTACCTCTTCGGAGCAGCCCCTTAGAGCTGAGAGGCTGTCTTCCCGGCTTAAGTCCTCAATTTTGTCTGCCACATAAAACATAATTCTCAACTTTTAGGTTGTGCTTTTTTTTTTCCAGTCGACAGTATTTTCAAACATTTGTTCAGTAGGCAACAGATATTCTTTCCAATACTAGATAGTTACAAGATTCTGAGCTTGGCTGATGTTTCCAGGGAGTTTTGAGTGTGCTAGTAATGGAATTACTATAGTAATTCGAATTTGAGGCATTTTTGCTGTCAAAATGTTATCACAGTAATTACAGCATTTGCTATTACTTCACTTTTTATAAAACAGTAAAAGAGACCTTGAATGATTGTGACATGGCTCTTAAGTTCCAAGACAAATTTGAGGGCAAAAATGGAAAGCCCAAAAGGAACAGCCACCTACTACAGAGACTACCAATGACTAGGTGATATTCTGAATAATCTCCCAAGCCCTGAGTAATGTTCCATTCCCAGTGAGGTTTGACCTTGCTGTTGTTGCCATTGTTTCCTCCTTCTACTTCCCTGTGACTCTTAGGTAATCCACTTGAGTAGGTTTTTGCTCCTCTATCACTGGCTGGCTCCCTGACCTATGGTCCTCCTTGAAGACATATTCCCAGAACTTCTGCCTCCAGATTCTTCCTCCTATTTCCTTCCAGTGTTGCAAGTCATCTCTAAGAGCCATTACATTGTCGTACGTTGTATTTTTCTTCTTTGCCTAAATCTGCCTTCTCCCCTATCCTCCCACCCCTGTTTGTACTTTAAAGCGCCTAAAGGATCCAGGAAGGTAGGTTGTTGAGTGCAGCCAGCTGGGTATGTTTTTGTATTTATGTACTGTGTGTCGAAGGGACTGTAGGAAGCCTTTGTAATAACTCCATTCTTTGCCTGCTGATATAATGGCACAAGGAACTGAAGTGGCCTGGTGGCATTTTCAGTTTCCAGTTCAGTGGACACTCAAGGTATCTCCTAGAAGAAATGCTCTTCTTGAGAATCAGGATCATACCCAACAGACTCTAGACTGGGGAGACAGGAAGCACAAATTCCACACATAGGTTGCTGGTTATGATGGTTAATAGGGGCCACTCCTGTTTTGACTCCTTGGTTCCTGTATCCATGTAGTCTTCCTGTTGGAGACACAATACCATATATATGTTATTGGTTCAATGCATATACTGTGTCTTGGAGGACAGCTCCCCAGCTTCACAAGGTGCTGTATCTTGTATCAGCAATTTAGCTGAGTCTTCAATGTGCCATTCCACAGTTCCATCGTGCTTGTTGTTTCTGGCTGATGAGTAAACGCTGTGAATTCTGTGGTTACAAGCTCATTGTTACACCTCCTTGACTATAAAATGGGTTCCTTGGTTTAAGGTATATCCAGTGGATAAGGCATCCTATAAGCCCTCAGATGATGGTGCAGATGGAGGCAAAGCAGTCAGGGGAGACAAACCCATATTCAGAGCATGTATTGATTCTGGTGTGATAGTTCCCTTCTTTTGTATCTATCCATGCCTAGTGCAATGGTGGGCATGTGGGAAGGAGTAGTGAAGTGTTCAATCCCTTGGGAATAGTGGCTCCTACATTTTCTTTAAAGCAATATAGTTTAAGTTAAAAATCATAGATTTTGTGAGTTTGTTGTTTCCACCTGAGTCATCTGAATAACGGTTGAAAGAAAATTGTGCTCAAGAGCAAAACAGTAGCTACTGTTTCTTACCATCCTTTGTTAGGGATTGGTGCCTATTGGTGGGACATGGACTCTTAAATGGGTGCCTGAGGACCTCTCGCTGGAGAAGACTGCCCGAGTCAGGCAAAACTTAGACACAAATGCACCACTGTCAGCAGTTTGTTCACCTCTGCTGTAGAAATGCAACACTCTGCTGAGAGGTACAACCTTTGGGGAAATGGCAACTCAGGAAAGAACCTCAAACTTATAGCTATCCTAGAACATTAGAAGAGCTTGAAATGGTGCCCAATTCTTGAGCTTGTTTTACAGAACAGCAGGTAAAGGAACAACTTGTTTAAAAAACCCTCTGCTGGGCTTCCCTGGTGGCGCAGTGGTTGAGAGTCTGCCTGCCGATTCAGGGGATGCGGGTTCGTGCCCCGGTCCGGGAAGATCCCTACATGCCGTGGAGCGGCTGGGCCCGTGAGCCATGGCCGCTCAGCCTGCGCGTCCGGAGCCTGTGCTCTGCAACGGGAGAGGCCACAACAGTGAGAGGCCCGCGCGCCGCAAAAAAAAAAAAAAAAGATAAAAAACCCTCTGCCTTCACTGAACAAACTCGCTTAAATTAGTTTTTTCAAGTTACATACCCTCCAAGCTTCATGTAGCCTAGATAATATACCATGAGATTCCTCAACTACCCCTATAGATAACACCTCTGACATATGAGTGGCTATAGTAACAGGGACTAAAGCTGTTTTTCAGAAACTTGGAGTCAGCTCTTGTCCAGTTCAAGCTGGCTAAGACTGGTTGGGACCACTGATCCTAAAAGTCGGCCTGTGCAGGTGTCTGACGAATTAACTTTTGACATCAGATGGCCAAAAACTCGAAGCTGAGATCATGCTAAGTGCCTGCATTTTTGAACATGCATCCCATTAAGAAGCCTGTAACTCAGATATGCCTTTGCAAAACACTGATTACCTCACCTTTCCCCAAACTCCTATCACCTTACCCCACACTTAAGACCAACCTGCTTCTTTATCCAATAAAAATCTCAAGCCCCTCACCTTCAGGGAGGTGGATCTGAGATTTGTTTTCCTATCTCCTCACTTGGCTTCCGTGTTAATAAACTCTCTGCTGCAAACTTTAGCCTCTCAGTGTTTGACTTGCTGCCCATTGGGCAAATGAACCTGGTTCATAACAAGTTGTTAATGACAAGCAGGAAGTAATGTGTCATCTGTTGTCCCAGGGATTGCAACAGGAACAATGGACATCACCAGGAGGTATAGTTCTGTTCAACACACAAAAAAACTTTCTAACTGGAGCTGTCCAACAAGCAATTGACCAAGCAGTGCATTTTTTTTTTTTTTTAAGCAGTGCATTTCCTATCCATGATGCCGACTCCATTGTGACAGAGATACTAGAGAGATTGTGTCATAGTAGGAAGTTGCTGTAGATTCATGATACTCAAGGAGAGAAAGGGAAGGCGTATCAGAATCTCCCAGAGGCTCATGTAGTTTGAAAAAGCATGGAGAATGTCACGCTTGATTTTTCTTATATTTAACTGTAAATGTCAAATATCATTAAAGGGTAATATCTGATTTGTGAGCTTAAATAAAGGGGTAGTACCTAAAGTCCCTTCCAAATCACTGTTTTGATTTAGTCAACTTGCCAGTCCCTGGCGGACCTAGTCCCACCACAAAGACATCACATTCTCTAAGGATGCAGGAGGTCCTAATGCCCTAGGGGCTTCTGTGCTGGCCCTGGGCCTGCCCGTCCACGTGCACCGTGCTTTACCCATCCCTCCTTCTGCAGAGTCCCGTCTTTCCACCAGGAACACAGCTCTTTCCCAGTCTCTCTTCCACTCCAACTTGCTCAATGCCCCCACCTTCCCCCAAGAACCGTATTATGTTTCGATCCTATGGTTTTCTGAGGTTCTCATATAACCGAAGCGCCTTCAACCCTGGCTGTAATCAGCGTATTTTGTACCCCTGTGCTAGTTCCCGAACGGCTGACTCATGGAGGTCGGACCACTAGGTTGGACATTTCGTCCTCATCCCCGACACGCACCCCCGCGGAAAAGCCACCAGCCCGCGGGGAGTCTCGAAGGTTGGCTGCAGCCAGGGAAGGGAGAGCGGGGCCGCCTTCCCAAGTCCGGGGCTGTCACGGTCACTACCGATGTACTGGCTACAGAGCGGCCAGCGGGGGTCAGCAGGGAAGGTGAGACCGGCAGAAGGACGTGGATGGAAAAGCCTCACAAACAAGCCTTAGCGACCGGCACCCGCTTCTCCGGCGCCCTCATCCGGCGCCCGCATCCGGGGCCCGCCCTGCCCCCAGCCATCGGACTCCGCCTCCGGAAGTACCACAGAGAAGCGCCGGCCTCCGAGCAGCCTAGAGCAACCCCCGAAAGGCTGTGGTGGCCCCGTGAGCCAGGGTGTCCGCGACCGGACGGCCGACCGGCCCGCCCCTCCGCTTGGTGAGTCCCCGGAAGGCGTTCTGGGGTCGCGATGGGTTGGCCCCTTGTTTAGCCTCCCGGGGAGGAGGAGTCTCCCGTCCCCGGCTGACTGCGGTTCCTGTCCCCAGGGACGCGCGGGGCCGGGGTGCGAGGGCCCGTGTCTCTTCAGTCAGGGTTCGCCCCGACACCCCGCGGACGGAGGGCCCCGCCGTCAGGACCCGGTGACCGTGCCCTGCTGTGAGCTGGGTTTCTGGGGCCCGCTTCGCCCTTTTGGGACCGTGTCTTGACCTAGCAGGGAAGTGGGAGGAGGGCAGCGCCGGGCGAGGCCTTCTGAGAGCCGGGCGCGAGGGCCCTTTCTGAGGGTGTGGAAAGGGGACGGAGCGCTGCCGTGTCCTTGGGTGTGAAGGACAACCAGTCAGAACTGTTAGAGTCGCAGCCCTTCCCTGGCTTACTGTCAGGATTGTGGGAAAGGCCTTCCCACCTAGTCTGACTTATCGAAGGGTCTGATCCCCCAGAGTGGAATTTGGTTATCGGTTAAGGCCATTCAGTAATTCAGAGTGGGCTGACAGAGTGTTTACCAAAAAATTCTTAGGGGCTTGCTTTAAAAAAATTACGAGTAATCGGAACTAGTGTATTTCTCTGGGTGCATACCTGAACCTTGAAAGAAGTTTGTAAATGTCAAGTATTTTCAATTTACACAGAAAATTTTAGGCTATTAAATTGTGTTTCCTTGATTAAAAAAAATTCCACAAATTCTGGATTAGTGGAGTTCAAATAAACTGCATACTTGGACCATATGACTTGGTTCTTAAATATCTGAAAGTGAATAATGTCCATTTTTCTTCCTGCTGTTTATTTTAGGTGGTTAATCATCATTAACTGTTTTCATTGTGTCTACAGTGTGCAAGATAACTTTGCTAAGTCCTGAGAATGTAAAATGGTGGGTTGTTTTAACTTGTTACAATAATTTCTCCTAATCTCACCCTGCAGTGATGGTCATCGTCCTCCAGAACAGGGATGGAGGAAATATCGGCCCAGGAAGCAGCAGGATCTCCAAGGGTCCAGTTTCAGCCTTTGGAGACCCACTCTGAGGGTCTGTCCCCAGAGCCTCAGTTCGTGCAGGACACCGACATGGAACAGGGACTCACTGGGGGTAAGGCAGAGAGAGCACTTCCATCCAGGAGAATGGGAGTGCAGAGGGGCTCCTGGGCCTAGTATGAGAGAGGCCAGGGATTTCAATGAGAGATTGGTCCCTAGAGGGAGGTCTTGAAGGGAGGCACAGACGCGACTCAGTTCAGTCCTGATCTGGGCCCCTCTGTTGAGGTCAGCCTGTCCTTCTTTAATAGGCCGAGTGGTCTTCGCTCACTCTGCTCTGGCTGTTTTTCCTTCATGCAACTTTCACTTCATCCCAGTCACCACATTCAGAATAATTTCTAAGAAATGCTGCTTTTGCCGCACCTCACCGCCCTTGCCTTGCTTTCACTTCCTCTTAGATTTAGGACCTGTCCCTCCCCCTGTTCCCTTAACTTAGTTTCTTCCCTCCTTGACCTTTTGTGCTTTGCCAGCTGCCATTCTGTTGCAACTGCAGTGTTCGTGACTAATGTAATTTTGATCAAAAAAACAACCATCTAATTCCTTGGTTGAGCCCAATGTATACATATCACATATTGACCGTAAAATAACAATGTATACATATCACATATTGACCACAAAATAACATTTTTATGTATTATAGAGAGAGGTTGATCTGTCTTGTACTGCCTTTGTCTTATATGAAGTTTGTATGAGATTACTTGTGCCGATTGCAGTGCCTGAAATAACTTGTGTGTCAGGAACACCAGCTGAGTGCCATGGTGCATAGAGTGCTGTGGAGCATTGTGAGAGTGTGTAAAGGATTACGAGGAAACAGATGACCACTCCTTATTCTTGAGGGCCTTACACACTGGTTGCAGAGACAGTGCTCAGTCTCAAAAGAAAGGCTTAATGAAGTTTACAGAACAGTGTCTGGGAGAGGGTCAAAAGTCTACTAAATAACTGTGGCTCTGGATGAGTCATTGCAAATCTTTATGCTTTGCTTTGCCCATTTGCAAAACAGGTAACAGTGCTTACCCTTCTGTTAGAGGTATGTCATGTCATGGGAATAATGTACAATATGAGATTTCATAATAAAATCCTGTATCACGGGTCTAAGCATGTGTAAGAAGGGCATGCAGGTGCTGAGAAGGTGCAGAACATGGTCAATACCCGATAAACGTTCGTTGGTTTTGCCGTAATGTTGATGTGAGGAAGGGTCCCACTGACTCTCTCTTTTGTAAGGGAGCCCTGGGGAAGGGCTGCTCTCACTCTTGACTCCTTTCTCCTCCCTCAGCTCCACCTGTCCCCCAGGTGCCTGCTCTTCCCCTCGAGGGAAGCCCAGGAGACCAGGCAGCTGCGCTCCTAACAGCCAGGTACCAGGTGAGCTGAGGAACCCTCTGCTTTTCCTCAGGGACTATTGCTGCTGATTGAGTGTGGTCCTTTCCTCATCCCATCCATAAACCTTTCCTGAATTTTATTTTTTTTCAATAGCAGACCCCAGGTTGGGTGCTGATCATCTTCAGAGACCTGGACTTCACAGAAACCACCTTTCCATCTCCCCAATACCACCAGCAAACACTTCCTTTATCCTTGGTGCTGTTATGGGCGCTTATTAGATGTTAAAGGGTTGTGGAACCTATTCCCTAGATTCTACTCTGTTCTCCCTCCTTTCCAACATAAATGCACCCTGCAGACCCTCTGTATCATCTCCTTCATTCTCTGGCCATGATGTTGTGGTGGCCTCCTTCCCCAGAGCAGCCAGGCTGTGTAATTTCAGGAGTTTGTGACATTCGAGGATGTGGCTGTGCACCTTACTCGAGAGGAATGGGGATGCCTGGACCCTGTTCAGAGGGCTCTCTACAGAGAAGTGATGTTAGAGAACTATGGGAACCTGGTCTCACTGGGTAAGGATTGCCTTTCTTATTATTCAGTTTACCACTTAGGATTTCTTTACTTCCTTGTTTTTGAGTAGGTGTGAGGTCTCTGAGTGTGGCTCAGATCCCCGGTCCTAGAACCTCCGATTCCTCCTTCTTTAAGGTCGTCTCTTCTGGGAGTGGGTTTCCTTCGGGGATTTCAGGAGGAGACATTCTACTCCTTAACCTCAGTTAATGTTTCTTGCTTTTGTGGGGCATCTTTTCCCTGTTAGAAAAGGGAAACTTGCTGGTGCTTTGCAAGTTCTCGCTTTCCCTATCTTCCTTTTTTATGAGAGAGACTCTAGGGCCTCCCAACCCACAACCAGACACTTTCCTTCCTGGTAATTCAGTGCCCCTGTATCTGAGAGTTTCCCATTTTTCTCAGAAGAAGAAATGCCTTTTTTTTTTTTAAGATAGGCTAACGTCTTTGTTGAATAATCCCTCACCTCTTAAGATCCCTAAGTTCATCTGCAAGTAGGCAAAATTTGAGAGACTTGATTTCAAGGCATGACTCACTGCGAGTACATTTCAGTGAGTCACCCAGAAGGTAATCCTGCGTAACCTCACCCGCAGAAGTCTCAGACTTAGACCAGTCTCTCCTTTGTCATTTGGATGGTGCAGTTGGTAGCTGAGGTTAGACAACCTGTGGTGTTGTAGAGAAGGATCGGTGGGAGTTGTCGGCATCCCCCTCGGTGTGAGCATTGCTCCTCTTTCTTTTTTTGCCTGTCTCTGCTGCTCTTTTCTTTGTTATGTATGTATGTACTTAATCATGCTTTCTCTTTTCTCTTTCTCTCCCTCTCTCTCTTTTTTTTTAAAACTCTTTTTTGCTTTGCCTGTGCTGGTGGCATCCAGGGTATTGTTTTGTCTCCTTGATTACACTCAGGATTAAAGAGGTCTTCTTAGCTGTGGGGAGGCAGCCTGCCCACTGGGAAGGTTTTTAGTGTGTTTTCCATTCCTGGCTCTTTGATCTTCGTAGGCATACTTCTCCGCCTTCCCACCACCCGGATTCATAGTGTGAATTCCTGCCCGGCCCTGAGTCATACCCAGGCAAGTGCTTTCTCTGGAGAAACACTTGCAGTCCTTTCAGCAG
>NW_006796716.1:5233822-5239260 GCF_000442215.2 Lipotes vexillifer | reverse complement strand
CAGGAATCTCCAAGAGATGGCCCAGGTATCGGCTTCCCATCGATAGTGCTCGTCCCCACTCGGAAACTCCTTTTCCACGGTTATGAGATATTACACTTGATTGATGGAGTAGATGCTTCTCAGGATGCCACCACTATGTAAAATTGCAGCTCCTCACATGACCTTTGATAAATTTCAAAGGGCCAAGGAAGCCCTCCGTTGCAACCAGAATTTTGAACCCTGAATTCTGAGCTCAATCAGAAGCCATGGTTGGTGGTCATCGACTTGTGTTCTCAGAAACCACAAAGTTCGACTCCAGCTCTTCGGTTATGATTTTTCATGTTATTTTAGACTGTGGAACATACACTGTGTGCCCCTCCTTTTCTGTAGTGAACATGACCTGCCTCTTCTGTTGCCTAAATCACCTGAGACCCCTGGGCCTTTCTAACGTTCTAGTCTTTTGCTTCCTTTAAATCCCTGTGGCCCCCTCCAGGGTCCTGCCTTCGTCCCGTTTATTCTTTGTAGGGCTGTACAGATTGATGCGTTTATATGACCTTTCCTGATCAAGTGTTCCTCAATGGAGCGGAAAGGCTGTCTTTCCTTCCGGCTGTCAAATTGAATGTATATTCAACAACTTGTAAATTGTAAAGTGATATGTAATTGTAAATTACTGTTAATATCTAATAATTACATAATTTCCAACAGTTAACCTGTCTACTTTTTGGAGTAAAGAAACTTCTTAGTAGTTCAGTCAGCCTAACAGCACAGCATACTGTTAGACTGAATTTTATCCCATTTCCTCTGTCATCTCTGCACATACACAGGACACGTATGCACACTCACACATGCTGGGCACAATTACGTAAAAGAAGCCCTCCTACTTAACTTGTTTTTGTGACCAAGTCAGCAGCCTCTCCTTAGTAATTATTTTTTACAATCTTTAGGAAGTAATTTTCATATTTGGGGGTTCAGCAAACTCCACTTGAAATTGAGGTTGATACACTTAGTTAACTTAGCTTAATGTTTCGTGTTGTAAAATAAGGACTTTATAATTCAGTCTCTGATTTAGCAGCCCTGTTCTCCAGTTCATACCTTTTTCCCATGATAGTAGCTCTGAGTTGTATTTGTCACAGATACCAGAACTTTGGTCTTTCGGTTAAGTGCTTCCACTACACAGTAATAAATATACAGAGTACGAACAGGGTAAAAGAATAAAAAAGTAGGTAAAAATTGTCATTACCAAATCTAAAAAGAAGCATATACTGTTGCCAATGAGTGAATTACTGGCTTGGGGGTCATACCCAAAGGGAAGTCGTCTGTGACTTAGTGCTGGAGTTTAATAAGACTGGGAAAAAAGCTTGGATTACACTTCACATGGGGCAGTGTGGCAGGTGCCCTGTTAGGTGACAGCATTAGAAAGCTGCTTCCCAGAACTCTACTGGATGGTGAGTGAGCTGATAAGTCAGGAATGTTTGGCACATACCCCTTGCTTTTTGAAGTTGATGTCGTGAGGGCAAAAGTGATTTTGTATAGAATGTCTTTCACTACCACAGTTGTTCACTACTGAGCAACCAGTATGTTACTAAGTACTTAACATATCTCATTTAATCCTTACCATAACCCTGTGAGCAGGTATTATTCTGTTTTATACCCGAGGGTAAGAGGAGTTAAGTGATCCATCCAGGGTCAAAGCTAGGCTATGGACTCAGATCTGACTCTGAAGCCCACGCTTTTTCACTGTTTTGTGCCTTAGGACAGTTAGTCCAACACATATAGTGTTTTTTTAATATTTTTATGGCTCTGTACTATGATGGTAATTTAAAATGGCCACAATAAATTGGACAGACAGGCATGAGGTTATACAGTTTGGGAGCAGAAAGGGCATGCATTCAAGAAAAAGTAAAATTGTTAAGAGGATACATTCCTTTATAATAGGTATCTACACAGGAACAATATAGCTAAGGAGAGATTTTATTTGTGTGTTTATTAAGGACAAGGAAGAAAAGCATGCAGCTTTCAGATGGCTAAAATCTTAGCACAGCACTGGTATAGGCAACAAACAATGAGGTAAATTTTAAATGTTAATTTTAAAGATCAGATTAAGTTAAAAATAAATCTAGTTAGAAAACTGTCAAGGTTTCAATTTTAAAAATCAAAATGTTTTAATAAAAATTAATTTTAGATAGGAAAAATTTCAAATTTCGATAGGAAAAATGCATATTTTGAAAGCATAGATTTTTGACTTAAATCTAGGAAAAAGGCATTCAGGCCAGTGGTGAGAAAACCTGCTTTAATGCTTTCTGTGACCCTTAGTATAGATTGGAAAGAATGTTAACTGTGGGTTCCATTTACCATCTGTGACTAAGCAGATATTTAAACCGATTATAATGACGTTTTCATCTATAAAACAAAAAATAATGTCTGCTTCCTGGGTTGTGTCAAGGCTTAAATCAGGTTATGTGCGTAAGCACCTGGCTCGTGCTGGTTACTTACCAGCACATGTTCTTTCTGAAGGGGCAGCATGTAGTGTGAGCTATGGACCAGATTTCTTTTTTTTTTTTTTTTTTTTTTTTTTTTTTGCGGTACGCGGGCCTCTCGCTGTTGTGGCCTCTCCCGTTGAGGAGCACACGCTCCGGACGCGCAGGCTCAGCGGCCATGGCTCATGGGCCCAGCCGCTCCGCAGCATGTGGGATCTTCCCGGAGCGGGGCACGAACCTGCGTCCCCTGCATCGGCAGGCGGACTCTCAACCACTGCGCCACCAGGGAAGCCCTGGACCAGATTTCTTAATACAGACAAAGATTTCAGAAGAGTGTTCAAATTGTTTGTTCATAATGGAATTTTCTCAGATTGAATGTTGCTCAGGCTGTGCCTATTACGAAGAGATTTTCATTCCTTTGACACTAAATTTTCTCTCAGGTCCCTTTTAATTAAATGTCATGATTCTCAATCTGTTGGATCCTGGCTCTCCATGTATTGTTCTAATTACTGTTTCTCTGTTCTTCTTATTATTTTCACCTTTTGCTCCATTGTCAGTATGTTGGTCTTCTGTGCTCTTTCTGTACATATTTAGAGGAAGGGATGGATTTCATTCACAATCATTATTTTTTACTAGTAGATTATTTAAAAGCTGGTTTCTGAAATAAGACTGTTTGAGCCCCAGCTTCACCAGTTATCATGACCTTGGGCAATGTTCTTAACCTCTCTGAATCTTAGTTTTCCCATTTGTAAAATTGGTACGGTAATAATTCCTATCTCATGAAGGTATGGTGAGTATTAAGTGAGTAAAAGATTATAAAGCTTTTGGTGTGGTACTTTGCACCTACCAAATGCTTAGTGAATCTTAGCTTAATATTTTGATAATACAAGTGAGTTTAAGTCTGTATCTTGAATCCCTTTCTTTCTTCTAAACTGCAGTCTTGTATCTCTAACTGCCTGCTAGGCATTCTCTCTATACCTTCCTACATTACCTTAAACGTGTCTAAAATCAAACCAACAAGAAGATGATCTTTTTTTGTTGTGTGTAAGTGATTTAAGTGTAGATGTAGAGTAACCAAAATTAATTTCAATTTTCAAATACCTAGAAACACCTTAATAAATATCTGTCAAAAGTTGCGAATTATGTTATCAGAATTCTGAGCAGAGTAGTTGCTGTGTCATGCCATACTACCTTTTTTTTAAACTTGCAAAACTATTTCATTTGACATGGAGGACCTTAACTAAAATGGGTCCAAAAAGAGAATTGACTCTATGCCCAACAGGAATTCAGAAACACAGTAAATGCCTTTTTTATATCTATTCTGATCTCTCTGCTCTTAAGCTGTCATGTGGAATCCCATAGGACAACTATTGGTTTATCATACTTTTCAGGCTCAGAGCCCTTTTTAAAACATTGATAATCTGTTGACACTTGGGCACAAAATTGGCACTCAATGAGTAGCTCTTAAATAAATGAATGAAAAGAAGTGTAAGATACAAGGTACATGGTCCCTGCTATCAAAGAGTTTATAAATCAGGTAGGGATGATAATACCTGAAAACAATTTTTAAAAATCTGTAAACTTCATTATATAGAGACATGTCAGGATAAGAAGAACACATAATACAGTTTGTAGACATTCAGTAAGTGCAGAGAAAGGCTTTTGGAGATGAGGGGCTTGAGCTAGACCTTGTATGTGTGCTACTAGAAGCTTTATGGGCTGAATACGTGTAAAAACTGCCCCTTTGATACTGTAATAGTTCTGCCCCACCTCAGAAGCAGACTGCCTCTTGCTTTTGCTTTAAAAGAGATGAGACCAAAAAAAATTAAAAATAAAAATAAAAAATAAAAGAGATGAGATCCTAGCAGTCCATTATGCAAGCCAGAGAAAGACCATTTTGTGTGAAATTGCACTTTTATTGCATCTACCTCACTGTACCGTATTAGTGTAAGTTGTTTATATCTGTCTCTGCAGTTAGAGTGTAAGGTCCTTGAGGGGATGGACCTTATCTGCTTGGGCTCTTTATCTCCTACATACTTTGCATATAGGAGGCACTCCATAAATGTTTGTTGAATAAACAAGAGTATAAGCTCCTAAGGGGTAAGGATGTGTCATATTATTGTTTCCTCATGTGCCCTGAAATGAATTGTTTCTTGAGATTGGTCCTTGGAATATTTTTTCAGCCTTCACTGATTCTATTGCTACAGTTTAGCTCACCGCACAACAGGTGCTTGAGAATTCACCTTTCTCCAGTCCAGCAGAGTTATATTTTGATGACCTCCATTTTGACCAGGTCTAATACTTGTAGGCCGGGTCTAATACAAAGAGTAATCTGTAGGCAGCAGATGAGGAGTGATAATGATAATTTCTGTGAAGACAGGTACACACTCATGCCACATTCCCTGAGTATGTGTAAATGAATACTTATGCTCCCTAAAGTCATCAGCTTGCCCCTTAGCACACCTCTTTTTAGAGCACAAATATGAACCCCTTGTAGAAGGTCTTTGGCCTTCTCACTCTCCAGGCCTTCCTAATGTCTTCTAAGAATTTACTTTCTCTCTCCATTAGCCATTATTAAGAGAAAAAGTGGCTGGTGTAGTATCTGGGGATAAATTGCCACATCCCATTTCCTTCTCTGTGAGCAGGATTTCCAATTTCCAAGCCTGATGGGATCTCCCAGCTGGAACAAGATCTACAGGTCTTTGATCTGGAAACTAAGAATAGAGAAGTCTTAAGAGATGACTGCTCAGGTGAGTAAGGCAGAATCAATCAGATGAATTAGTAGGGAAGTAAAGTCTAGTTGTTGAGCCAAGCTGTAGTTGCTTTGGCAGTCAGTGAAGAGCTCTGTCTGTATCCCAGAATGGAGAGCTCTTTCCTTTTCCGTTCAGTTTTGATGAACTCTTACTTCGTCCCTTATCCGTAAGTTGTACTAGGTCCCTATTCAAGTTGCTTATCTATAATTCTGTTGAACTTTCCCTGTTA
>NW_006796716.1:5233066-5233771 GCF_000442215.2 Lipotes vexillifer | reverse complement strand
TGCTGAACCTGCCCTCTATTTCTCCACACCTTGGACCACCTGGATCCTACCTCACTGCTCCTATTCATGCCCTTACATCTGCTGTTGAGATTTTGTTCCTGTGTTTCAGAGTAAATAAACTTCTCTTACCCTGGTAGATTGTAGATTATTTAGTTTTCTCTTCTCTAAGTTTTGTTTTTCTAAGCACAGGGTACAGATTACATTTGCATTTTCTATTTATATATTGAATCAGATGGAGAGACCAGAGAAGAAAACAAGCTGTTGATTCCTAAGCAGAAAATTCCAGAAGAAGTACATTCATACAAAGTGAGAGTAGGAGGACTCAAAAAGGATATTGCCCAAGTTCCTGAGACTAGAGAAGTGTATAAGACTGAGGACAGATTAGAAAGGCTTCAGGAAATCTTAAGGAAATTTCTCTTCCTGGAGAGAGAGTTTAGGCAAATAACAATCAGTAAGGAAACCTTCACCAGTGAGAAGAACAGTGAATGTAATGAACCTGAAAAAAGCTTCAGTCTGGACTCAACTCTTGATGCAGATCAGAGGGTTCTTAGAATACAGAATGTTGATGACATTGATAAGTATGACATGAGCCTCAACCAGAATTCAGCTGGTAAACATGAGCAAATAAATCTAACACAGGATTTTCAGAGTAATGAATATAAGGAAAGTTTAATGGAACTCTCCCACCTTAATAAATGTGAGAGC
>NW_006796716.1:5229407-5233056 GCF_000442215.2 Lipotes vexillifer | reverse complement strand
CTTCCCTGCCACTGAGAAATCCTATAAATGTGATGCATGTGAGAAAATCTTCCATCAGAGCTCAGCCCTTTCTAGACATCAGAGAATTCATACTAGGGAGAAACCCTACAAATGTAAAGAATGTGAAAAATCTTTCAGTCAGAGTTCAAGTCTTAGTCGACATAAAAGAATACACACTAGAGAAAAACCCTATAAATGTGAAGCATCTGATAAATCCTGTGAGGCGTCTGACAAATCCTGTAGTCAGAGCTTAGACATAATTCAGCATAAGAGGATTCACACTAGAGCAAAATCTTATAAATGTAGCAATTGTGAAAGAGTCTTCAGTCGTAGTGTACACCTCACTCAGCATCAGAGAGTTCACAGAGAGATGCCTTGTAAGTGTACTGTGTGTGGCAGTGACTTCTGTCATACCTCACACTTAGCTGAACATCAGAAGGTCCATTGTGAAGAGAAGTCCTATGAATACAACGAATGTGGGTTGACATTTATTAAGCATCAAGGAATTCGTCTCAGAGAAAAGCCCTATACATGTAATGAATGTGGAAAAGACTTCAGATTGAATTCCCATCTTATTCAGCATCAAAGAATTCACACAGGAGAGAAACCACATGAATGTAATGAATGTGGAAAAGCTTTCAGTCAAACCTCATGCCTTATTCAGCATCACAAAATTCATAGGAAAGAGAAATCCTATGAGTGTAATGATTATCAGGATAATTTCAACCATAGCTCAGATCTTGTCCTGCAACAGGAAGTGCTCACCAGAGAAAAAGCCTTTGATTGTGATGTGTGGGAAAAGAACCTCAGTCAGAGAGCACACCTCGTCCACCATCAAGGAATTCATACCAAAGAGAAACCTTGTGAATGTAATGAACGTGGAGAGACATTTAGTCAAGTTCAGGCCTCATTCAGCATCTGAGAGTTCACACCAGGGAGAAATCATGTGTGTCCTGAATGTGGTAAAGGATTCTGTCCCAGCTCAACCTTTATTCATCATTGGGGAATTCACACCAGAGAGAAACCTTCTGAATGTGATGAACGTTGGAAAGCTATTAGTCCGTGTTAAACTCTTTACACCTGCAAACCCATACCAATGAGAGAACCTACAAATACGTTGAAGGTGGTAGATGCTTCATGCTATTTTCATACCTTAGTCACCATTGGAGAATTCATACTGGAATAAAATTCTATAAATGTGATGCATGTGAGAATATCTTCCATCAGAGTTCAGCCCTTTCTAGACATCAGAGAATTCATACTAGAGAGAAACTCTACATATGTAAAGAATGTGAAAAATCTTTCAGTCAGAATTCAAGTCTTAGTCGACATAAAAGAATACACGCTAGAGAGAAACCCTATAAACGTGAAAAAGCCTTCAGTCAAAGAAACTACTTGGTGAGCATCCAATTCATTTCATGCCGAATACCTATGAATGTAATAAATGTGTATGTGTGGGAGGATTCAGCCATATTCCAACCCTCATTCAGCAAAGAATTCATACCCAAGAGAAGTCATTTGGGTATATAGTAAATGACAAGTCTAGGAGTTCAAGTCTTTTTTCATCATCAGAATATCCACACCAGACAGGAATTTGATATAATGCAAGTGGAAACATTTAGCACCATATTTCAGGCTTTATTCAACATCAAAATATTGAAGGGAAAATTATTATTTGCATATGAAATCGTTAATATATAGTCCCAGTCTTTTTCATTGCAGAAGAATCTAGTCAGAGGAGTGACTTGGTGAATGCAGTTCTGTTTTCTCGTGGCATTCTTTCATTTAATAGGTGTTATAAGTAGGTATGTATGCTTTATTTATGGAACTCATTTAAGCTATTTTTATTTTTATTTTTATTTTTTTTTGTGGTACGCGGGCCTCTCACTGTTGTGACCTATCCCGTTGCGGAGCACAGGCTCCGGACGCACAGGCTCAGCAGCCGTGGCTCATGGGCCCAGCCGCTCCGCGGCATGTGGGATCTTCCCGGACTGGGGCACGAACCCGTATCCCCTGCATCGGCAGACGGGCTCTCAACCACTGCGCCACCAGGGAAGCCCCTAAGCTATTTTTATTTTAATGTGGCCTATAAACACTTTTATTTTTCCTGAAGTTGGTTCTTATTGTTCACAGCTTCCCTAACATATATTGATACACCAATGTTAAAACATGTCAACTTCTGGAAAGTTTCTCATTTAGCTTTTTCTGCTGTTCTCAGTCAAAGTTCTCTCCAAAACAGACTCTTAGGCCTTCTGTTTTCTGAGGACCCTATTTCTTTCCAGCCGTAACATTTGGATTCCTGTTGATTTCTCCATTCTCTTAAGCACCTTCAATGATGGTTTCCTGGTTTTAAGCTTTACACCAGCAGGTATGCCACCCCTATTTGCTTTTTTGGTGTCTTCTGTCCTAATGCAAATTATCTTCCTTTAAAAGAAATGGATTTACACACCCTGTCCATCCATGAGTATGAAGGATTCTGTTACCCCTGAGTTTGTGGCAGGCAGCTAAACATTTTCAAGTGACACCCAAGTTCTTAGCTGTGTTAACATGCACAGCCTTCTAAAAGAGATGAAAAAGACCTTAGGAAGCCAGCAAGACTGATGGTAGCCTAGCTGTATTCAGCGCCTATTCTGCATGTCTAAGTTCAGAATTATTTTATATATGTCCATTGAAGGCCAGCAGTATGCTCAAGTCTGCTTTTGATAGGGTAAAACGTAAAGAACATATACTAAGAAATCAGAGATCTTCGTAAGGGAATGCTGCCTTCCATCAAAGGTATTGCTCTTCTTGTGTAATATCTTTAGAGAGAGTATATTTCAAGAATGGCAGATATACCTGTAAAATTTAACCATTACAGTTTTTCATTATCTGTTTTTAATTGTTTACACGTCATCATATTTTTTGTATTTTACTAGCGTCTGCAGGCCATATAACATTTTTTTTTGATTGATGAAACTGAGCACAGATGTTGGCTCCAGAGTTCAGTGTCACTGTCATAACACCTAGCAAGAGTTCATGATTCTTTAGATGATGTCAAAGCATTCTATTGTATTTTTCCATCTTAAGCGTCAAAATATTTTGTGAATAAGACAAGTGTTATTTAAAATTCTAGTTGTCGTTCCAGCGATTGAGGCTTTCATAATTCATATGTTAAAATATTCTCTAGGGATCCTTAACAAATATATAAAAATTCATTGCTTACTCTGTAAGCCTCTTATGGCTAATAACCTCTAGGGTAGTTCTACCACAGTATTTTACCTCTTAGCCATCAGCAAGCATAGGATCTCATCAGGACACGGTAGGGACCTAAATGAATTGATCTAAATGTAAAAGCATACGAAAAATGCATGTTTTCGTTTTCCTGTCTATGACCATATATACCCTTCGGATAGAGACCACGGGTAATCACCTCCAGTGATTATGAAACAGGATTAAGTAATCTCGAAATAGCAGAAAATGTAAAAATCACATGTATGCATTTGGTTTAGGAATGTGCTTTTGTACTTCCACTTGAATAAAGGTGTGTTTGGTACTCTGAGAATCTGTTTCAAATAAAATCTGAAGTCCTCAGCCAGAAGCATTTGGGAATCTTAGAATCACCTTCCTGGCTGCAACTCAGTTCCTTCTAGAAACCTGCTTCACAGCAGGA
>NW_006796716.1:5226242-5229397 GCF_000442215.2 Lipotes vexillifer | reverse complement strand
GCAGGAATAAATCACTCTCCTTCGTACAGGTACAAAGCTTGCTCTTCCACAGACCTCTGGAATAAAGTCAATGTTTACAATTTAAAGGGTTATTTGGTTGGGATGCTGTTGGCACATAAAGTAAGGGTAAATAGTTTGAAGTTTCAGTAGAGCTGGGCAGAATGTGTTTTTTTAAATAAATAAAACATTTAAAAAAATGAGAAACCAAAATAATCCTTGAGGGCAAGTAACTTGTCTCTTTAAACTTGCTGATACTTAATTGGTCCAGTATAGTTTGTGTTCTTAGTCTTTTTAGCCTTGAAGACAGGGGAGGGAAGATAAGAAGTCTAATAGTTGGGACACCTAATTTTATCTATCTGTCCACCTACCTACGTACACATGTATATATATATGCACATACTCAAACAGTCCTCACAACAACTCTGCAAGGGAACCAGCTCCGTTTTGCAGAGGAACTGAGGTGTAGAGAGGTTGAAAAACCTGTAGGGTCACACAGTAAGCTCAAAGTCAGGGCTGTTTGACTCCACAGCTTTCCATCATCGTGATGTTGGTATCGGACACATCCCAGAACCTAGAGAAGAGACGTTTTCTTTGATAGTTCTTTGTTCCCTGTTACACACCCAGTGATTCATCATTAGTTTGCAGCTGATCCTAAATGCTCTCAGAGCTCTCTGGGAAGCTGGGAGAAAATATCCCAGTATCTTTTGGGAGCTAGTTAGAACCCCCCTGCCCCACCCTTTGAAACAGGCTTGACAATTTTGACGACGACAGGCTACAGGTCAAATCTCCTGAATTCCCATCTTCTGCCAAGACACCCCCACTGCCATCACTAGATTTATATTTCCATTTCTCAATGACCCAAATGCATTCTTAATTTTTCTGCCAACTAGGACTTACTAATGGATACATATCCTTACCAAGGTTTACTATCATCTCTGGCTATATTATAGTGGCGGAGCAAAGTGGGTAATGGGAAAATCAAGTTTGATTCCTAGGTTTTCGGCTTGAGCAAGAGTGGATAGGTAGACTAGAGATGGAGTGCTGAGACTGGAGCAGGGAGAGTATTTCGGGCAAAAGAGAGCATGTCAGAAGGCCTGCAGTGGAAAGAGTGTGGCATTTTCAAGGCAGTAATAAATGAGCTCTTTGGAGAATGCCTCACCTTAGGAAATAGTATGTGGGTAACTGAGGATTTGATAACAAATTTCAAAGGAAGCCCATAGGGTGTTGTCTCAGAAACGATGGAATTTCTCACATCCAAATATGTAACCTCTTATGTCCTTTCATTCATTCAGTAATACAGATGGCAGGCAATATGATATTTAGTGGTAGCTGGTGGATACAGTTAACCTAATCAAATGCATTAATCAATCCATTGAGTAAAGAAGACAGATGAGTCAAAGCAATGACTTTGGAATGAGATATATGTTTGAACTTTACTAGCTATATGACTTTGGACATTTTACTTAGCCTTTCTAGTTTTCTTGTGTATACAATGTGGTGGTTAATAGCATGAAAATTAAATGAGATAATGTAAAAGTTACTGGTCATACACTAAATGCCCAGAAGTTTTTAATGTAAATACTAATATAAAAAACGCTACAACAGAGGAGAGATGCTTAGCATAAAATCTAAAAAAGAGGAAATCAACGAGCAAGCGTTTACCAGTGCAGGACTAGCATTGTTAGGAGGGTCACCGTGACCTAGGAGAACTTAAAATATGACTAGAGAAATCACTAGGCATTTGTGGTCTGTGTGGTAGGAACTGCCTCCTGATAGGCACTTCCTGCTGGAGTCAGCAAACTTGACACGCCTCTAACATTCGTTATCACGCGGCATCAAGTCTTAACACTCCCTTCAAAATATGAGTGCATGAAGGAACCAATGTTAAATCCAAGACTTAAGAATGGTTTCAAATAGATGGTGCTCTGTACAAATCAACAAGAAAATATTGATTTTGGAATTATTTTGCTGCCTCATCCCACTCTAAGAAAATGGTTACCGTTTTATATTTGTATTTCATCCATGTTAATAAATTTACAACTTGGACGTAATTACGAGCGTCTTTCCCGCAGTTGCTTATGTCCCGCAGACAGCATTTCCCCCGTCTTCCTCCACTGTCTCTCCGGAGTGTGGTTAGCCTCCAGGCTCTGGTTTGAACGGGCCAGCGCTGAAATCCTGCCTCTAGGTTGCTCACTAGCTGTGCAGCTTCTGGCGTGTAAGATAGTAAAAAGTATAAACTTTGTGGGATTGTTGTGAGGGTTAATGAGATAATGTTCAGTTTCAGTGCCCCATAACTGGTAGCTGTTATGTTTGAGTTTAGCAGGAAAATCCTCTTTATCATGAACAGCTCGTTTCGTTATCCTTTTTTCCTGCTTCAGCATATCAGATACGCCTCTGCAAACCTGTACTCCAGGTGCAGTAGGTGTTTGGATCTTGATCCTATCTCTACGGCTTTTCTTCCTCTTTCAGCCCTTTGGTACCAGTACGTTCCTCCTCTTTATTTATATGCTCCAGGCATAACTGGGAGGCTGAGTTGAAGCGACAAAGGGAGAGGAGGACAGGCTGGACAGAGGGCGTAGATAACAGGTTTTGGCCCAGCAGGGTCAGCGTGGCCTGTGATCTTGAAGAAGGAATGTGGAGATGGGTGGAGCAGAGCGGAGGAGGCAAATGGGGTGCACACAGGACACTGGGGATGAGAAAGAAGAGACAACCAATTTAGATCCTAAGTCCACTTGGGCGATGAAGGGCAAATAGAGAAATCTTTTCAATCCCTTCTTGGGAAGGAGGACAAACGCCCAAGGAGGCCCCTCACCCGACTCCGCTCTGGACCCAGCTCCCCAGCGGCCCCTAGGGAACCCGCGATCGAGATTAGACCTCCAAGCTGCCTAGACGGGCCCCGGAAGTGCGCGCCGAGGAGCAGGCGTTTCTAGTCCCCTTGGAGGCCGAGGTCGCCGACGCCGCCGGGACGCGCTGCTGGCTGAGCGAGTGAGTGTTGCTGTTCGCCGCTGGGGCGGCGGGAGAGGGTCGGGCAGGGAGGAATCTCTTGGGGTCGGGGTGGGGCGCGCTGCCGGCCGCCGGGCGCCCCCCGCGGCGGGGGCCAGTCTGCCTGCAGGGAAGACGAGGCTCCCCCGACCGCCCCCAGGCCGGGAACCTCT
>NW_006796716.1:5214371-5226188 GCF_000442215.2 Lipotes vexillifer | reverse complement strand
CGGGCAGCTTTCACTACATCTGTCCTCTTCTCGCTCTCTGTCCTGAAGTGACTGCCCGCTCCTTGGGTCGGGTTCTGAAGACCTTTTAGAGAAGATCCTGGCCTTGGAGCGGCACCGGGGACTGGACCTGGCCCATGGAGAAGCTGCCAGAGCAGACGTCCCCGGAGTCCCCGTGTCCGTCCCTCGAGCAGGAGCCTCGAAAGAGCAAGGGTGAGGAGAGCTGAGCTAGCTGCTTTCTTTGTCTAAACTTTATCCTTCCCACCGCGGCCTCAGATCAGATGGACACGATTAACCGTGCGCTTAGAATTACCCTGGTGCAAGACACTGATTTTTTTTTTTTTAACCTAAAACATTATTACATGTAAATAAAGCCTATCACTAATGTTTCCTCTCTTCATGTGTGGAGCAGACAGACCTGCAGACCTGCAGCAGCACTGTCCATAGCACTAAGTTTTGAGGATCTGTCATTCCAGCACGTGTTAACTTGCTTGTCCTTTGAGAGGCTCAGTAAACGTTGTGTGAATAAAAGAATGAATGAACCCAGCCAAGTGTGTCCTATACCCCAAGTACCAGGAAAAGAGTGGGCTTCTCCCCCGAACCTGTCTTTCATCATTAGGGAAGATACATTTTCCACCCAGGATGTAAACTTCGAGAGGGTACCTTGCCTGTGGAGTACAGTAGACAGGCCAGCCACTTGCTAATGGAAAATGAGGTTAAACTGTAAACGTCAACATTTAAATTTCAATCTACCATCCCACCATTGTCTCGCATATGCTTTTGGCCTTTATAAAAAGGTGGATTTGGATTATTTGATTGAGGGACAAAGGCTTAGATAATCCACATCATAGATTTTGAGATGGCTAATGTTTGGAGGATTTTTCTTCACATATTTAGCTTTCGAATTCTGTTTTAGGCTGATTTTTAACTCATATATTCTATTGAGTTATTATTATAAGGTGCTGAGACTAAGTTGAAAGAAAACGTACCTCCATCGCCCCCGCCCCCCACACCAGCTTAGAGTTGAGTTGGAATAGTTATCTGTGAGAGACTACAGGACAATAAACAATGTGGACGTTCACCTATCAACTGGCATTGGCCCAGGAGGCCTTAGAAAGTCATATATTTGGCCTTGAAAGAATTTAGAGTAAGAAAAGAATCAGAGTTTAGGTAAGAGGGGACAGGCCCTTATCACAGGCTCCTCGCTGCTAGTCTTTCTAAGGCCAAGTGCCTTAGTTGCCATCCTAAAATATTTATTTGTGTTAGTTCACAGTGCCCACTGCATTCATTTCATTCTCTGTAACCTGGCATTCAGGGTCCTCTGCAGTGGGGTTTCAACCCAACTTTAAAGTCTTTATCTCAGTGTTCCCCCAGACAGACCCCACAAGACTCGTGTGTCTGCACAAGGTAATGCCGAAAACACTTTGTACTATCCACCATTGTGCCTTTTTGTCCTTTTTTTGCATCGCTGTCCCCTACATTCTCTGCCTACCCAAACCCCACACGTCCCAGTGTCCCATGCTTGAAACCTCAGTGCAGGGCAGCCTCCTCCATCAGGTTTCTGAAGCAGACTGGTGGCTGCCAGGAAGGAAACAAACACATGCTAGAGATGTGGAAACCTGTAGAACTTGGTGGTTGACTAAATAATAGAGGGAAGTTGGGTGTAATCACCTTTGTTCCCTTTGCTATCATACCTCTTAAAAATCTTCACCAGTTGCTGTTAATTTTGTAACTGCCATTCGCTTGGTGCAGGGCACTGCTTCTACTCCATCGAAACTGATTATATCCAGGTTGCCAGTGGCTTAACTAATGAATCCGCTGGACATATTTTTTTTAATCCCTAATTTTTATTTTAATATATTTTTTTAATTAAAAATTTTTTTTTAATATATTTTTTTTGGTCTGCTTTGGGTCTTCATTGCTGCGTGTGGGCTTTTCTCTCTAGTTGCGGCGACCGGGGGCTACTCTTTTTTGCAGTGCGCGGGCTTCTCATTGTGGTGGCTTTTCTTGTTGTGGAGCACGGGCTCAAGGCCCATGGGCTCAGTAGTTGCAGCACACGGGCCCCAGAGCACGCAGCCTTCAGTAGTTGCGGTGCATGGGCTCAGTAGTTGCGGCGTGTGTGCTCTAGGGTGTGTGGGCTTCAGTAGTCATGGCGCGCTGGCTCAGTAGTTGTGGCTCGTGGGCTCTAGAGCACAGGTTCAGTAGTTGTGGTGCACAGGCTTAGTTGCTCCGTGGCATGTGGGATCTTCCTGGACCAGGGCTCGAACCCGTGTCCCCTGCATTGGCAGGCGGATTCTTAACCACTGCGCCACCAGGGAAGTCCCATCCCTAATTTTTTTTGACCCTTTAGTATTTCTGTTGATGTGATCACTGTTCCTTGAAACTCTTGTTCTTTGGTTTTGGAAGCACCGTTTTCTCCTGGTCCTGCCACTTGCCTTCTCAGGGTCTTTCCCATTCCTGTTTCTCTACTCCCTTCCTTCCTTCCTTCCTCCCTCCCTCCCTCCCTCCCTTCTTTCTTCGCTGCACCATGTGCTTTGTGGGATCTCAGTTCCCCGACCAGGGATTGAACCCGGGCCACTGCAGTGAAAGCACAGAGTCCTAACCACTGAACCGCCAGGGAATTCCCTCCACCCATTTCTTAAACACTGATTTTCCCCAAAGCAGTTCTCAACCCTCTTCTCTTTCACTCTCGTGGGTGATCCTGTCCCCTTCTGAGACTTCAGGTTGCACTCTGTGCTGAACTGGACATCTGTAAGTGTACTTCTGGACTCATTCTTTTCTGCCATCCCCCACCTCCCTACCTTCCAGTGACGCCCTTGACTAATTTTAGTAGGTGCTTTTCCCAAACCAGAAAGCTTGGGTCATCCTCTGCATTCTCCTTCCCTCTGTATTCATTTGGCCACCAAATCCTGTCAGTTTTTCTTCAGAAAGGCCTGACTCTGTTGCCTGTCACCACCACCTCCTCATTTTAGGCCCATTGTATTTCCTTGGAGTATTGACACATCCCTGTGCTGTTGGTAATTTCCCCCACTCTCAGCTGCCCATATTATTCTCTGCCTATAGAATAAAGCCTCAAATCCTGAGTGTGGCATATATGTCTCTTCATTATGTTTTTCAAAAAAAATTGTTCATAGTGACGTTATTATTGTTTTTTTTGTCTTTTCATTGTCTGGCTCTACTCTATTTTTTCTGCTCTATGTCCTACTTCCTGCCCACACGGAGCATACATCTCATTGAATTTTTTATCACTACTCCTTAAACTTAGTGTTCCCTTTTATGTTTCCGAGCCTTAACATATGCTGTTGCTTTTGCCTGCAATTCTCTTTACCTTGTTGATCCCGTTCATAGTTCAAGATGCAGCTCAACATCATTCTTTGAGGACGTGTGGTCCGCAGTTCGCCTAGGGAGGGGTTGTCATTCCTAATTGTGCTTTGAAACAGCATTATAATCTCTTTACCAGAATCTTGCACATAGTCAGCGGTACATATGTTTGTTGAGTGATTAAATCAAACAGGAAGTATATTAGTTTCCTACGACTGCTATGACAAATTACTGCAACTGCATGGCTTAAAACAACTGTATTTTCTCATAGGTCTGGAAGCTAGAAATCCAAGAGGGCCAGGCTTGCTCTGAAGGCTCTAGGGAAGCTATTCCCAGACCCTCCTGGTGGCTGCCCGCAGCCCTTAGCATTCCTTGGCTTGTAGCTGTATCACTGCAATCTTGCCTCCATTGTCACATGGCCTTCTTTCCCATGTGTTTCTGTGTCTGAATCTTCCTCTCCTTTCTCTTAATAAAGATTCCAGTCATTGGATTTAGGGTGCACCCTAATCCATTATGATCTCATCTTAACTAATTACCTCTGCAAGGACCCTATTTCCAAATAAGGTCACATTCTGAGGTATACATAAATTTTGGGGTGAGGGCTCTATTTGACCCCGTACAGGAAGCATTGCTCATTTCTTCTGCTGTTAGAAGTAAATGTACTTGGGATCACACAGCTTTGTAGTTAAGCTGCTTGAAGAACTGTGTAGATTTCCCCCTCCCTTTAAATTAGAAGCAAATCAGTCTAGAAATGTTTCTTTAAACCTTCATCCACAGGGACGCTTTTTTTTTTTTTTTTTGCGGCACGCGGGCCTCTCACTGTTGTGGCCTCTCCCGTTGCGGAGCACAGGCTCCGGACGCGCAGCCTCAGCAGCCATGGCTCACGGGCCTAGCTGCTCTGAGGCATGTGGGATCTTCCCGGACCAGGGCACGAACCCGTGTCCCCTGCATCGGCAGGCGGACTCTCAACCACTGCGCCACCAGGGAAGCCCCACAGGGACACATTTGATGAGCCTGTTATTCCAGAGGGCAACTGCTCTCTTCTTGGGCTTCTCTAGCTCTGTCTCAGACTGGCCACTGTCTGCAGAGGTATTCCAGAGGGTCCTGCCGTCCATCAGAGTTTGGATCCAAGTTTTTGATATTTCTTGTATAAGTGACTCAAACCCATGAGGAGATATACCTCTCTGAATTCTATTTGAGTTTCAGTCCTGAAGACTTTATAAATGGTCAACGTGGGGCCCTCCGTGATTCATAGATTCTTCTCTTGATGGAGTAGAACTTCCTTATAATGGATTGCTAGGAAATAATCAGGAGCATTTTAAAGCACCTAATGTGTGCAGAGTTCTTTACATAGTACTGGGGTTGGAGGAAAAGAAATGGAAGACACCTCTTATTCTAGAGGTACTTTCAAAATAAATTGAAGGGAATACACACATACAAAAAACTAAACATATTTCTAAGGAGAGGCCCAAAGTTGATGTGGTTAAATGCCATGAGGAGGGGGCTGGAACTGTATGCTTTAGAGATTCAAAGGAGCAGGGTTAAGTTTGGGGAAGGAGGCTGCCTTTGATCTGGGTTCCTGCAGGGTGGATAGGATTTTGATTGGTGAAGTTGGAAGGGAGGCTGATCCAGGTGGAGGAAGAAGGTGGAGCGGAGAAGGAATTGCATGGGGAGCTAAATGTTCAGGAAACATTTCAGAGTAACCAGAGCATAGAGTAGATTGATAGAGGATGAGACTAAAGGCAGAGCGGAGCACGAGTATGGAAAATGAATGCAACGCCAAAGAATTTCGATTTGCTTGGCAGAAATTGAAGTATGTGAGCTTTGCTTAACAGGAGGCTAGCAGATGAGCATTGCAAATCAAGGAAGAGATTCTAGTTTGTTTAGTGTGAGAGGTGATTAGGATCTGACTTTAGGATATTAGCAGTGATAACAGGAAAGCAGGGGGAAAAAGTGTTGCTACGCTGTAGGTAGCAGCAATAGCACTGTTGTTTACTGAGTGGATGTGGGGACAGAGAAGAGAGTCACTGGGCATTATTTACCGCCCCCTCCCCCTTTTATTTTGAAAAATGTTAAAGCTACAGGAGAGTTGCAAGGCTATCGTACCAAGTACTCACACACCAGAAGTTTATGTGCAGGTTTGGGATAGGTTGATCTCAAGAAACTGGTATGAGAGCCGTCGTGTGGAAATGTCTTTTTCGATTATTGGAGGTGCTGTATCTGGTCTACGGATATCCCCCGTCCCAGTAGATGGGAACACCATCCCTTCAGCTACACAACCCAGAGAGAAACTTTTGTTTCTCTCATATCCATATCCGTCAGCCAGTAATCCTGTCCC
The DNA here is from genome assembly GCF_000442215.2 of Lipotes vexillifer. Lineage (NCBI taxonomy): Eukaryota > Metazoa > Chordata > Mammalia > Artiodactyla > Lipotidae > Lipotes > Lipotes vexillifer. The sequence goes on along the minus strand of NW_006796716.1, from coordinate 5,220,532 downwards.
TGCGACTGTCAACGTTTCTTTCCAGAATCCAAGTGCTTCTTACTACCTCCTCTGCCACTGTCTTGGTTCAGGTCGCCATCATTTCTCCCCAGGATTATCGCAGCAGCCTGGTTGGTTGTCCTGCCCCTGCAGTTGCTTCCCTCCAGGCTCTACCCAGCATGGCAGCCAGTGTGATCCTGGTAAAATGTCAGCTCTTGTCTTCCTCTGGTCAGAACCTTCCAGTGGCTTCCCACCTCACTCTGAAATAAACCTCTTACAGACCTGTAGCCTACAGGCTCCTGTGTTCTCTGATCCCCCTTCTATGTCTCTGACCTCACTTCTTACTCCTCTCCCCCTTCTTCATTCTGCTCCAGTCACACTTGCCTCTGTGAACACCCAGGGTCTCGCACTTGCTATTTCTTCTATGTGTAATGCTCTTTCCCACATATCCTTATCTCCTTCAAGTCTTGGTTTAAATGTCATTTTCTTAGTCCTCCTTTGACTGTGATATTTAAAATCGCAACCCTTTTGCCCACTGCCCCCTGGCACTCTAATCCTTGTTCCTTGCTTTTTTCCTCTATAACACTTTTATGACCTTTTAACAGTATGTAATTGACATAGTTTACTATCCATCTCCCTTAGTAAAATGAAAGGTCTTTGAGGATTTTTGTGTTTTGCTTACTGACGTATCTCAGAGTCTGGAACTATACCTAGCATGTTGTTAGTGATCAATAAAACGTACTCACTGTTACATGACTTAAAGATGAGTATTTCAAGAGCTGTAGGAAAAGGATCACTTTCACCTTCATGGAGAAGGTGATATTGAACAGGACCTGAGAGCAGTGAGATTGACATTCTCGACTACGTTGGGCAGGCTGTCAAATCTCGGGCAGTGGGCCAAATAAAAGGCACATCCTCTACATCTCAGCCTTCACATATTATGAGTAGAGTGGTTCAACAGAAAGTAAAGAGCCTTTGTGTAGGGAGAAGATCAGAATGAGGCTGGAAAGACACATGGGGGCCAGGTCAGGGCGGTAGAGAAGAAACCCTAGTCCCTGCTCCTCAGGAGCTTGCAATCTGTCTGACAAGGAAGGTAAACACACGTGCAAGGGGACGTAAAAACATTAAACCAGCAATCCATTCACACCTGGTAGAATAACTAACATCGAAAAGATAAGAAATAAAAAGTGTTGACAAGGATGTGGAGAAAAGGGAACCCTTGTGCACTGTTGGTGCGAATGTAAATTGGTGCAGCCATTATGGAAAATGGTATGGAGGTTCCTCAAAAAATTATAAATGGAACTACTATGTGATCCAGCACTTCTGGGTATTTATTCAAAGGAAAATAAATCATTCTCTGGAAAAGATATCTGCACCCCCAGGTTCATTGCAGCATTACTTACAATAGCCAAGACATGGAGACAACCTAAGTGTCCATCGACGGATGAATGGATGAAAATGTTCTATCTGTATGCACAATGGAACATTATCCAGCCATAAAAAACACGGAATTCCTGCCATCGCAACAGCACGGATGGACTTTGAGGACATTATGCTAAGTGAAATAAGTCAGAGAAGGACAAACACTGTATGACCTGACTTGTATGTGAAATCTGAAAAATCCAAACTCATAGATTCAGAGAACAGATTGGTGGTTGCCAGAGGCGGGGGTGGGGGGAGTGGGAGAACTGGATGAAGGGGGTCCAAAAGTACAAACTTACAGTTATAAGGTGAATAAGTCCCAGGGATGTAAGGTACAGCTATAGTTAATAACACCATGTAGTATATTTGAAAGTTGCTTAAAGAGTAGATCTTAAAAGTTCTCATCACAAAAAAATTTATAAGAAAACCAGTGTCCAAATTGAATGTACGGAAGATGAGGGCATATCTGGAGGTAGAGAACAAGTGTAAATATGGTTCTGTGAGACCAGATTTATTAAATTCCTTAAAGACAATGACCATTCCCTACTAAAATCAGGGTTGCATATGTTTTAGACTTTCACTGCTGATGGAAATGATACTACATTGGATATTCCTCAGCACCCCCTTCTTCCAGAAAGATCCCCCTAAGCAGAGGGCCTTCTTTCTGTAATATCACTGCACTTCAGTAAGCCATATTTAATAAGTAAAACTTAAGAGGAGAAATGTATTATAGTAAACAGGAGATGTTTTTCTAAGGTCTCCCTTAGATACAGCTAGGGTGCAGAATTCTTTGTTTGTTTTTAAATTTTTGGCCACACCGCGTGGCATGTGGGATCTTGGGTCTTAGTTCTCTGACCATGGATTGAACCTGCGCCCCCTGCATTGGAAGGTAGAGTCTTAACCCCTGGACTGTCGGGGAAGTCCCCAGAATTGTTTTTTGTATGTTCTGTTAGAGTTGAAATAGATTTGGAAGTATTTCCCACTACCCCATGCTTCATATTTTAAACAACTTTTCCCCCTATTCTCCCCTCCCTTCCTATCGCAAATCCTCCCAGTTTGTATCATTTCTAAAAGATGCATCTAAGGTCCGAGTATGTCATGTTCATGAATGAGCATGTGAGCATCTGTGTGTAGAGAGAGGCTCAACAGGAGTGAGGAAGGTGCTGGTGTGTGATTACAGGAAGGGAGCCTTCCCTGTTACCACAGTGACAACGCATGTGACCAGGGTACCATGTGGACAGAACCTCTGCGTGAGGTTCTTTTATTTATCCGCTCAGTCCCTGCCCCTCCCCACACAGAGCCCCCAGCATCACTCTTCCTGTGTTCTGAGATAATCCCACTTCCCTCAAACTCTGCTTTCCTATTCTGCTAATTCCAGTGTATCTGTCTGGTCAGGGACTTCATAAATAAATCCTCACTTTAGTTTCCCCACCACTTTCTCCAAATCTGCTCAGCTTGTATCCACCTTTTCCTCCTATTGTGAGGCCATTTTTTGTACTTTTTTGAACCAGATACGCTGGAATACTTTGATCATCCTGTTTCCCACAGGGAGTTTTTATTGTTACATATACTTTTTTTGTATTTTCCGTCAGATGGTGAGACCTGGACTGAGGATCAATTAATTATAAAGCAGAAAGCTCTTGAAGTAGGGACACAGCCACAGGAAGGAGAGGAATGTGAACGAAACAAACATGCGGGACCCTATGGGTATGGACAGAATTTGGGTCATATCTCAGACTTTATCCGACAGCCACACATTGTTATGGAAGAGAAATCTCAAATGTGCAACACTTGTGGCAAGCTATTCAGACGGAACACATACCATATTCAGCATGAAAAAAATCCACACACAGGAGAAGCCTTATGAGTGTCATGAATGTGGAAAAGCCTTTGGCCATAGTTCAAATCTCATTCAGCATCAAAGAATCCACACCGAGGAGAAACCCTATGAATGCGGTGAGTGTGGGAAGGTCTTCCGGCGCAGCTCACACCTCATCCAGCATCAGATCATCCACACGGGGGAGATGCCTTACATGTGTAATGAGTGTGGAAAAGCTTTCGGTCGGAGCTCAAGTCTCCTTCGACATCAGAGAATCCACACTAGGGAGAAGCCCTATGAATGTACCGAATGTGGGAAGGCCTTCAACCAGAGCTCAAATCTAACAGAACATAAGTGAGTTCACACCAGAGAGAGACCATACGAATGCAGCGACTGTGGGAAAGCTTACATTCGTAACTCACACGTCATCGAACATCAGAGAGTCCATACAGGGGAGACTCCTTATGACTGTAATGAGTGTGGGAAATCTTTCAGTAGGAGTTCACTCCTTATCAAACATCATAGAATTCACACTGGAGAAAGACCCTATGAGTGTAGTGAATGTGGGAAGGCCTTTGTAGTCGGAACTCCCACCTTATTCAGCACCAGAAGACTCACAGTGGGGTAAAACCTTCTGAATGCAAAGAATGTGGGAAAACCTTCAAGTACAGTTCATACCTTATTGATCACCTGGGAATCCATTCACGAGAGAAACTGTGAATGAAGTGAAGGTGGTAAAGCCTTTGGTTGGAGTTCACCTCTTAGTGAACATCAGAGAACTCGTGCTGGGGAGAAAACTTTTGGCTGTAGTGAGTGCAGACAGCCTTCAGTCCTAGCTCAACTCTTACCAAGACCTGAAAATCCACATAGTGGACAGATCTCGTGGATGTGTTCAGTGCATAAGTACCTTTAGACAGAGTTCCCGCCTTACTCAGCATTAGCCAGTTTGCTTTGGGGGAATGATGGGTATGGGGAGAGCCTTGCTATGTGTCGGAGAGGGGCATGAAAGGGGTGTCATCTGACACTACAGAAGGAATGACTAAAGTGGAAGCTTAAGTTAGCACTACTTTTTATTTGATTTTGAGGATCTACATCAGAGGGAGATTCTATGGGTTTTTTTCACATCTCCATAATCTTCCGCCAAAAATGGAATGGGTTAGGTCCATTCCAGGGAAGAAAGAATCAGGGCATTCTGGATTCAGACTCATAGATCAGGAAAGCTGCAGTGTGACCTTTGAATCCAGTAGCTTTCCTTGTATCTCATCTGTCCTGTTGGTTGTAACTATACATGGAAGTGGCTCTTGGGTCTTCTTGGACCAGCATTTTCCCTCCTCAATGTCCTGCAGACTACTGAATCTCTTTTTGTTTTATATTTCATAGATGCTTTTAATAAATGGGCAAATTTTCTAAGCCCAGTAATTTCTCAGTATAACATGTCATGGGCTTTGTTATGTGTCAACTCCAGTAGGCTGAAGTGCATTTGTCAGATTTCCCTTTCTTGTATTTTTCAGTTTGTGTGGTCTACAAGGGAGATTCTTGGGAGAGTTGGAGGGCAGAACAGAAGCAGCAGTAATTTTGTAGCTCACACATGTCACTGATCTGCTGACTCACCTCACTGGCACTGGACATGAAACTAGTGTACCTTCCCCAGGATTCTTTTTTGCCTTTACTGGGCTGTGGTTTTCCTTCTGTGATTGAATCCTAGTCAGACACATCCTTACTATCCTATGAGAAGTACACATTTATTTCAAGTTTAGGTAGAGAGAAATGGTTAGCTTCTGGCTGTTTTTAAAAAAGAACCTCAATAATAAGCTTCAAGATTTCCTATCAGGAAAGCTACTGTTCAGGCTCCTTTATAACAAAACTTCCATCATAACCTGAGGCAGAGCTTCACTACCATATAATTATCGAGGGGAAAGTTTGCAAAGTAGTTGAATAATGTGATACGTGATCGACTGATAAAATTTTTAAAAATCAAAAATTTGAGCACCAATTTATCATGAATATTTTAATAATTAAAGAAGATTCCCAAAGTACCTCTAATAGGCAGTATATTTTAGATTTATTCTAGGCATCTGAGAGAAATATCTACTTTGTTGTAAATGCTTATGTTTTGATTACCAAAAATCAGATTATTTTTCCTCCTGTTAGTCTGGATTAGTGATTATCTAAAATATCGGTGAAAACTATACTTATGTTGTAGACTCTTGAAATAGAAAGTTGCCTCTGTCTTGTATACCTTTCCCTGCCTGGTCTGGTGCTATGCACACAGGTGTTCAGTGGCTGTGGAGTGAATCTGTTCACTGGAAGCCAAAGTCTTCCTGTTTGTCTCCACGCTTCTCTGCACTCCCCCACCTTCCTCCCCTGTTCCTGTAGGTGATTATCACACTACACAAGGGTCACCTTGCCATCTGGATACCCTGAGTAGACTCTGTGAGGTCAGGTCTGAGCCCTCAGCCAGTGGGCCCACTTACTCCATCTGGCATGTGACCCTCTTCGAGTCCCTTCCACCCCCTTATACCACAGAAAGGGCCCTTTCCTTCTGTGGGGTCTGAGAAGCTTCTGGAATAAGGCAGGGCTTGATGAGTGAGGTCTGAAGGCCAGGTCGGATTCTGACTGGCCGAGAAGGGCACCCCAGGACAAGGTAGGTGTGTGGGGTCACGTGCCCGGCCGCAAGAGCGGAGGTGTCCCTGGAGGCCAGGAGAGGGGAGAAGAGTTTGCCTAGCAGCATCAAAAGCACTCAGGCGGGGGGCTTCCCTGGTGGCGCAGTGGTTGAGAGTCCGCCTGCCGATGCAGGACACGCGGGTTCGTGCCCCGGTCCGGGAAGATCCCACGTGCCGCGGAGCGGCTGGGCCCGTGAGCCATGGCCGCTGAGCCTGCGCGTCCGGAGCCTGTGCTCCGCAAATGGGAGAGGCCGCAACAGTGAGAGGCCCGCATAACG